>NC_086252.1:24158754-24459351 GCF_021018805.1 Prinia subflava
GTTCTTCATAAATGTTGAGTGATTTTTTCAACAGAGACATGTCTCAAGTTCCAGAGAAACCCTCAGCCAAGAGGGGATGAAAAAAAGTATCAGTCATCCATCATATAATTTCCAAGTAATACTCAAAAAGTAAACATTGCAGGGCATACGTCTTTGAGGACAGATTTCCAAACACCTAATGTGCGAGATCCAGCTATACTCAATGCCAGCTCACTTCAGACATGGTTATTACTGAATGGTTTCAGATGGAGTGCAGAATTTGGTCTCCGTGCCTCACCAAAATGCTTACGGTTTAGGGCTATTGTAAGTTTTTGGAAAGTACTTCAAAAGGCACCTCGGTTGAAGAAATAATTATTATATAAGTTACAGCTGAGCATTTATAGGATAATTGCCTTTCCAGAAGTGTACCTCTAACACACCCTGGCATTGATGTTTTCAGTTCCAGGGTGAAGACCAAAACTAAATGAGATCAGCAGGAAATCCATATTCATTTCAAATTCATTTAGCTACCCCAGGATACAAAAATAAAGTCTTTTACAGTCAAAGACAGAAGATCATTATAATAAGAAAAATATGGACTAGATGAAGGTAAGTGATTAGGTATGTTTGAGCAACCATAGGCTTTTCAGGAGGAACCCAGTCCAGATCGTGTCTTTGTTTGCAACTTACACATTCAAATAAAGATTATCATTCAATATAAATGAATTTAAAAGAGCTTCTGTGACTTATTTGGGTCAAGGACCACAAATAAAAGAGTTACTCAAAGGTAGAACAATTAGGGGCATCATATGAATCAAAAGGAAAAAATGTGGCTAAAGATGTTTCTTCAGTAATTTTCTCAACTGGTCCTTGAATCCATCAAGAGCTGTGCAGTGGGAAGACCAAAAAGGTGGCTCTGGAAGTCCACAAACCTGAAATATCAGGGGCCTAAACTAGTGTTCTAGGAAGGTGTCAGTACATGTTTGCTCTCTTCTTGTGACTCTTTCTTGGATTTCTTCATTGCCCATGGCCTGTTGGAGAGTAGCTCATAGCTGGCACTGGAGAGCTTCTACCATTCTCACAAAAAAGCTCTCTTAGGCTCCATATATTGGTGCTATCCTCAGCTCTGGTTTCCTCCCCTTAACTCTGAGTCCTCTTGCTTACATTTTACTTTCTTCAGAGTTGTTGCAAGTGGAGACATTCAAGAGAACCCACCACACAGAGCCACATGGGCCAGGATGTCAATAACACCTTCTCCTCAGTGCAGTGGAGGTCAAGAACATGTCCTTAACACCTGTAATAAATAAATGATGTGGAGTAGGTGTCAGTCCTCTGCACTGAAGAAATGCACTGAAGAATTCAAGATTTCAGGGTGTGCAGAAAAGATGTTCTAGAATGGTACCAGGTAGTTGCAGCTGCCACAGAATTGTCAAAATCTTCAGAATAATTTTTGTGCATCCAGAGCATTCTCAGAACAAAACTAATTTATTCCTTTCCCTGCTGTCAGGGAGGAAGAGCTCTGCTTGGAGGTTTTGTTTGAGTGGTGGTCCTTTAATTAAACATGGGGGCTGCTGTGTTCTTGATAAGGTAAAGCTCTCCCTTGGCAAGCTCATTTTGCTCCAGAGGAAATCTCTTCCCTTGTCTGGATGGAAGGGTGGAGGATTAGCAGAGTTTATGGAGGATGAGGGTGAGAAGGTGGTGTAATTGCTGTTGTGCAGATTGGGAAAGGCTCTTGTCTCCAGATGGACACCTCAGAGAATCAGATAAGCCATTTAGTGTACTTGTTGGCTCTTCATCCATTTAAATTGCTTTGCAGCTGGGTGCTTCTCCCAAGAACTTTGGAGAGGCAAAGTATGGGGATAGGTCAATGCCATAAGTTCAATGAGGTGGACAATCTGCTCCCCACCCACAGCTGGGCCTTGCTGTCAGAAAGAAATGCAAGGACTTAGAACGTTGAATAGGCAGAGGGGAGTGTGGGGGTGGTTTTGCCTGGAGGCTGCAGCACAACATCTTGGGAGTGTTTCTTAGGCTCTGTTCTGCAAACAGGTGGTTGAAATACCCTCTGAGCTCAAGTTGCAGGGGGATCTGGTGTTTTGAGATGGAGGCAAACTAAATAACAGCTACAAAGGCTTCCTTCTGGGCAGCAGATTTCACACATCAGTGGCAGCAGTACCTGCTGTTTCTACTTTCAGACTCAGACAGACCCGGAGGAGTTATTCCTGTACCACCTCGGTTCTGTCTTGAGGCAGAAATCCTGTGAGAAAGAGCAGAGTTTGACAAGCAGTACCAAGGAAGCTGGCAGGTGCTGATGTGCCCTGGGCCTGGAGCATGCACACCATCACACATGTCCACCACGGTACTACACACTACATGTCCACTACAGGTACTCCAGGTGTTTTCCCTTGGTCTTGAAATGTTAGAACACAAACAGCATCTCAAGCAATCATCTAGGGATGCTACCTGATTCGTATAATCAACAAGCAAAGTATTATTTGAAAGCAGGAGGTCTGAGAAAACTTGTAGACTCCAAAGTTTAGGGTCAGCAAGTGGCTGCTTAGACTGAGCAAGCGAGGGAAAGATGGACTGATAAACAGGCTGTTAGAGTGGAAGCTGACAGTTTTGTGTTCTGTTTTCTGTCCCTGAGAATCACATCAGCCTGCTGACATGATGTTTCCTTTCATTTTGAAGTGGGGAGAAGGCTCCTGGGATCACAGGGGTTTTAAAGGTCAAAGCCATTGTTCTACTGGATGTTGCACTTGCTAATATCTTGATGGGAGCTTAACAACATTGTGTTGATTTCCCCCCGACTCACTTTTCTTTTCTTCTAACCTTTCTGCAGCCTTAAAAAGGAAACATAAAAAAATGCTGCTTCTTATGCATGAACAATCACTTTCAAATGCCAGATCTCAGTCCAGAGCCTGCTGGAAAGGAGTCAAGCTCTAAGGAGTCTGTTTTCATATATTTTCTCTTATCAGTCCCCATCACAGATTGGGGTTTGTGGTTTTACAGCTGATGGCAGGTTGCCTGCATATCTCAGGGCTGAAATGCAAAAGTAAGCCAAGCATGAAGACAGTATCAGCTTGATGCTACGTGCCTTTCTAGGGCTATTAGATAAGAGATAGTGTTTGTACAGAGCAAACTGTTACCTCAAGAAAACAAAGTTGCTTTTAAATGTGGCTTGCTTTAACCTTCTTCTTAAACACCTCTGCAAAGTATGTGATGGACAGAAAGAAATGGATGGAGATATTATCAGCTCTACACCACTGACCCCAGTGCAGCAGGAACAAGCTGAAAACATGGTCTTGGGCTGAGCTACTCTGTACATGACCACAGCAAGTGTCATCTGAGTACCAGCCTCTAGAAAATAAGCCTCCATTTGCTCTTCAGGTGAAAGACCATTTAACAGTGAAGCCTTTCCAGAGGGTGTTCTTGATGTCAGTCCCAGTGTGTGTGTTTGTGTGTGAGATACTCTGGGCACTCTGTGTGAGGAGTACACACAGGGGTCCTTGTTCCTTGATGGTCCAAACGGAGAACACTGTTGCTCCCTCTTGATCCATATGCCTGGTTTCCTTCCTGTGGAAATGGTGGAGTTGCAGTGAGGACTGATGCATACACAAATCTCTCTCCAAAACCATAGTCCAGATTTGTCTGGGCATGATTTTGCATGCCCCATTTTAATATTGTCTGAGTACACTTCTGCTCTGAACCACCCTCTCAGAAAGTCCCTCTCCCTATTCTTTAAACCATTCACTCTAGACAACACAGAGACATCAGAAATGCAATACAAGACTTTTTGTGCACTATATGTTAACTGTTTGGTAAACTGCAGTTTTTTTCTTTACCACAGTTAGCTACTGTTTTAGGAGCTGCCCTACTCCACTAAACCACAGGAGGTTTCTCTCATCCCAAGTGAGCCAAATTCTACATGAAAAATTGGATTCTGTGTTCTTTTGTGTGTCTCCACATCTGCCCAACAAAGATCACCTTCAAGGCTGTAAATATAAACCCTGTACATCCAGGGAAAAGGTAGTTGTGACCAGTCATAAAACTTTCTGCTGAAAGGTGAATTTGATGGGCTGATATTTGCTGAGGAATCAAAATTTCCCAACTACCTCATTCTTTAAACCTAACTGTAAATGTGCAACTCCAGTCACAAAGGCCCACCAAAAACTTTTCTTTAAAATTCGTTGGGGTAAGGCCCCTCTTCTAGGATTTTTCAGCTGGTCTGGATATGCTCTTATATTAGTATTTATCGTCACAAAATTTCAACATAAGTTGAACTTAAAAAACCTTACCCCAATGTACTCTTGTACTGCAAAAAATCCCTCTGCAGAGAAAGATAAACTTTATAGATTAAGACTAACTGATATGAGCAAATGCTCTTGGAAGACACATCAAGTCATTTGGCAAAGCAGGTGATGAGTTAAAACACTCAGACCTGAGTGTCTCAACCCGGTGTGGAGTGAAGCTATTGGATACTGAACAGGCACCAACCAAGAATGTGGGCACTATGTTTGATCCTGAATTTGGCTTATAATGTGAAAAGTGTCTTAAGAATTTAAACTCTTAAGTTGGCACATCTCTGTTGTGCTAAGCTCTCAGCTCCTCCATCAGAGTTAAGGTGGTTTAAGAATTTAGGGTCTTAAAAGGAGCATGATCTGTTAAACTGCTTTCAAGATTTAGAAGGACTTAATTCTTTATACCAGTTTAATGTCTTAAAGGTTGAGCCACTTCTGCTGGCTTAAAAAGTTACCAGAGTTGAGGCTAGATGACATTAGAGCAACTCTGTTGTGCAGAGGATTGGATCAGACTAGTGCAGTGTGGCCTTCTGGCTTCCCAGTCTGAATCTGCTGTATGTTTTTCAAGGTCATTGCTCAAACAATTCCAAGCAGTTGGCAAATAGATACTGGGACTGTTTGCCAGTCAAATGTAGTTCAAGTATTCTCTGAGTCAATATCCAGCCATTGTGTTACTTATTTATTCTTCTAATCTTCCAAATCCCCCATAAAACCTATATGTTTTTTCTCTGCCCTCCTCTTCTTACTTTCAATGGCACCATGTGTGCCATTTCTGGAGCTCCTTGAAAATCCATACCAAGTTTTCTATTGATGCCAGGTTTGTGTCCCACCCCTATGCTTTCCTGTAGGAGATAGTGCTATTTTTTATTCACCTTTGTACTCTGGGAATAGGATCTCAGCTTTAGGGTCTGATGGTAGTAAAAAAGTGGCTAGAATGGGGTGGTTAAAGCAGGGGCATCTTATAGCCTCTTTCAGAGCTTTTCTTCCTGTATCTGTCTACCAGGTCATTTGTATGTCCCTCCTGTTGAAATCAGTGTGACACAGAGCTCCAGATTCATTTGAACATGAGATTGTCTCCAGTCATGATTGGCACCAGAAGGGAGGTCATGCAATCCAAAACAGAGTTCTTGGATGGCCTGTTCAGCCCTTTCTTCCCTCTCTACTTGACAAATTCCCATCTAGGCAATGGCTTAAATTTTCATCTCTTGGCATTCCAGTCTTCCTGTGGTAATGAGTCCCAATGTCCCATGAAAACAAAACATTCTTTTCATTAAAATGGAGTTTGTCACTCTTCTGTTCTTCTGTTTTAGCCTTCCTTTGTCTGAGAAAAGGACATACATTGTCTTATATTTGACCCCATGTTTAAGAAGCATTACTTTACTTCACCTCTTCTTTGTGATAAGCAACACTATTCACTTTCTTTTTTGTGTGACTGCTGTGAGATCCAGGTGTTCTCAGCATTTTGAAACTGATGTCTAGACCTGGAGATAAGGGCCACAGGTTAGGTATCTTATTTTGGAAATTTAGGCCACAACTCTGCTCTGCAGAAAATCTCCTAAATATACTGTAATTGTATTTATCATCAAACTTATATTTCAGACAACTTTAGCCCATCTTTCCTGATACTTAGAGTAGATGCATTCTTCAAATAATGCACACATCTATGTATGTATTTGCATACAATAGAATAATATGGGATTATTCACTCCTCAGCCAGCTAAAATTAGATGCTTTGTTTTAGCAAGTCAATGGAAAATAGCCTTTAGTTTTCTGTATATGACTCCAGGTACAATAACTTGCTTCCAGAGGTTGCTCAACCTAGGCTAGTAGCCTGATTTTTATTTATTAAACTGGAGGAGAAGAAACCTATCCTGAAGGCACTCTGGCTCTGGGGAAAGGGTTGAAACATAACCTTCTGTTGGTCAGTCTGGGATGTCCCATTCAGCAGGTGTTTTTTGAGGATGGTCCTTAAGGCTGTGTGAAACACCATGAGCACCTCTGTCTAGGGCTCTGACACAAAGTTTTACCTGGATCAATAATAAGGGAAAAGAACTGGTAAAATACTTTAAACTGTGTCTTTGATACTTGCTTAATTATCACTGGGGGTTGTTTATTGGCTCTGGAGAAAAGCAGAATAGGCTGTAGGGATCAGTCAACTGTGTATCCCCTCACTGTCCCAAGCTATGGTCATGGTCCCTGAATCCATTGTCACATGCTTTCCTCTGCCCTGAACACACTGACAAATTGTCCAAATTGCAGCTCTCTAAAGAATAGCCAACCACCGGATCTTCTTTCATGGAAAACAAAACAAACTCTGACTTTTTTGTTTTATTATAATCAGAGGCTCCCTTTTTAATCATTCCAGTTTCTAGTCACATGGAACATGAACTGCCTAAGAGCGCTTGAAGAGAGAGGGAGCATGAGAGAAAGAAGGGGAGCTTAGACAAAAGCTTCCTGACTGGAAACAGGAAAGCTCCAGAGCCAGGCAGTGGAACACGAGCCTTTTGCCTTGAGGTCAGAGATTTGAATGCTGCAGTGAGTGGCTTTGGGAAGTTGTGCCCTTAAGACTGAGGAGAATACAGGACAGAGGACATCTGTCCTTACATGCCAGCTGGGTCCAGTCTCCATGTCTTGCTCCAGTTACCTACCTTGAGATCCTGGAACACAGTTCTAGGTTTCAGTCATCATCTACATAAAACCTCCCAGTTTGCCACTGCTGGGTGACTTGTCTGCAGAAGTAACACTGATTTTAACAGTACCTGTGAGAGGGGAATGGGGAAGAATACACAGGCTTTAGAATAAACTCCAGACTTCTTTTGAATCAGGAAATTTGCTCTCTTTTTTATTTCCCTAATATAAAGAATTCTTTCCCTTATCTTCAGGCATAGTCAAATCCTGGGGTCAAAACCTGGCTCCACATGAGTCAGCTTTTCTGGAATACCCCTGGAATTTCACACGTTCTTCTGAGCAAGTTTTTCAACCGTGCTGAAACTAAGGTCTTTCTAAGGATGGTAGGCCCTATCCAAAACTTGATGGATATGTGTAAGAGATAAGTCTGTGCTAGCTGCTGGTCTTTTGTAGCACGATCTTTATAAGAATGAGGTCTAATGAAAATACTAGTGAAAAGTCTCTCAGAGAACTAAAAGAAGAAGCTAATTTTGATGCTTTTTCCTACTTGAAATATCTGTCTTATACATGTGATTGTAAGCTTAAAATCTCCTTTGTTCTATCCTTCATCTTGAGTCTGCTAACCACTTTCTGTACATCAATGCCCTGAAGCTGAAGTATGATTCTCATTTCCTTCAGCAGGGTCCCAAATCCATGCAAGTCACTGTGTGAGGCCAAAGGCTTCTACCATGCTAGCACAGGACCTCACTTGAACAATGCCTCAGGTCCCTTCTTTGTGAGCCAAAGAGCTTGTGCTAGCCATATTAGCAGCTACCAGGAAGGCTTAAAGTATAGTTTTTCTCCTCAGGGCCTCCCATTTGGCCTCTGTGCCTGACAAATACTTGTGAATCTTCTTCAGGCCTGCAGGCAAGATCCAGCTGTGACCTGCCATGGATGGAGGCATCACCTGGGGATTCAGTCCCTTCCCTCTGTTCACATATGTGAAAATGCCTTTCCTTCTGTACATGCAGGAAACAACTTTGCTCCAGCACTGGAGAGGTCACATAGCCAGGACACCAGGGCAATGAGGGTTACTTCTCAGAAGACTTTTCAAGCTGATGATCTGGAAGACATCTCTCTCATCAGTTTATCTGGCCCTGTGCTTCACATGGGATGTAATATTTTATGTTCACTTGGGCTGGGACCAGGGATGTCATCCCATGGCTCCAAACGACAGCAAATCCACCCGGTCCCTTGGGACACAGCTCTCCCTGCACTGCATTACTCCTCTGCACAAAAACGCACGGCATATTTCCTCTGTGGGTTTTTCTGATTTCCAAGTTGCAGCTCGTGAATTCTCTCATGCCTCTGGCTGCTACATCAAAGATTAATATTATATCAGAGTTTTTCACTCCGTGAGTCCCCTGATCACTTATTAACCTGTTAGTCCATATGCCACCTCACAAATGGCTCTCCTTTCCTCTCTTGCTGGTAAGCACATTTGCCAGGCTATAAATCTTTCTGGCAGTTCTTCTTTGAGCTTCCTCCAAGTTTTCTTTTTAAAGTGCCAACTCCAGAACTGGACCCAGGATTTACTTCTCACATGTTTGCCAGAGTTTGGTTTCACAAACTCATTTATGAATACATCTCCTTCTATTTATTTATGCCAATTCTTGATGACAAAAGGAAGAGGGGGAAGGAAAATGATAGCGTATGATATTTCTTATAACTATGTGATCCTGACATGGAGGAATCTTTCATGGTTTTCTGGGGACCACCCAGATTCTTTTTGTAACACCAACCAGCAGTTACCATCTCATATTTAGAGACTTAACAGCAGATGTCCAGAAAGAAGCTGGTTTTGAAAAGCATCAGTATCAGTACCATCTATTTCTCACACCCTGGCCAAAAGAAAGACTGACCATGCTAAGCAAGATGCAGTTGAAATGCCCACGTTGAAAACCCTGACATGGTTTTCATTGTGGAACATCTCTTTCAGCCCTCAAGAAGTGGGGAAAGGCTCCATTGACATCTGTGCTTGGATGCACCATCCCTTGGTCAGGAATGCATTTGTCAAGCCTCTGTGCAGGCATGCTCCCACTCCTGCTCCAGAGATTGCCATGGGGCCACCATGGTAGATTAGTCCAGTGTTTTCTCCGGTCTCTGGGGAGTAGGTCTCTTCACCTACCAGAGTCTTTTAGGAGAGGATGTTAAAAAAGCTCCAGCAAGATCCTAAGGCCAGGCTTGGCTGAGGACAGCAGTCAAGGCTCACACGTGGCAGGGAGGAGATTGTTTGCTTTAGATTTTTTTTTTTTTTTTTTTACTTAAAAAGAAAAGAGAATTGGAAATGTTTCCAACAGTCTCCATTTCTCCCTCTCATATACATACATATCTATATGTATATCTATATATTTGAAAAACGCAACCCACAACTTTTGGTTTAAATTTGATCTGACAATATCCCTTTAACATGAAACTCCAAAACTGTAATTGATACCCCAGTTGGACATTATCATAGATTATTTCCTGTCTGTGTTTTGACTGTCCTGGTCGAATGGCTTCCAAGCCTAACACAGAGTCAATGAAGAGAAACAACCCTCAGCTACTATTATTCCTGTTACTCACTCTACCAAAATAATAAAAATAATGAAACCACAGCCTGCCTTGAACAGCAAAGATCTCTTAAAAGCCCTTCCTAAGCTGCGCCTTGACGTATCTTGCATATCTTAGGGAAAAAAAATAAAGTTGGTAGGTTGGAGGGAGGAATTACCGGTGATGTTCCTTGGCTGGGCTTGTGTCTGCACTCTTCATACAGCGCTGCCTTGGGTGCAGATGTGAGCACCAGGAGCTCCCTGTGCCACCCAGGGCTGGCCACCCGTGTGCAGTGGCTGTCTCTGCAGCCCCGTGGTTGTGCTCCCGCCACAGCAAACCTGCTCTTCAGAGGGGCCGGGCAGGGACCTGCCAAGGAGAGTTATGGGCTTCCCCTCCAGCTCTCAGTGTGGGCAAACACGGTGGGTAACAGCTGAGGTACAAACCCTGGCGAATACTAGACAGCCACGGGGCCAAAACTGAACTAGGTGATATTTTTCATCTAAGGCTTTTTATAACAGGAGAAAAAAAAAAAAAAAAAGAAAAATCCCCTCCTGATTTAGTTGTACCAAAATGTTTTATGAATTCATGCCTTTTCCCCTGAGCAGTTCGTTTAGACAGGGAAAAAGCACCCAATAATAATACCAAAGCCCCTTCCCGTCCAATCATTTCATTCCATTAGGCTGGAAAATAAATGTTTTCCATTATTTGCCTTGGAAATAGATATTAATTTAAAAATAAATTAGTTAATTTACCTTTCTGTATTTTTACATGTGTTTAAAGATGGCTAATGCTGAATTTAAAATATCAATATAAAATTGCCTATTTATTTGCACTCTCATTTTGTAAAAATCTTCTTAAAAATTCATTTAAGTGGAAAACAAAATCTACCCCCCTTCATTTTCTTTGTTTTATCAATCTAAAAAAAATAAAAACCAAGAAAGCAGAAAGGGAAATTCAAATACGGTCTAAATCTCCTCACATATGGTGAAGCCGGTCTAGGAGGCTTCCACTGGAATCTCTGAGCAATGTGACTTTCCCCAGTTCCCTTTGGCATCTTTGTTCTTCTGGCCTTGGACCAGTCTCTTCCAGTCTCCTGGGCACAGGTGTGTCAGCTGAGCTGCTCAGGAGCTGCACCCAGCTGTTCCTGATCCTAGTTTGGTTCCAAAGACAAAGCGTAAGAAATGAGGGAGTCAAGGAGCCAAAGGGAGTTTGGAACACGGATAAAAAAAATGGATCAGTTTTGATCATTTTACTCCAGTGACTTCACAGACCAATTCCTGTTTTCAAGGGAGATACAAACACTGCTGCTTTCCAGTTAGATACTCAGCTCTTTCTTCTCTTCAGCGTCAGACTTCGGTTTCCAATCTACTCTCAAACTTGCTTGAGAGTATTGCTTAGATGTGACATGGAGGCCCAGATTTTGCTCAGTAAAGAACATCCCTTCAAACTGGGAGAAGAAAATAATGCAAACCAAACAGATTTTTTTTTGTTTTGTTTTTGTGTTTTTTTTTTTTTGTTTGTTTGTTTGTTTGTTTGTTTGTTTTGTTTCAGTGTGGTTGGATGGAAGGGATGGGAGATGCCCCACTCTCATACCACTCAGATGCTTGGCTGTGATTTCAAGATCTGGAAAAGCTTAGCAACTAACTTAAACCAGAGTCCCTTTTAATTCAAGGGATCTCAAGGCACACCAAAATACATATTAAGCAGTTTTTTGTACAGTTTTGCACATGCCCTGTCAAGCCAACCCCAGAAGATTCAGGTGAGGAACTCCTAGCAACAGTTTCATACAATACTTTTGGCTGCTGTGTGTTAGTTTCTTTGGATTCATCTCCCTTTCTTTAAGAGAGGCTCTTCTTAGGAAACAGGTCATAGTCCACAGGCCTAAAACCAAAGGGCCACTTTCACATTTGTTGAAACACAAGGTATTGATCTTTTAGCTGGTAGAATCGGTCCCCAAGAACTCAAAAGTGGGGAAAACTTCTCAGAGATTGTTGAGTTTGTAATCCCTCATGGAAATGATCAGCAGTAACCAAGCAGGAGGAGCCTCAGGACAGCAGAATGAAAGGGAAAAATGTTTTCAAGTCTCATAATCTTAAAGCAGGGTGGAAAGGCAGTTGGGGAAAATTATGTAAAATGAACAGGCATCACACGAGGTATAATAAGAAGAGGGTTGAAAGAAGGTAAGATGGATAATTAAGCAATAAGACACGACAGGCTGTGTGTTTCTGGGTGATTACTGCATGCCTGCTATGATGTTCTTTAGGAGCAGATTTTTGCTGTATTAGTACTAGAGTCACCCCCCCCAGGGGCAGGCTGGCAGGAGAGTCAAATTGCTGTTATTACAAAATTAATTTTGAAATTAAAGAAATAATAATGATGATGATAGGAAGAAAAAGGGGATGACCTCCCTTTGCACAGGGTTGTTTGTTAGAATGTGTGATGGGAAAAGAGATGACATCACCCAGAGCTGATCATCAGAGGGAGAGCAGTCACATCACTGGGAGGTAATCCCTGGCTGCATTCTGATGATGTGCTGGCTTTTGCATGGCTTTACTTTTCATTCTTTCTCATTCTTTGGCCTAGGCTGTCTGTCTTCAGGTACGTCACTCTGCCAAACTAACTTCTTTTGGTGTCAAGAGCTTCTATCTCTTATCCCTTTCTGAAAAATCTTGCTTTTGCTCCTAGTCTTATTCTATTTCTCACATCTGGTAAAGAAACACAAACAAACAAAAAACCCCCAACCCCCCCTGTTTGAGCTGTGGAAAACAATGCATACCCTGCCTGTGGTCCAGGAAGCCTGGTATTTCTCTGGTGTTTCCTCTACAAAGATTCTTTTTTTTTTCCTTCTACTTTGCCACCCCCATCTCCTATGTACCCACCTCCTTTAGCAAACCTGGACTGGGGTTCAAGACTATCTCTGCATTGAATGGGAAGGAAGATAATATACCAGAAAAGAAGGGTTTATCTTCTTTAACTATGTAGAAGTGGATAATAATAAAACAGTTATTCAGGCAGATGCTCTTATCTTACACGGTGTTTCATTAGCACTGGGCACCATTCTTTTATTCTCTCTTTAAATTAACTTGTTTGGAGAACCTTCCATGTGAAATATTTTCTGTTTTTAAAACCAAATCTCCTATTCCTATGTCTCTAAACAGAATGCCTTCAGGAATCCACATTTATGTCATCTAAAATAAAAAATTATTCAGTTTTTGCAAAGTAAAAGAGATTCTGAGATTTCCATGGGAATGGATTTCCTGTCCTTTGTAGTTCTGATTTATTTAGTTTATTCCCAAGTAAACGGCTGTCCTAACATAGATTTCTGATCAGATATTGACTCAAGAACATCTAGTTGCCTTGGATATATCTATCTGAGCAACTCTATATTTAGAATTTTGACACACCTTGAATTTTTCCTTAAAGGCAAAAATGGTTTGAGCAAAGAAAACAGACTTCCTCAAACAGCCCCCACTGTCATTCATCCCAACTGAGACTCCAACATCTGTTGGGAACCTCTATATCTTTATCTGCTGAGTGGTGATATTAAGACTCTGCTCTTGATAGCTGCTGTAAAAACAGGAGACCAGCTAAGACTAGATGAGACAGAGGTCAACAGGAAAAGAAGACACACAGAGAAATGAAAGGGCATACCCATGATCACACCAGAAATAGTAGCAAGATCAGGATCGGATTTCAGTCCATCTGAAACTCAACCCAGAACTGTGCCATTAAGGGATATTTTGATTTGTTGTCAGGGAACCTGGGGGAGGACAAATCCAGCTCACTACTCTCCCCCAAATCAATCATGTTCATGTCAGTTATATTTATCAAAATGAAAAAATGGTCAATAAAACTATGTTATTGAAAATGAGATTTTTCTCAATTTAAAAACCAAACTGAAACAACAAAACACAAAAAAATCCCCAACAGCACAACAAACTTGAAAAGTAATTTAAGTTCTATAACTTCATTTACTTGCTGGATTAGGAAATGTGATTTTTTTCACATGCCACTCCATATTATCATCATCTTATGAAAGGGATGAACCTGTGACCTTTAACATCAAAGCCTGGACCCCATCCTTAGAATTAAGAAATGACCTGTGATACTTGTTATCCTTAGGTGACTCAACTAGTGAAATGTATAATGTTATACATATACATATAGATATATAGATATAGATTATGATATAGTTGATGTTATAGATTATTATATAGATGAGATAGAGATAGAGATAGAGATAGAGATAGAGATAGAGATAGAGATAGAGATAGAGATAGAGATAGAGATAGAGATAGAGATAGAGATAGAGATAGAATGTTTTATCTATATAAACACATGCAGACATGCATATATACTACTGTAGAAAGAGGAGAAAATGTACCTCAGGAGGGAAAGAATTAAATTACCCACTGAATGCAAAGCTGCTTATGCAGACATTTTCTTTTAAAGATATGGTCTCTGTCTATGCAGTAAGTACATGCAGAGACTTGCTGTATCTGGATTGACAGGTCTGGCATTATACATTTATGGGGAAAGGTTTAACAGCATCATGGAATTACTTGGAAAGACTTAATAGATGGAATTAGCCTCCCACATTTTCTAAGGTAAACTGAAATTCCACAAGGATGATAAACCAATTTCTCCCTCATGGACACTGTTAAGCCATCATGTTTAAAGGCTGGGAGTGGGGACTGATACTCCCGATTTGAAGGGATTGAAGAAAAATAACAAACAACGTGATTATTTTCCTCTTCTGTGACTGTGAAGAAGTTCCCTCGACCCTCTCCACACAGCCCAGTCTCAAGGAAACAGGAGCAGCAACCTCAAAAGAAGTAAAAATCAAGAAAGAGACAGGGTTCTGCAAAGGGGAGGAGGGTGGGAAGAGAAGAAAAGTTGTCTAAATTGGTTGGGATAATCAGAGTGCAGACAGATTATATTCTGAATAGAGCTTCACATATAACGAATGCAAAGAATTTTTTTCTTAGTGGGACAGGATCTCTCACCCATTGAAATATTAACTTTCCACTTTCCAGGATCAGGTCCCTGCTTATCCCAGAACTGGTATGCCAGTTGAACCCACACATCTGCCAAGGCCAGTGCTACAAGGTAGACATCTGGCCTTCAACATGCTCAAATCATGACCAGGGTTTTGTTGTCTTCCTCTGCCATTGGCTTCCCCCTAACTCATCCCTAACATCACCCGGAACCCTTAGAAAGTTTTGGCTCTTGCACTGAGAGATGCCTCAGTGCAAGAGCCAAGGTTTGAAGGTTTGCAGCATGGTAGAGCAGATTAATTTGGTTTTGAAATGTTTCAGACCTGGTGAATCTGCAGAGGTCACAGCTCACCAGCTGCCTTATAAAGGAAATCCAGCTTGGTGCTGTGCAGGAAGAAGGTTAAAAGTGAGCTGCATGTGAAGATAACAAAATGGATGAGTGGGGAGGCTGTTTCTTACAGATAATCGGAGTGGTAGACACTGGGCATTTGTATATTTATTTCCGAATTCTGTTTTTATTTCCATTGTCTTCTGTTGTAAAATGATGGTCTCACTGCATCTCAAAGCAAAGAAATCAAGCTCAAAATCAAGTATCCAGATCAAGTTCAGTGTACCTAATTCTCCTTCTCTTTTTCTAACACTCTTGTCTTCATGCACTTGGACAAGGGAATGGAAACATCCAGACCAAGGTCCTTAGGATGTCCATCAGAGGCTCTTTTACCTGTTGCTATGGTGCAACAGGTGACAAACAGGTTTTCTCCATCAGATCAACCATGCAGATGTGTCTCTACTCTTTGGGGAAGGTGAGGCAGAGAGAAAACAGAACTCAGACCAAACTCAGACCAGTGCAAATGTGCTAGGGATGAGATGCAGTCATTCAGTTGTATGTGGCTCCTGCACAGAGCCAACAATACCAGGGTGCCTGGTGTGTCCCTGCTGCACTGAGCATGGAACCATGGCACCCGCAGGAGGGCAGGGTAAGAGATCAGGCAGGCATTCCAAGAGGAGTCTGTGGGCTCATCTTTCCCAGAAACCTGGCAAAATAGACCTAAGGCTAGGGAAATCTCATTTTGGCTTATTAGCCAAGAAAGTAGTCTCTCCCTCCAGAATCTTCTTGGGAGACAATTAATCCAAACATCTGTAAATCCATGTAATAGCTGATGGCCTATTTCAATTCCCATCAAATAAATTGTTCTTGAATGGAATGTTTGCCTTTTATTTTTTTACCCTTGCCTTTTTTTGGCTTGTCCTGCTGCCACTTGCAACTTGATTGAGATGTTCCCCCTAGCCCTTTTTTCCTTCTTTTATAAAATTGTTTCATATGATTTTCTTTCTTTCCTCACTTCTTGATGGTTAGAAATAAACTCATTAAATTCTTACTGGAGAGAAAAATTATGAAGATATTCCACCCCAATCTAAGTGGTAGTGGTGGAGTTCTAATCTCCCAAAAAGATAGCAAGATCAGGAAACATTCAACTCTCACTGACACCCAACTGCACCTACCCCCAGCCAAACTTTTCTCATGATTTTTGGGTCAACCATGTATTTGAGAGCCTCCATGCAACAAATTTTCATTTTACTTATTCAAGTAAATTTTCTTTGCAAGCTTTCTGTGTAGCCTGAAGCCTACAGCTATTTTTGAATCTTTCTATCTTTCTAAGGGCGAGGCAGAGTCAAGTTACCTTGTCATCAAATTCTCATTTTGGCAAGAAGGGTGGTGGGGGTGAAGAAACAGGGACTTTATAGCAATAATCACTAACCAAAACACTTCAGAGTGCCTGAACTTGTTACTGTGTCTGTTCAGTTCTTCGACAATATGTCAAGCAGAAAGAAAACAGCTCAATTTTTCACAAGCCTGGTTGCTTTCTGAAGTTAACAACAACACAGCAACTTGTTTGAACTAGTAAATGGAGGGAACATGCTATTAATACCAGAGTCACAGTACCCTGTTCCCCACAACCCACCAGATGTCTGAATTTAAAGTGTCACCTCACGAATCACACAAGTTTCTATTGGCAAAATCTTGGTCTCTGTTCAAAATGCCCTAGAGGCACTGTTCTCACAAGGTCTTTGATATGGTCTGTTAGGAATATGGTTGTAAAAGGCCATGTGTATTTATGAAGCATTATTATTAATATAGCTCCCGTTCCCATCATAGTTTTATTATTTTTGCTTTATTTCTTTCTAGGGCAACTATATTGCTCTGGAAACTGAAGTATTGTACAAATCTTTCCACCTTTCTATCAGCCCAGTTTGGTATCCTGTCTGCTCCCCTGCTGGTAGGTGGTATGGCATAGCTGTGTGTTCACATCAACACTGAAGTTTCTAAAGAAAAATGATTCTGGGAAGAGCAAGATTCTGGGAAAACTGTGAAGGAAACCAGAATAAACCCATTCCCTCTGGAATCTGGTTGTGGCAAATTTTAAATGTCTTGTCTTCCATATACTCCAAAAAAAGACTCAAAACCTCTAAATGTTTAGGCAACTTTCATGGTCTTCATTAAAACGTCTAAATTTCTGTGGAAAGAAGACACTTTTCAGGAAAATGTACACTTAATCGAAGCCTCAAAGCTTCAGTTTCTCAGTAAAGCCAGTGTTGACCACAGCTGTTGCAAAGCTGAGACTGTTTGGCAACTCCACCTCCTCCTGCCTTGGGGTTCTCCTGGGCCACTGGACTTACAAGGATCTTACATGGTGGGGAGAAGAAACTCAAAAGCTTTGCTCATCTGAGCCATCAGGTAATAAGAAAGAACTGAGCCTTGGCAGCGAAAGAAGCTGAGAAGGAACTGGAGACTCAAGAGCTTATGGGCAGAGGAGAAATTGAAGGGAGGCAAGAAGCCAAAGGGTTGAAAAAGGGTTTATGTGAAGGGAGGCAGACCTAAACCCTGCTCTGAGTCTGTGCAAGTTCAGCCCAACATTTTGGGTCAGAGTAACCTCCTAAACAGGTCCTTTGTTCCCATGATGTGAAGCTTGCCCTAGGACCTGTGCTCTGGTGAAGACATCCATTGCAGTCCCAGGAGCCTTTCCTTCAAGTCAGCCAAGAGCCCGAGGAAAGGAAAATCCATTGGCTCTGGTTGCAGAGACCTCATGCATGCACATACCTCTACATGAGGGTCAGTGCCACTCCCAGACACGCTCCACATTTCTTCATTCTTGATGGTTTCTTTTTTCTTTATTTATTTTTTCTTTTTCTTTTTTTTTTTCCTGAGGTCTAAAATTAAGGAGTCATGCAGATGGAAAACATCTGCCTGTTCTTTGTGCATGGAAAAAACATAACACATGGCAGGGATGATAAATAATAATAAATAATGATGATGATGAAAGCATTTGGAGAGGCACAACTGTTTGATTTGTCCAGAGCAAGCATCACACACTCTCTGTCCAGGCTAAGAAAGATAAATAGACCACTGTGGTTTGTAATTTTGCAAATGGCAACAGAATTTTGAGGCATTTAGGAAGAGCAGATGCTGAGTATGGCTTGACTTTTCATGGGTTTGCTCATTAGTGCCTAGTCAGAGGCTCCTCAGGTGTGCAAAAGGAGCCTGACCTCTCCTGAATTCAGGTCTATTTATGTATGAGTCACAAATCACTGTCTCTCCTAAAACTAACACAGCTAGGCCAAAGAATGACATAGCCTCCCAATGATGTAATATTCTATTTTTCACCTTGTTACCTAATACAGGGTTATGAAATTGAATCCAAGGGACAAGTCATATATTTACTTCCCTAAGGTTATCACAAAAAAGGGTAACTTTTCACCCAGAAGATGTAATTCTTGGTGTCTCTCAAACATTCATGCAAAAATCAGCTCTAATTGTATCCCTGTGGATCTCATCTAGACTTTCATCAGGATCAACCTAAAAACTTCTTCCAGGGTTTGGGTTGTGCCTGGTCATCTCAGATGGGAGGTAATGACATTGTAAAAGCCAGTGAGTGTTACCTGATGGAGAGGGACAAAGAGGATTATTTAAAGAGTTGTTTGGTCTCAGGTGAGTTTCCAGACTGCAGGTGTTCTCCTTTATGTCTGCCATCAGGCTGGTGTTCTCCTGCCTTTGTAAGCAACTAGGCCTAAACAACTCCTGAGTTTGGAAGGATTTGAAGCTGTGACATGCTTGTAGGCAGAATAACAGGCATGGTGGAGAAGGAGCACTGTGAACTCCTGCACAAAGGGAAGTCCATATCCATGTGAAGGAAAGCATTCAGTCAAGGGAGAAGGTGATTCCTATACACATGTGCTTGCAGGGCTGAACACTGATAAAGAGAATGTGTCAGGACCATGTGTATTTAGGGCTGACTGCACAATGTGACAGCAAAACTTTCACAGGACAGTGACAGTCTGATGTCTATACCTTCAGACTTCAGCTGTTTGTGGGAGGTACCTGTAAGAGCCTGAAATCTCAGCTCCCAGGGCAACCATCCCCTAATGTCTCTATCAGGATATTTCACAAATGGAAATAGCAATGAAAAAGCCCCAGCACTAACACAACAAGCCATACCGTCTGTGTGTCTTTGTGTGCAACTTGCCAGCATGTTTGTGTGAGTGAAAACACAGCATAGCATTTACTTTGTGTGCATGTGTCTGCTGGAATGATTGAAGCTTAAGATTAAAAAAAAAAAAAATGAAAAAAATGTAAAGGAATTAAAAGGAATTAGAGCTGAGCAACCCAAGAATGATGATGCAATGATATTGCAGCAGCAAAAGCAAAATGATCTGCTAAAAATACACCAGAGGGATCTAAATATTTCCATAAACAGATGGAGGTCGGAGCCCAAATGTAAGAGAAAAATGCAAGTAAAGGAAATTGTATTTGACAACCATAAGGGTCTTACAGTTCTTCTGCGTCTTTTATCCGAAAAGGTTTTTTTACAGATGCACACACTCAGGCAAAAGGAGAGTCTAATCCCACAATGCTTTACTCATGTGAGTAACCCTAATTTATGTTTGTAGACTCAAAGGGGCCAATGAGCAATGCCTTGTATGAATTCTTTCAGAGGAGGCATCTGGCAGTGCTTTATAGTGAAGGCTGCAGAGGAGTTTTCACTTTAAACCACTCTTTTATTAATTTTTTTTTCCTGTTTCAGAGCTTTTACATAGTCAGTTGAAGTTTTCCAAACATAATCCATGCCTGAATGTGAATTTTATTTGGATGCATGAGGAAGAACAGCTTCAGACTGACTGGAGAAATATGCTTTCCTGTAACCAAAAAAATTCAAGCTTCTTCCTCCCTATTTCTTGCCCCTTTATCTAAACAAATGAGAAAAGGTTAAAATTTTCTTTTCTGAGTTGTCCTACAGGGAGACTGACACAGTGAAGTTTGGTGAAGTTGCAAAATCAAAAACATCCTAGAAATATTTTAAGTTTCTATGTTGCTGAAATCCTGAATATGCTCTGCAGGGGTGAGATTCAGCTGCTAGAGAAAGGGTGCCAGAGAGCTGTACTGCTTAGAGGCCAGAGGCCTGTCCTCCAGCCATACTTTGATCTTGTCCAAGCTCACCCAGCTGTGAGAGAGAACCTGACTTTCTGACTGGAAAACCAAAACCAGGTGTGATACCAGCTGGTAGCATTTCCTGTGGACCACCTTGGCTCATGATAGAATTTAGGGAGAATTAAAAAGTATCATTAGAACCCCTCTCGTGTCTGGAAATTGCAGTCTCACTACTTGAATGAAGACTGAGAGGTACAGAGGCTAGGGAACCTCGGCGCTTGAGCATCTCAAGTTCCAGGCAAGGATTAAACCTTGTGAATCCACACCAAGATGCATTCTGAGTGGGGGACAAACAACAACACATTTGAAAGCTTCTATACAAATTCTTTCTTCTGGACAAAGCAAACTAATCCTGTTTAAGGAAGTAAGACATTTCTTTGGGTTATTTTTGTTTGTTTTATTTCCAGATCTTTGTCATGGCTAATAATCAGCCTAAATGGAGATGGGTAAAATGTTTTTTCAAGATGTAATCCTCCCCCAACCCTAATATGCAGAAATGACTTATTTTGAGAATACTTGGCTTTAAAGTTTCACGTTTCACACTCTTCTTTCTAAACAAGCATCTGTCCAAACCAACATATTTCTAGGAAAATGCATTTCTTTTAAATGAAGCTTTTCAGTAGGAAAATATCCTATTGGAAAAAAATGTGTTCTGATCTCTTTTTCAGAGAAATAAGAGTGACCATTTCATACAGTGTTAGGAAGGCCAGGCTGTCCCATTCAGCCTTTCCTATGGATGCCTCTGGGCAGCTTAGCAAATATGATTTATTCTTTGGTTTAGTTTAATCCTTGCTTTGTGCACTGCACAGTTCTGCCTTGGCGCATTGTATGAGTGACCCAAGCTATAGGAGCTGGACCAGCAGATGTGTCAAGTCCCTTCCAATCCAAATGACTCTGTTGTTCTAACCATGTCATGCCATACACAACACAAATCAAACCCATCAAATTCCCTTTAACCCAATGTAATTTAATTATATTCATCATAAAGATGGTGAGAACTAAGCACCTATAACAATACATCCTAAAAAGGAAGTTGTGATTGTCAGATATGAGGCTTGAGGGCCAGATTACAAAACATTCATGTTAAAAGGACCTCAAGTTCTGTTCTAAAATGATGAAAGATCAGTATAGTATTCTATGAAGATACCAGAGAAGCCAGTTTTTTGTCACTTCAGATGTTGTCTGATGACAAATCGTAAATTTCCTTTTGGGGAATAGTAGATCCAAAAGCATAGCTTTTTTTTTTTTTTTTTTTTTTTTTTTTTTTTTTTTTTTTTTTTACAACCTATACACAATGCATTTGCCTCATGTTCTGTGAAAAGGCAAGAGAGATTTTTCTTCCACTGCTCTTGACAGTGACAGGAGAGGTCAGACCTCCTGCATTACCCAAACAAAAATGTTCCAAGCCTCTGCTTGTTACTTTTATGATTGTATAGCTGAAAGTAATTTTTTATTTCACCTGTTCTACACTCTGAGTGCCTTGTCTCCATATGGTGATGTGCACTGTGTCTTTGCTGTAACTTCAGGTAGCACAAACAGCATTAGGAAAGAAGCTTTGTGAACACACAGCAGAAATGGGTTGGTGACGCCCTACAGATTTGCATTGGGAAGCCTTGGTTTGCTGCAGACAGCTCCTCTCCCTTTGCTGTGTATTGAGGTAAACTCCCAGCCTGGGCTTGGCTCACTCTCCCCTGTGAAGAGTCACTGCTGATGTTGATTTATTTAGTGGTTGAGTGGTAGGTTTTGGAAGAGGCAGGAGGAAGCTCTCCCTTCCTGTTCACACACAGCTGTTCTCCTCTGAGACCCATCTGGATTCACTGGAGGACAACTGGCCTTTGCCAGAGCTCTGTCGTAGGCAGTGTTTACAGCTGTCCTGCATGGAAGACCGGTGTGTGGTCTGAAGCTATCGATGGAGAAGGGAGACAAGTGCATTCCACAGAATTTATTCCCTCCACAGCTTCCACAGCTCCGCAGACTCCACGGTGTCAGCTGTCATGACCCCCTCAGACCTGGGTGAAGCAGGATAACAGGAAACTGGCTGTGCAGGGCTACTGGTGCTCCTTGCAGGAGCCATCATATTGTACACAAGCTTTATCCTTTGGGAAGGACTTCAAGCCAGCCTTTGCCTTCAGAGGCAGCCAGCTCCCGTGGTATTCAGAACCATAGGAAAAAAATCTCTGGCAGAGGCAAATCTGCATGTGTACAAGAGCTCTCTGTGCCTGGAGAGATAAGGTAAGGGTTAAGGAGCTTCAGGAATAAGCCTTTTTTTAAAGAAACCTGCCAAGAAAAAAAAGGCCCCTGCAAAGTTTACGTCTTTAAAACATAAGAACAAAATAAAAGTATCTTCAAAGCTTTTAATCTGTGCAGATGAGGAGAGTCTGGGAGCAAGTAATTCACCTGTTGTAATGCTGTGAAGGAGTTCTTCCCTCATGCATCCTAGCAGAGAGGGCAGCCCCACCTCTTAGCCCATTCCAGAGCTTATGAACAGACCTGGTTTCAGAGTCGTTTGCACATAGAATTATCCAATCTACTCACAGTGTTCAGGAAACATGGAGGCAGCTGCAAAGTGTGGAAGCCACCCTTATACTATTAGTGGAGGCATTGCCACACAGGTGGATTCAAAGCCTTCCAGAAGAGCATTAAAATCTTTAAACATTCCAGGTCAGTGAAGGCAGGCTCTCATTACAGACAGTAATTTCTGTCCCCAGTAACTGCTGCAGCAAACCAGCTCATGTAATGTTTACTCTCACCAAAGCAGGCAGATGTTGCAAGCCAAGCCATCAAATGGATTATGATTCCTTGGGATCTTCTGCCTAGTGCTGGGAACAGGACCCATTACAGTGACTCTGTTGTCTTTCTGACTCAGTTTTCATCTTTTTTTGCATGCGTTTATGCTTTTTAAACCAAAGAAAGACTTGTATGATAAAGCCTGAAGATCTGGGGACAATATTCTGGTTTTGTGGATTATTGCAGCACCAGGACCTGGGACAAGTGCAAACATTCATCCCTGCTTTCAAAGTCTGTCACTGAACTTCACCCTACTTTATGTTATTTTCAGTAGAGGACTGCAGAGTCTTTTACTGGTCCTCTCAGAGGAGGGCAAGGGCAAATTCCAGGATAAACTGGGAGATTTGTGGAGGGAAGCTCAGGCCTCTGTAGCATGGAGTTGCAGTCGAGAAACTTGATCAGCTCTGACTAAGGTTATTTTTAGTTTAACTCAGTAAATTCCATAATGTGCTGAAGACATCTGATGCACAATGACAATATAAACCTAAGTTAGTCTGTATGATGGAACTCAATGGATAGTCAACTCAGAAGAATCCGAAAGAACTTCATTTCTATCTCTCAGAAGACTATAGGCATAGCTTCTCTAGAGATTCATCCATCTCCAGTTTAAATCACTCAGTTCCATACAAGTGTGTCCAGTTCTTCTCTGAGTTACACCCACTGACCTGAGCAGAACCACATGAATCTTAACAACAAAAAGTGAACAAAGCAGAATCTAACCCTCTTTCTTTTCCTTATATGCTTTTCAATATATGTTATTAAAATGAAATCTCAGAAATTTGAGATTAAATCTGACATTACAGCTGGAAATATCTGTCCATATTAGACAACATAATTCACCAAATGGAAATATGGAGATTCTCCAGGATTAATAACATGGAAAAGTACATTATTTGATGTGATAAATATTTGGAAGGCAACTTTATTGTCAGGAGTATAAGGACCCACCCGTTACTTGGAAAATCAGGACAAAGCAACAGAATATCTCACTTTAAGGAAAAACATCAAGGAGAAGAAAGGAAGTTATCCAAGAACTGGGAAAACTTTACCAGGGCCTGCAGGGATTTTAAATTGCAAGACTGTTTGTTGTTTGAACTGAGTCACACCGATGTAACAGAGAATTTGTCCTTGGCAGCAGAACTATAAGAATGGAGAGTTAATTCTCCTTTGTGTCAACCCACTGAATCCAGGTCATCATGTCTTAATTAAAGTGTACATGGTATGAAATTTCATTGAACGTCATTCCAGTTCCTTGGTGTGCAGAATGCTATGTTTATTTATGGGGTTTGGCAATCAATTCTGGAAAAAAAAATAAAGATACTAAAATATAAAGTTTGTTCATTAATAGGAGGAAAACACCATCATGCCCTGGATTCTATTCTCAGCTGGTTTGGTGAGATTTCTGCCTAGGGGTCATTTTTTTCGCACATTAAAGAGGTTTTTTGCTACCTCAGCTGGGCACTATTCAGTCTCACTGGGATGATGATGTGTGCATTGATAAAGTCTAAGACATGAAAGAAAAGGCTCTGCCCTCCTCTCTCATGCAAAATTTAGAAGAACCACTTCTCTGGGTATCCACCCAGCCCTGAGGCAGTATTCCAGCAAAACCTGGAAATTCATCACATTCAAAAACACTCCTTGAAGTTTGATACACAAAGGATGGACAAAGCAGCAAATGCACTAGTTGTATATGTTGAAATATTACATATATCTAAGGAATAACTACTATAGTGGTCCAGCCAAGGAAAACAGCAGAGCAAGTCAGATTGGTAGAGATGGGATAGATAGAGAAAGTGCCAAACTAAATAAGGTTTGATTATGGCTACACGCTGTCCTCTGCCTCTAATTTTCTCTTGCAGGGAATTTCCTAGAAGAAGGCCAGCATAAATGGTCATGCCTAGCTCAATAGCTCTCCAAAGTTAACCCATTCCTGGTCTGAGGGATTGTGCCCTCAACTGGCTTTCAAACAGTTATATATGTCAGCTAAGTTCTGCTGATGTTTTTGGACAAAAAAGAGTGAATCTATTTTTCCTTTAGAAAAAAATACAATTAACAGAAAGGCACTTTTGCCTGTCCTCTTGATGCTCTGCATTTGGGTTGTTTAAACCCAAGAGGAATTAACCCTGCAGAGCACAAAAGTTACTAGAATGACCACAGAGCTCTCTTCCTTATCTGGATCCCCATCACAACAATCAAAGAAGGAGAAAGCAGCAGAGATCTAGGAAAAACCCAGGTACCTTACCCCACTACCAAAGTGCCTAAAATACCTAATTTATTTTTCAGATACCTTAGCTTGCAATTTGGGTGAGTCTTGTGTTTCAGTTCTTTTAATTTTTTTTTTTTTTTTTTTTTTTTTTTTTTTTTTTTTTTTGTGTGTGTGTGTGTGTTTGTTATTTTTTTGTTTTAACTGACAGTAAGAAGATAGAAATTTTGCTGTGAGAGATTATCTGAATCAAGTTCATTGCACTTGAGGGTCAGAGCTGAATAAAACTATTTCCAGAAAAGGATAAGCAGAAGGCCCTTGTGCACTGTACCCTGTTGCAAGAGCCATACTTGCAACACCTTGCAGGGTGCATTCAAAGGTCCCATGCTTGAGTCATAGCAAGGGAAAAACTTTCTGGGACCCCTGTAACATTATAGCTTCACAATAGCCTATGAATTTAAACTACCAGGAGAGCAAGCTTAAACTTGTACTGGATAAGAATGCAGTCAGTTTATACACAGTCCATCTTACCTCTGACTCTGTCCAACCAAATTAAATACATAAAAAGAGACTACTCTGTCTCCTAAAGAGTTTCTTTCCCCAACAGTCTAAACTGAAATGAGAATAGTAGAAGGGCAGGCTCAGGAATGATTCATTAACTGCAAAACAAGGGAAAATTCATACCAAATGTTCCTTGTAACTGCCCCGCTGCTTCCAACAGCCTTTCTTGTATGCTATAACTGCGGGGTCAGACCTGGTGTTAAACTTTCACATGAGGTGTATACGCATAAGCGTGGCAACCCTGTGCCTGTAAGATTTTCCCTGCAAACATCTAAATCCTGCTGTGCATTGCTTGGGTAGCCAGCTCCTGTAGTTGCCAGGTCTCCATGTATATTCAGGCAAGTATTTGTGTAGGCAGGTAACTAACTAACGAGAACACACTGAGGGAAGAACATTCCGAATGCACCCCTGCAAGTTCCAGAAATCCCCAGCTTAGGGAAAGTACCACAGATTCACACCTGGGAATTTCCATGCTAAATGGTGGATTTAGCTCACAAAGTAGGCTGCTCAGCCATTAAAGGTTTTGAGACTCTTGAGGCCTTTAAAATTATGGCCAAGAGAACTGTATCTCAACACCTAAACTGGGCATTGTAGCAGCTGCAAAGCCTGAGCTGAAGAGAAGTGAAGAGTCTGTTACACCTATGGCTGCTTTTCAATAAAGGCAACACACATTAAATGAAGAGTAAATCCACAAATCTCATTTTTGAACCCATCATTCACCAAGAGTGGTGATGGACGATACCCATGGTGTATGAAATGCCTGCAGCCCCAACCCCTTTGAGTGCAATCCTATCAGAACTGCTGACACATCTTCAGAGGGGGGGCTGCTAATAGAGACCTTATGTGACACTGTAGCTGTTTTATGCAAAAATCCATAAAATTATTAAAAGCTTCTGCAGAATCAAAGAAAACTCAAGATGAGAAAGGCCAGCAGTTTTTTGGATCAAGCAATGTTGTAGCTCAAATCTTGTTGCCAGGCTTGCATGCTTCCCTTTTCTCTCTTAATTTGTTCGGACTAGTTTGAAATGAGTCAGTGATGGTGCTTCCTCAAGAGAGCTATGTGTCTTCTTGCTGTGAGAAACATCATCCTCATGTTTGACCACTCCATTTTGCTGCCTCTCGATAAACACATCAAAAGCACCACCCTCTTTTCTAATGCCTCCAGGTAGCTTCTGGGCTTTTACTACCTTTTCCCATCACTGAGGACATTTCTACACAAAGACCTCTTAACAGACCTTACTCCTTGGCCAGACAGTTTGGGCATATGAGATTGTATTTCAGAAACCATGTACCTGCCTTACTGAACCAGAGTTTGGGGTAGGAAGCCAAGCCAGGAGGCAGGATATGGTTTAGTTTGAAAGCAATATTGTGTTAATGCATATACACAGCTTTAGAAATGTAGCAGGGCTGTTACAGTGACATCTAAGGTTTCCCTAGACATTCCTGCTCTTTCCACACTGTAATTTTATATAGTGAGCCAGTAAAATAAATGAACAGCAGACATAGGAATCTGCCTGGAAATACATTGATCCCAGGACTGAGGATCTGGACCCAGCTATAGGTCTTGCTTAGAGGCTGGTCTTCAACTTTTGTTGACTCATCAGCCCTCCTGGTTTCATGTTGGGTGAAAAATATTATAGATTTTTTAATATATCATTATTTGTAGACCTTTTACAAGTAGTCCACAAGTTGGAAGTGGAGCCTATGGAGGTAGTTTATGATTTAGCCATTCAGCCTATTTCCTTCTTCTTCTTCTCCTTTTGCACTAAAGACTTCACAGGGTTTTAAGCTGGCAATTAAAACCACTGCAGCAGTTTTATTAGCCCTGCATGCCATCTTGTTCTACCCATGTTATTTACTTATGCTAATTGGTCAGGTATTAAAGAATAAACACAGCAATTAATTAGTGGTCTGACCAGAATTATAAAGAAATAAAGACTTTTCATGGGTGTCAGATTTGAGTCACTCACAGAAGCTTACAGAATGAAAAAATGAAGAGGGATGAATCATGGTCAAAAGAAACATTTTCAGCCATGCAGTATGGCATCCAGATGTGTGGGTGTAGACTACACTTTTAGTTCAGGGCACGTTCAGTCTTCTAACAGGCATTGACTCTCTCAAAGGGCTGAGTTTGACAGGGAGCAGAAAGCCATGAGAGACGCTGCTATTCAGGGAAGCTGGCTCGATATGGTGACCTCAGGTGTTCAGGTGGGTCATCTTGGACAGAGGAAAAACACCTTGCCCTTGAGGCTGGACTCACACTAAGGACTGCTGGAGTGGTGACATGACTTCCCATCTCAGACATCCCAGGATGAATTTAGATGTGTCTTCTTTACTGGAAATCTGGACTTAAATTTTAGAATTGATATTGTGCTAGCAAGGCAGTTTATGAAAAGGCAGCTTTCTTGTGATGCCTCATGGCATGTGGATGTCACATCTGGGCACCCTGGTAAGAGTAGCCCTGCCCTTCTCTTGTTTGTACCATGCAAACACCAGCATAACCTGTCCCTCTTGAGAATCAGTGACATTGTACCTGACAGTTTTAATGTTTATTGTCTTTGATTGCCACTTGGGAACAGGATTTCTACTCCATAATTGTTGTGCCACAGAAGGATGGTTAGGATCCATCTTATTATGAAAACATGGAAAGAGTTAGTGAGAGAAGGCAGACAAGTGCACACTTGCACTGAAAATGCAAATATCCATTTCTGCATGCAAAACCCTTACAGTCACCAGCTAACACTTGCAGCTTAATACATGAACAGCTCAGAGGTTATTTGAGGTTCATCAAAATGGTCCTTCTTGGCTTTGTAGTCCATGACTCTACTACAGAAAGATTTCACACCCTCTGGTAACCAATCTAGGCAGATAATGAGTCACCTCTGAGATAACCACCAGTGATGCCAAGGAGTAAACAGGATTTCAAGTAGAGACTCATGGTGGCTGCAGAAAGCATGAAGCTGAATGACAAGAAATCATGCAGTATAGAGGCATACAGCTCTCTGAAATGACCAAGGTTCAAACTCTGGGATGTTACATTTTTTGGCTGCTCCAACTCAGAGTCTTCAGAACCTCTGTTGAGTGTTTGACTGGCATCTGCTGCCACTCTAAAGCGAAACCATGAGAAGAACCAGAGGAATCTGGCATGTACAAACATCACTGGATATGTAACTGAGTAATGACCCCCCAAACAACTGAGAAGAGCACCAGATCTCATATTCACCCAGAGAAAGGTTGCTAGCCCCATCTATTGCTACCATTGCTGGTGTTGTTATTTTTCATTGTCTCTTCTTACCAGGATGTTCTCCAGACAAATGACACATCCTAAAGGACAGCATGGCATCCACAGAGCTGCCAAAGGGACAGCAGTGAACACATCAAGGAAACGTTTGAGGGGTCCTTTCCTCTTGCTTTTGCTGCACAAGCTGTTTGAGGAGACAGGTCAGTCAAGGAACTGAGAAATGTTGAAAAATTAGACTAACTTCAGAACTGAAGCACTCAGCAGAAAAGAGGCCAGAGGGAAGAGGTCTCAGACACTTGAGGGTATGCCTGAGGATGGCATGAGTCAAGCATGGGTTGCAAAGTGAAGGACAAATGTGGAGCTGGACCTGAACATTTTGGGAGCAAACATCCTCCTGACACAGTCATTGTTCCCTACACTGACATCTCCTACAGAGATCACCTCTGGAGCAGTGTGGAGTTCCCATTTCTAGTGCTGGGAGCTGAGGGCACTCAGTGTGATGCAGTAAAGAACGAAAATAAAAGGTTTAAGCTCTGTAAGTGACTTCAGATGGTGTTGGCCAAAAAGTATTCAGAAAAATAGCACTTCTCAGAATAGTGCAGCTGTTCTGAACAATGCTTACATGGATGAGAGAGCTGCTATGACTTCAACACTAAGAAAGTTTGCAAACTTTTTGTTTCCTGTTTTGACATTGACGTGGTTATTAACAGCAAAACACACATGAATTTAGGACAGACATGAAACAAGGCCTGAAAGGAACATGTAACTTTTTTTTTTCATTTTACTGAGATAAGACCCCAAAGAATCTCATCCCTCTTCCTGAGGGCTATTCCTTCCCTTTTACTTCTATTTAGCTTTTTAGCTGAAGAATGAGACTGAATTTGGTCCTACACTGCAGGCATACCCTGTTCAACCCCAGAAGCATGGATCCCCATTGTGGGAGTGGGACCCAGGCATTCCACATGATCTGTTGGAGATGGATGAAAGAAACTCTATAGAACAGGGAGAACCACAAAAATTACAGATACTGAAATTTTGTTGAGACACCAAAATTAATTTTCTGACCATTGTGAAAAGCATCAAAGAAGGCATGCAATGAGCATGGGAGAAATGAGGATTTTGAGGATTTCCTCCAAAAAGGCAAAATAGCTCCCTTCTCTGTTGGGCAAAAACACTCCCAAGTCTGCCCAAGGAAGACAATCTACAGAATCATGGGTAATTTCTTGATGTCCCTGGATCCAGCCATTAAATAAGCCTGAGATTGTTAGTGTATAAGAGCTGGTGTTTTTGCAGCTTGTAGTGGCATGGCTGGAAGCCATCTATAGAATTATATAGACAGGATGAAATGTTTCCAAGGGAAAACATGCACAATGAGAATATGCTCTGTTCTTCCCTAAAGCAACAGGCACTGTTGCCAAGCTATGCTCAGTCAAGCTGCTGTACGTACCAGGAAATGGGCTGTCTTCCAATGTAAAGCTATAAAACAAGACAGATAAAAGGGGCTGAAATAAAAATAAAGGGAAAGTGGAAATTTTTTCCTTGCTCATACTTCTCCCTAGACATGGCTAGCCTTTGGAAGATGCTGCCATTATTATCTTCACCACGGCATCCATGGACTTTCACCATGCCAGGCTCTGGCCTCAGTGGCCTTGCCCATCTCCTGCAGCTCAGCAGGTGACCACCCCTTGCACATGCCTGAGCAGCAATTTGCAGGTGGCTCAGGGCAGCATTGCTGAGCCAGTACCCAGTTCCTACCTACATGGAATGAGAAATTACGCCCCTGGAACAGATCTCTTTTATTCCACGGCCTTCCATAAAGTTCTGAAAGGAAAAAGTGAAGATACTGAGGAGCACCTATAGAAGGATCATGTCCCCTCCCCATGCTTCAGTTTCCCCATTGTGTGTCAGGTGTGAATATTTCACCCCAGAGCACTGTATGGACAGAACAATCACTGACTGCACAGCCCTGTCATCACCACAGGTTACTAACACATCATTGCACACATTGCTGTGTATTCCCTCAGCCTTGATTGGAATCCAGGATGAAGTGAAGGGAAGCACACACTGAACACAGACATTCACTCTCTTCCTTGCAAAGTCCTTCAGAGCTTAAGTGCGACAAAAAGCAATTCTTTGCTCTTAACTGTAACAGGTCTAGACTGTGAAGCTGTTTTTGCATGGATGATGATGCCATTAACAACAGAGAGGGAGAATGGATGAGGACGGACAACATTTCTCTATTCCCCCTCAATTAAAATTTCCATTTGAAAACACAAAAAATGACATGTTTTATCAATGCCAAAACATTATTCTAAAATATTAAATGTAACAATGTAAATATGGAATAGAAAGTATCAATACACATGGTACTTTCTGCCCAAATATAAATGTAAGCTGGACAAAAACAAGCTGTGAGTGAACAAATTGAAAAACTTGGAACAGAATAAGTTTTTCTTGCTGCTGTAGCAGCCTGACATTTTTCAGTCACAAATTTACTCAGCGTCACAAGTTCCCAAGAAACATTTTGCCTTGAAATGTCCCTTTCCAATGGAAAACAGCTTCTGTCACAATTTTTTTTTCAGACAGCTTTGACTGTGGCCAGCAAGGGCCCGAGGGGATCCTCTGGGGAGAGCTCAGTGTATTTGCTTGGGAGTACAGCATGCCCTCAAAAGATGGTGCTACAGATTAAGAATAGACAGCATGGGACCAAACATCTCTGATGCAAAAATGAGGAGGAGGATGATTTTTTTTTTCTTTAGCATTGCTTCAGCACAATGCCAGGATATTCTGAGAACATGTGTCAGCACTGCTCTCTAAAACCTGAAGCACATGCACACATGGGCTCATTCTGAGGTCTGACATCTCAAGAACCAGCACAATCCTAGTGGGACTGAGAAGTGTTAGCTAGAACAGAAGAGGTTTTGAGCCATGGAACTGGCAAATTCAAAGACATGAAGCTCTGATAAGGGAGATTACTTGAGTTCTGTTTTGTTTAAGGAAGTGCACACCTGTGTTGCTCTTGCCTGTGTTTGGGACTTTCTTAAAGTCCTGTCTCAGGCAGATTTTCTGACATCAGTTATGGTTGTGCTCCCTAACAGCCTGTCTTGGAGAATGACTAAGAGCACATTCTGGATTTTGTGCTGTAAAAAGCTGTAAACATTTGGACATTTCCGCTCCTTCTCCTTCTCCACTAAAGTGCTAAGGAATTCTCTGGAGATGGAGGAGAGACAGATTCATGTCATACTTAACCTTTGCCTCCCTGCAGACATGTGAGGGGCCAGGATGTGCAGAGCCATGACTCAGAGTGAGGGTAGCCAGTGGAGTGAGATGAAGTTGAAGCCATTTCACGAGTAGAAGCAGGAGGCAGTACAAATTAAGTGAAGTCCTTTTTCAGGGGTAAATGATAGGAAGGAATAAGGCCTGCCCCTGCTCAGCAGGACTTCTTTTGCTTTGGTCAGTGTCAGGCATGACGTAGATGAGAAGAAGTGGGGTTACCTCTCCGAATTGAAGGCATTTTCAAGGGCCTCCGAGATTTTCAACTACTTTACCTTTGAGGCAGAGGAAAGAAGACGATTTGGTCAAAGTCTTCAGGTGAAGGTTACTCTTGGAAATCCAGCTCCAGCTGGCAACAGCCAAGGTGGCCCTGGTTGCCTGATCTGCAGGTGAGGGAAAACTGGGCAAGAATCCATTCCAAACCTGGAACAAATGACCTTACTGTAATGAGCACAGTGGTGTGTCCTCTCTGAGGTTGGTTGGAAAGTGATAAAAAGCACACAGGAGAAGGTGTAAAGCCGAAGATTCCTGTGTGCTGACTGTGCAGGCAGAGAGGCAAGCACAGCAAAAGACATTCATTTGGTGGAGCTGCTATGGGTTTGGGCATGGAGTTATTGCAAAGGTATGATTTACATTTGGAAAATAAGAAATGCATGTTCCTACGGCTTTCTCACTTGCACCTGTGCTGTGCTACCAAGGAAAGTAGCTTGGTACTCCTTTAACAGGCTTGTGAACCCTCCCCCAGCACTTAACAGCTCTCGTTTTTGATGCTGCTGGGAACAGGACAGCAAAGAGGAATCAGGGAGCTGTTTTGTGGGCCCGATTCACTCCTGATATTTCTTGCTTGTTCAGTTGGCTATTTAAAGCCCCAGCATGCACTTGTAATGCAGGTGAGATGCAAGATTAGAGGTGAGGAGCTGAGCTTTTCTGTGATTTTGACTTTTCTGTGGCAAACTCACTCAACTTCTGTGAGTTTGACTTGTAGCCTGATGTCATCAGGAAGCTTTATTCAGTTTGTTTGGTTTAATCTGCCAACTACCCCCCCCCCCCCAAAAAAAAAAAATGCCCTCAGACCCCCAAATCTGCCTAGTGTTGCAAAATCAGAGCTTGTTATGATACTGAAAGACTACAGAAATAGATGTGAACCTGTTATGAGGGAAGGGTGAGGGATGGAATTTCGCTTAGGAGTGACTGAATCTGTGAAAAAAAAAAAAAAAAGAGAAAAGAAAAGAAGAACGGCTTTGAGAAAATGCAACCAATAATTAATACAGGGATTGGGCTTGCCTGAGGCTACCTGGAGGCCCGGTGCTTAGAAGAGAGAAAAGAGGATTAGGTACTTCACTTGTAGGAACAGCGCCCATCGGCTTCAGCAGATAAGATAATCGCTCCGAGAGCCCTGTGCCTCCTGCCTGGCGTTGGCAGCGTGAGGGGAGATACGGCCACACGCCCACACGGGAGCACAATTAGCGAGGTGCTGCAGGCAGGGCTGCTTTCCTTGGAAAACAGAGCTGATCCCTGCAGCTGGAGGCCAGAAACTGGGAGGTGAGTCTGTTCCAGCAGGGGAGTTGCTGCCATGGAAGGGTATGGGGCTGGTACTGCCTCCACGCCTGCAGAGATCAAAGGGCTAAGAGTCTGGGAACAGACCCCTTTCAGTGACATTAGGTAGCAACATGAGCTCAGACCTGGGACAGAGAAAATACGTGTGTGTGTGTGTGTGTGTGTGTGGGTGTGTGTGGGTGTGTGTGTGGGTGTGTATTTAACACAGCATATACGTAAAATCAAGAACTTTGCCATGGGATGTAGCTACAAGACCACTTAGCCGGGTTAAAGAGAAAACAGAGAGTCTCTGAATTTTCTGTTGAACACAAGTTTTTTCACTGGAATGGATTGTTATGATTTTGAAAGGGACGTTAGGCTCATTGATACCTAGTGCAGGCCAATGTTGGTTGTTAAAGAGCAGACAAAGACCTAACTTAGGATCTGGGTTTGTTTCATCTCATGAAGGAAAATTCTAACCTTTTTAAGTTAAAATTTTTACTTCTAAATTTTACTTCTTTCTGTGGCTCTCCTGGTGCTTCTGTTTGTTTGAACCAGGACACGGCAATAGATAGACCATAGTTCTGCCATTATCTGTGGTCTTGTTAAAGAATCTGCCCTATCTCTAGAGAATTCTGAACTGCATCATCTAGGGTATGTGATATGTTTCAATAATCTCTCCCCAGGGACCTTCTTGCATTTGTCTGGCTCTGCATCCCCAAGACACACCACTGGTGGGAGTTCTTCATCCCACTGACAAAACCTTTCCTTGATGTCATGGTGCTTACTCATTACTTGGAAACCTGCACATGCTTTGCCCTCCTAATCAATTTTTAGAAGTGGCTTGGTGCCATTTGCCCTCCCTTGACCCTTCAAAAAAAAAAAAAAGTGATTCCTTCCAAGCTGGGCAGTGCTGTCCCCCTTTGTCCAGCAAATTATTTATTTATAATTTTTTTGAGGACATGAAAGTTCTCCATCCAGATCTCCAGAGCTATATATATTCTTGGTGTGCCTTGTTCTTGTATTAGGGCTTGCAAATAAGGAAAACATCTTGCTGTGCTGGATCAAGCATTTCACAGCATCGTGCCCTGGCTCCCAAGACAGTTTGTGTTACTGGCCAGCTGCCTCTGCACATGGGTCCAGTTGCATCAGCCCCTACTCCTGCTCAGTAGTCAATGGGCCAAACTCTGTCCTTACTTGGATCTGGGGACAATCTTAGTGGAGTTGCAAAGGTAAAAACAAAATTAGAATTGTGCCTCCTCTTCCGTCCTCCTTCTCCAGGGAGGAGAGGTGGAAGATTAATGGCAGCTTGCTTTGCCCGGTGTTTTCCATCTGTGCAAAGTCATTCACTCGCTGGGATGGTCAGCCCAGGACTGTTCAGATCATTGTGGCCATGTCAATGCTTCCCAGAAAAGTTTATTTTGCATATGTGTATGCTAAAACACCAGTATTTTAAAAATGCATGCCCTAAAATGTTGATGCTACTAGGTCATATGAAATACTGGTGAAGATTTGAAAGTTTATTTCAATAAGTTGCTCCTGGAAGCAGGTATTTCATCATGGATTCCATTTTTTTATTGCTAGCCTGCATAGCTCCAGAGGAAACCTTAAAGGAAAAAATAAATCCCTTGCAACTCCAACAGCAGAAGGCAAGTATCTTCCTGTCAAATGTATTTCTTTTTAAAGTCCTATAGGCATTCTCAGAGTGAAATAATTTTGGTGTCCAATCTATCTCCTTAGTTAAGGATTTACTAGCATTGCATAAGCTTCCCGTAACAAGGTAACCAGATATCAGTTGACTGCTAAAAATAGCATTCCTGTGTTAGTCAATCCCTAGTTAACTTTCTTCAGCTGTCTTCAAAGATGCTATTTAAATCCATCCATCTTCTGGAGGCACGGAGGATACTGATACAGAGGTACATGTCAGCTCACGATAGTTTGTATTAATTACTAGGCTATATGAGTGTTTGAACATAACTCTGGGAGTGATGGAAATCAGCCTCAAGGGAAGAGTTTGACATCAGGCAGGTCCTGGGTTTCTTGAGAAGAAAGGAAGATAAACTGAGATACTGAAGGGAAGTTCTTGGAGAGGCCTTCAAGATCTTGTCTTTGCAATGCCAGTAAATTGACAGAAAAAGAAATGCTGTGTGTCTTACTGGAATCAGATTGCTTTGCAAGGAAAAGGTTGTTCATGTAAACCATGTTCTGATCCAGGCCAAGGTAAAGTCCCTGGGCACAAAAAGTCATGAAAACTGTTTCCTTGCGGACTTGTGCCCAGTATTTCCCTTGTCATTCCTCACCATGCAACAACCCTCTCTCTGCTGTATGACTGCTGGCCACGTTTGTGTTATGTAGCCGCTTGATCAGCTCCTCTCTTCTTGCTACATCTTACTAAGTGATCACACATCTATTTTCAAACTCAGGACCTTCTGGCCAGGCACAATAGAGAATTGCTGGGATCACAGTGAAGCTTTTCACTTGTCAAGAGAGCATTAGTTGGCCTCTAGTTTCTATAATCTGCCATTGTTAATTGGGGAACAGAATGTCTTTGAGATTATACTGCACTGGTTGAAGATTCTTGATGGAGTCAGATGATCCACATAGAAGCATAAGCCAAAAGACAGTAATTTTGAGATCATTAAGATAATATCCTTTTAGAAAGCAAGGATACAAGTATTTGGCAAACTTGGGAACTGAAAGACTAAAACAGGGAAAACAATGACTCTGGAAAGTGGTTTGGAATAGTTATTTGAATAAAGGTACCATTTTTTTAATGGTCAGAGGAGTAAACCCAAGAGATGTTAGGGAAAAATATCATTGAGGCAGCCTAGGGGAAGGGTATGGTCTGCTTAAACTCTAATCTACCACTGCTTACAAGTATGTCTTTTGCTTTAGTTGTCCAGACTTTAAAAAGAGCCTTGGAGTACAGGAAGTATTTCAAGTGACTGAATGGGATGGGTAAAGAATAATGCAAACTCTGGAAAAAAACTCCTGTATGAGACAGTCAATCTTTTTATCCCAGCATTTTGGGAGTCCTCTGCTGTTGTCTCAGAGGGGATTGCTGTGGGCTTGGATCTTTTCATGGTCACCTCTGGCATATCCAGCCAGCACCTTGTTTTCACAGCACAGTTGCTGACTGTCCTGACCCCTGTTTTCAGATGGGTTTGACTGAGGCAGCAGGAGGTGGGCAAAGTGACTTTTGGAAGGCTCTGCAGAGTGACTCAGCAGCTTGGCTCCAGTTATGTGACCCAGAATCCACTTGGCACAAAATCTGCATTTTCTCACTGCTGGTCCACTGCTCTGCCTGCTGCAGCACAACTTGTCCTCGCCCTCGCTCACCCCGACCCTTACTCCAGGGCTCTGCTTCATCTTTTAGTAGCCACCAAGACAGTTCTTAACTTAGCCAGGGCTTTTGCCTTTCAGCTCCTCCAGGTATCATTGATCTAGATAAATTTGAGCTTTGGTCCTGTCTGAAGACAATAGATGGAAGGTACTTCTGCCCCACACTGCCATGTTGCCCCTGGCTAGTCATATACTTCCCACCCCCATGCTCCTGTTCTGCATCAGCCCTTTGGAATTCTTTTAATCTCCAACCCTTGCAACTGACTGTTTCTTCCTGTCTGGATGGAAGTTGAAAGCTCCATTTGTTTAATTTGGCTTTTAATTGACTTCATCCAATGCTTGTTGATGTCTCAGCTAATCTGTGTTTCTCCTCTGCTTATCTGGTGCAGTCCTTTGAAGTCCCCAACATGATAAACTGTCCTGTAAGAGAGAATGAAAGACGAATGACACAAAATTTCCCATGCAGCTCTCACTGTCCAATTAATACTTTAGTAGTCCTTCAACTCTGAGGCAAGAAGGAGAAGGAGGTTTCCAAGAAAGTATAAAACAATTTATGTTCATCGTCATTTAGCTGGAAATTTTTGCTACAATCTCTACTAAATGGTCACATCATTCATCTCTCCATCTGTCAATAAAAGCAGATAGCACAAACCTTCTCTCCACAGAGGTATTGCAAAGCCTGCATCTCTCAGCATTTGTCAACTGTTCAGACATTGTTGGGGAGGATGGGAGAAAATATGTTGCTGCCAGTGCTGTTTGCAGTTATCAGGTTTGTTTGGGGCAACTCGGTGTGGTGGGGGGGTAGAGATGAAAAATGCCACTGAAATGAGAGTTGGGGAGAAAAGATGGGTGAGCATGGGAAGCACCTCAGACTACCTCTTCACATAATCAAGCTGAATCACAGGATGGGTGGGGTTGAAAGGGACCTTTGGAGACCATCTACTCCAAACCCCTTGCTAAAGCAGGTTCACCTACAGTAGATTGCATAGGATCATGTCTAGGTGGGTTTTGAACATTTCCAAAGGAGACTGCACAGCCTCTCTGGGCAGCTTCTTCTAGTGCTCTTACCTCATGTTAGCTAAGACATACCCTGCCTGTGTCTGCAGAGGCCAAAATAGGTTTTGTCAGCCTCCCTTGCCTGCCAGAAGCATGAGCTAAAAAGCCAAGCCAGGTCTGGCTTCTGACCTGAATTCAGAATTCTCAGGTAAATGAATTTCTGAGGTGGTGAAGCTGGATGGGACTTGGGGTCCCACTTTAAGTGCAAGTGTCACCATCTCAAGGCATTTGGTTTGCTCTGAGTTCCAGGACTTCTACTGGAGGCAGCACAAACATCGCTGGAGAGCTTGGATTTAAAAAAGAGGCTCAACCACCTCAGACTGCTGCTAAAAGCAGTGTTTAGGAATCTGATATTAGTACCTGAACTCCACTGAAAGCTGGATTGGGGCTTCTAAGTAGTAGTGTGTGTTCTTGCCTTCAATGGTAAATGCTTTAAAGCTTCCAATTTTGAAAGTTGAAAATAGCAAGACAAATGCATCCTTAGTATAATGGATACAGTCCTCACTGATTTCAGCTTTTGGGACATTATAGTTATGAAAGTGTTCTCTGCAAACTTTGCAAAGAAATAAAAGACTTTGCAGAGGCACAGCAGGGAGCATTACAAATCAAAGGATAAGTTCTGCAAAGCTGTTTGCTCATGAGTCATTGCATGAACACAGTCCAGGACTCAGAGGAAATAAAAGGGTCTTACTAAAAGCAGCATACCATTGAGTGTGTTTGTATATATGTGCAAAGCCCAGTCTTAGTTCCAGAGGCATCACAAAGACTGAAAAAGTCCATGGCAGGAGTTTAACTTGGTTCTGTCAGATACAAGCCTGTTATTTTCATCCTGAGACAGTGAGCTCTACTCTTCACTGTGCAACCCAATTCTGAGTTCAAGAGCTTAGCATTTTGAGCTATTCATTGTTAATGTTATTTACTCATAAAAATCACTGTCTGAGAATGCAGAGAAATGTGTTAAAATGTGTAATGCAATGGAAGCTTTGGATCAAACTCAGATCTGTGCCAGGAAAGGAAAAGATCCCATCCCCAGGTACTCTCCAGATGTGCAGAACTAGGCAGTTATAGATGGAGACATAAACTTTTTAACCTTTTTTTCTTAATCTTGAAGTTCTCATGCAAACTTTTAAATAAAATTGCAGCATAAAAGTCCACTGCCAAAGGGCACAATGAAATGTTTCAGCTGAAAAAAAAATATACTAAGAGCTGGTGAGTCACTTAATGTCCAGTTGAGGACTTAGAAAAATTTAAAGACCTGTATGAAAATAGAACTATGCTAATTACCTTGGCAGAATTAAAATTGTGATCTTCTGGAACAGGTCTTCTCTAAGTGGTCCTCTTTCCAAATTTATTTGCAATGTGGTTCTTGGAAGAAAAAGAGAAAAAGTCATAATTTCTGTCTCCATTCCCCCTCATAGATACCATCTGGATTGCAGACGAGTCACCCAAATGAAAATTAAGCTTGGTAGGAAGAAAAAAGCCTCTCATGTGTCTTTCTAAACTGATATTTTCGCTATTTGCATTTTGCACCAACTGAAACAAGACCAAATTTTCTGGTAGCGAGTGTGTGTTAACATGACTTCTATTTTATTAAGAAGAAAAGAAATAATCATGGCAGTCATTTAGCTGTAATGGCCAAGATATAAAATGTCAGTTTTATTTATGGCAAGTCGCTGGGTAGAAAATATGTTCTGGCATCACTTGAGATTTCAAGAACTTTGTTTTTCTTTCTCTCTTACTGCATGAAATAATGCTGTATTCTTAACAAACAAACAAAGCAAAACAAAGACAGAAACAGCTCTCCCCAGCGAGAGGGATCATGTTCTTCTCCCCAGGTAACCACCTCCAGAGTGAGGGGACCTGCTACAGATGCAAGGACACGAAAGTCAAATCCTATGCAACAGGGATTTAAACCCATGCTTTCCATCTCCGAAATTACATGGCAATCACTGGATAAATGGGCACTCTGGAACTGCTGTTTTCAGCTCTGTTTTTGAATAAAAATTCCATGCTTGGACATGAAAACTGTTCTTGTCCTAAAAAAAAAGTGTCACTGAAGTCAGTCCACCCTTGCCACGTGTGCAGCTGTCAATGAACCCACATTTTCCGACAACAAACACTTCCATCGGAAAATTCCTCCCCAGTTCTCAGTGATGAGCACTAATTTATTCCTTCTTCAAGTCCCCAGAGCTGCTCCCACAGTCAGCAATACCCAAGCTGTGGCCGGGAAGACAGCAGCCACCCTGGGACTTGGTCATGGCAGCAATCTGGCTCTGTCTTACTGGTACCTGAATGCTACACTGCTGTTGCTCCTGACTTGCACCTCCGGTGAGCATACACAGAGGTCTTTAAATCTTTCAAACACCACCTGAATCATCTTCATAAGCAGGTCTGACCAAACTGAAGAACGTAGGATTTCTGGGGGAATATTTTTGCATGTAGTTTCATTCTCTCTCTACTATAATTGATTTCCCTGTGGTTTACCTTTATTGGTCTCTTTTCTCAAGGAGGCTTTCTTACAAGGCCACCATACCACTGACCACAGACAGCTAAAAAGCTTCCCTGGTATGGTGCTCTTATCTGGATGTGAAAAATGACATCGGGCAGAGACCTGCCTCTCCTAACACTGGTAAATTAGACAAGCCAGGTTCTGTAAGCACTTTTTTTTAGTGCTTCAAAGAGACACTATCTATCCAAAAAGAGCCAAGTATGGATTTCCAAAAACAGACTTAGAACTCTCAGCCAAGCACATACTGGAGCTCTGGTTCTTCTATCCCACGACAGCAGAATTAAAAAAAGCAGGGCAGTCCCTGCTAGTTTTTAGCTTCTGCTTCTACTGGCATCCCAGGGTTTCCTTTTCCAATCCAATAGAATTTTGGGATGTAGGCCAGCAAACGGGTTCTCAAAATCTGGATCTGCACAATGTGTAGCCCCAGTTAAAATCATCTTTCCCCATTTCTGGACTGGTTGTTCTGGGAGGCTAACGAGGCTTTGTTAGCAGAAGGGTACAATGGGTCTTCTGAATGCTTTTGAGTGGGCAGGCCCTGCTTCCAAAAATAGCTTGCTTTTTCTTCTGTTAATTAATGTAGTGTTAATTGCTGTATTTTCCTTAGACTGAGAAACCTCATCTGCAGCATTTGCCAGACATCATGTGCAAAGGCTGCATGAGCCAGGCGTTTTTAGTTTCTCTAGAAGTGAAGGCGTTTGGATAAGAAGTGCAACATCCAGGGCAAATCCACTGGACTCCCCACAGGAGCCAGGAGCCCCCCTGCTCTCAGGGGGGATTATGAGCTGAAGGTTTTCAAGCATTTTGTAGGTGTCTGTCAGTGCCATGTAGGAGGATGGCTCTGGAGGTTGTGTCTCTGTGAGAAGGCAGAGAAGCAAGCCCCAAAGCCTGATCAGCAGGAATCTTTCTACACCCAGGCCGAAAGGCCAGCACAACACAACTGCACTGAGGTAGGGGTTCTTCCACGAAGAGTCACTGAAGAATCAAAGCAGTTGAAATACATAAAACTCCCTAAAAGATAATGATATTTCTAGCTTGCAAGGCCTTGGGAGATTGTAGGAGGTCTTAGGAAGGGCACAGGAAGAGTGGGTCATACTTTAGGGTAGGGAGATGGGCTAGGAGTTTCTTCCAACTTTATTTGCCTAAAGTGCTTTATTGATAGAAGATTTTGCTCTACTGAAGGAAGACCTTACTTAATGACAAGATGAAGAAAATGATGAATGTAAGATAAATGACAAATTGAAAAAAAATATAAAATGAACATTTTTTTTAATAGCAGAACAGTTTATCTAGGAATGACCTTGATTCTCAGCAGCCTGATGCACAAGTCAGGTTAACATGCTGACAGATATGTGGTCCTTGACACAGTGACAAGCTTTACACACTATACATGAGGTCGGCTCCTCTAATCTGCTACTGGAGTTTATTTTTGATCTTTGAGCAGATTATTGGCCTGAATTAATTCATTGCTGACAATGAGACCAAAAAGGGATGGTAGCAGTGAGATATTAGAATATATGCAATGTGGAAGCCAACTTACCGCTGTTGCAGAGCTCAAAAAGCACAGGAAAATGAGCGGAGAAGAAAATGTTCCTGTTACCACTTCCTTTCTCAAAAGCAGGACTGTACATGTCACCCTTAAACACATGGACCTTAACTGGCAAGGTTGTTCTCTCAGAAGCAGAGTAAAGGCATTTAAGGCCATGCCTCAGTGATTATCCAAAACAGAGCAATCATCTAGCAAAACAAAAAAAAACCCCAAACCCCCGTATTTCATCCACAGCTGATTCCTAACGTGAATGCCTGGAACATTTACAAGAGCTGAATTTGTACTGCAGCCTTCACAGTTTCTGTCCTTGGTATTGCAGTCACATTTACCATGGCAAATGACTGGCATTTACCATGGCAAATGAGTGAGAGAAGAATTTGTAAGGTCATAAAAATCATGGATGTACATGTTATGCAATGGTGAATGATTGGGGAGGAGTAAGTACATTCTCTGATGTTACCCCACCAGAACATCTAGTCCCAATTTCAAGGACTGATTCAAACTAATTAAAGGCCTATTCAGCATAACTGTCCATTAAGTACAGAACGTTAACAAATTCAGTGGCAACATATGGGAATGCATCTTGGTACAGAGTATGTATTAAGAGCTATACTGTGCCAAAAACTACTCTAAATTATACTGTGTTGGTCTTGAGCAAGTGCTGAAGTTACTCAGATTATGCTGATGTCAGAACTGATCCTACTACTCAAAGTAGAAAAATTAGCATTCCTTGCCAGGCACACACCTTTGAATTTGTGTTAAACCAAACTGTGCTATATCTGGGCTAAAGGGTTGCTATCAGTGTTGCAGACTCATGCACCATCTCTTCACTGCTAAGGGAAGACATTTTCCTTGAGGTGTTATTTTGCAGCTTGCAGAAGACTAGACTCATCCCTATTCAAAGGCTGCAGCACAAACCATCTTAAAAGACTCTTTGTTTTTTAGGAAAAAAAAGAAATGTGTAAGAAATATAATTTTGGTACCCAGAATAAGGGTCTTCTCTGTTCTTTCAGCTGAAGAACTGTCATACTTTGAAGGCCTTATTCTCCTCCTCAGGTTCTTGGTTCAGCAAAATGCTTCAGCACGTGGTTAATTCTAATCACTTAAGTCATCCCATTCAAGTCAGAGCTTAAACACTTTGCTGAATTGTGTTTGAAGTGGGGAACAAGAGCTTGAATTTTCAAAAGTCTCTAATTGCAATTAGCTATGCCAAGGGTAGTTTTTCATCTTCTTTCTGTATTTCATGGACAGTTTGGATTAGAGAAGAAATGGCTGCTACTGCTGTTTTATATACAAAACCCTACTGTCTACATGATGGGAGATTGTAATGCAGAGCTTTGTTTTAGAATAGTTTTGCCCTGGAATTTATTCCAACTTTTCAAAATAGAAGTAGAAGTTATCTCAAAATCCCAGTCTGTTTTATGAGAGCCTTAGGTCTTGTAATTAAGATACTGTGGCTTAACAAGTTACCAAGCATCAGCTAAGCTGAGGTAATTGTCTGGATGCAAACCTTACAGTAAATGCTTAGCCTAAATGCTGAGTCAATTTATCCCTGGGCAAATGAAGAATAATGTAATTTAACACTTCAGACTAAGCTGAAATGAATCACTGTGTGTTTGCCACAGGCAAATAGAAGAGATGTAGGGAGTTGCCGGGGCTGAGGCATGGTAACTCTCAACTCTGGCCACTTGAGAAGTTCAGGCATTTTCACACTGATGGGAATGGAAAACAACTGGTACTTAGCAGTTCTGCCACATAATTCTACAGGTGTTTGGCCACTTACTGGTCTTAGGAGGGAGTTCAAATGTAGAACATTCAGTAGTGACTGAAATGGCCATTTAATGACGTTCAATAAAGCTGATGGTTCTCAGCCCATTTCTGTAGAATATGTGTCCATTGTAGAAATTGTTTATGTGAAAAGTAGGCCTTTGAAAAAGTTTTAAGGAACAATCTGTCTGTCTGTGTGAAGCTAATGAGATGGCCAGGAAGAAAAGACAATCAAGGAAAGTCGTGGTAAAAATCTGTATGAATATCTTTGAAAGGATGAATAGGGAATGATTTCCAACTGTCTCTTTGCATTCAAGATTGGGGTATAGTAAAGGAAGCTAAGTGGCAGGACAAAGAAAGGAAGAGAGGATGTTTTCTCTTGCATTTTGCCATTCAGCTGTGGAACTTCATGCTGCAGTTTTATGTGGCTGGGGAAAATTTATTCAGGTTCAAAAATATTTAGAGAAATTCACAAGAGTAAAATATACAAAAGGTTTTAACAAAAAATACATCATTTTGGCGCAGGAGGTTAGTAAGCCACAACATTTTTGGTCTTGGAGTACCTGAAAGAGTCAGACAAGACAGAACCTGGATCCTGTGACCACACATGTCTGTAGATGGGGGCACAGTGCACATGAAGTGTGGGTATATAATGAAAGATGAATGGAGAAACTCGTGCAATCCTTAAAGCTCTTGGAAGACATCATTGTGTATAAAATGTCAGCCTCAGCAGAGAACAAGGGCCAAAACTGGGCCACGGGGGTGAACTCATCTGTTGGTTTAAACCAGAGGCATTTTAAGGAAGTGATTTCTTCAAAGCAAGTGTAAAGCATTCTGATGTGGTGCGTGGAGGGGTGTTAACCTACTGGGAATTTGGCATGTTCAAGTGTGTACAATAATCTTTCAGGCCTCTAGGGTTTGGATTTGATGGGGGTAAGAGGCAGCTGTATGCAGATTCATGAGCAATGAAGTCAGGAACTGAGGCGATTCTTGCCAGATACCTGTGCCGGGTGATTTTATTACAGCCACGTAAGCAACCAGGGAAAGTTAGGACATTTATCAAGAATGATTAGGTTTGATCTATAGACCATAATGACAGCACATAAGATACTGGAAGTAGCAGGACGCTTATTAAATATTGATTTACTGTTCAGAAAAGGAAGAGAAGTTGTCCAGTGTGGTTCAGTAACAGACACAGAGAATCCTTTAAATCACTGTTTTCTTGAAGAGAAGGAACTGATTTGAAACCCATGGAAGTCAAGGGCATACTGAGTTATAGGAATGTGCCATGTTTTCAAGTCTGTGGGAAGACAGCTGGAGAACAGAGCATGACATTCAAGCATCTTGTACAATGGTCAAAAGGTTAAAAGTGAGTTTAGCTTGAACCTTGAAGATTTTAAAACTCTATCTCAGCTGTTGATGATGAGATGGAGACTCAGGAATTTGCAGAGGTCTTTCCCAGTTGCAGGAGCAGACTGAAAGAAACGTAATTTCCTTCCCCAAAGACAGGCATAAATTTTTCTGCTTATGAAGGGATATTCAATGGCTCAAGAGGGTAGTTCTCAAGATGGGGGAATAAATGGCAAAGCAGCAGCTCTGCATTTTCCAATATGAGATTGAGAGGGTGGAAAATCGACCAGACAAAATGGGAAACAGAGTTTCAGGCGGCACTGAAAAATGGGTGTATAAAGGAGGACATCGCCTTGCAAAGTGTCCAAAACAATAATCTCCAGCTCAGCATCAGTGAAGTCTTAGCTGAATTACAGGGTCCTCACACTTCAAAAAATGGGCAAAGCAACTGGTGAGATCCAGAGGAAAAGGAAGAGGCTGACTGAGTATCTAGAAAACTCTAAAGGAAAGACTGAAAACTTTAGTGTCCAACCCACTCTCTACCTTTGTTTCTGAAAGAGGGATGAATGTAGAGGAAGATGCTGAAGAGCTCTTGGGTGCTGTGGTGCAAAAGAAGAGAGACTGAAGGCTTGAAAAGCATGGGAAATATCAGTTTTGCAGTGGGAAGATAGCAAAAAGAGTGAAGATCAGAACTCTGCCTGGTAATCCACAGCTGAAGGATTAAAATGACAAATTAGCTATCTGTGAACAGTAATACAGACTGAACACACACACAGGCAAGACAGGAGCACTTTAACAACCTTCAGATGGGGAGCTACTCACAGTGACCTTCCTTCCCAAAGGCCTTCCTGTCATGGACACTTCTCTGTAGTACCCTTTGTGGGGGAGCAAGGGGCACTTCTGTTGTCTGAGATGCATTTACACCATTTCTGATCCAGAAACCATGCATGTTCTGTGAGATGCCTCCAAAGATTTATGCAGCTTTTGGTCTGATATCTGGACAAAGAAAAAGAACTGCACAGTGGGAGAAAAATGCATATTTTTTCTTCCACATTTTTCTTTTCACATTAACATTTTTAAACTTTGTAATCAGCTTTCTGCCACATCAAAGGCCTTTTCAGAGAATCTGATTATTAAAACACTTTTTGATTTACCTTTGTTTGTGTCACTTCCTTATTTATGTGATTTGCTGAAGGCTTCAGAGGTGATATATCTAGACCACCCCTAGTGAAAGGTGCCTGGATATTTATAAGACCCTTTAAATCATCTCCTATCCTTGGGAGATATGTATTCAGCTCCATAACCACTGCCCTGTTTCTGTGTTCTGCATCTGTAAATCTCTTGATGCCCATGGGTAATATTTCTTACACAGGGACAGTGTTATCAACAAGACTGCTAATATGAGTTGTGGATCTCTGATGGAGACACCTTGTGACTGGGGATGTGAAAACACATCTGTGTCCTTCTCTAACTTTGGGTGCTTATGCTAGGACCAGAATCTCTGTAAACATTCTGTGCATATATATTTAGGAGCAAAAGAGGGATGCTTCCTAAGGAACACAGATCTAAGCCCAAATTTTAAATGTTAATATCGCTCGACACTCCAGGTGGGGATCCCTACTAGATAACACTTGTGACGTGGCTACCTCTGTTTTGAAGCATCTCAGAGATGAGATGCTGAATCCAGGTTCATGAAATGCATTATGGAAGTTAGGCTTCTGTTTGTTTCTTGTTCCCATAACATCACCTGGAAAGATCAGCTGTGTCAGTGCTTTCTCTCATGTGAAGATCTTTCCCTTTAGAGTTTGTATTTCTCTGGCTCCTTTGAGGACAGTACAAAAAGACTTCCCAGAGACCCAACAGTATTTTCCACTGGGTTTCTGTCACGTACCATTCCCTCTGTGGTTTCTACGTGTTTGATGGAAAACCTACCTGTCCCTCCAGAGTCTGTGATTTCGGAAGAATCATTGCTAGGTCTTATTTTAATCTCGAATGAATGCAGGCAGAGAGCAACACAAGCAGCATAGAGTGGTGAGCAATTTCTGGTGAAAGAAGAATTGCAGAGGAAAGCAGAGCAAAGTCACATCTGCTTGTCTCAAATGTCATTAAGCAAAGATCTTCACTTTTTTTATTCCTTTACGAGAGAAAATGAGAATGATCACTCAAATTTTTCTTAAAGTCACAGCTTACCTCCAGGATATGCCAAAACTGACCTTTGGGGGTCTACAGATGCCAAACTCTGTCTACATTGTTTTGGGGTATCCTGATGTTAAGCTATTAGAATCTAGTTTGACATCCCACAAACTTTTTTGTATTCAGAAAGCAAAGTAGTTGTCAAGCCTCCCATCTCTAGGGTTCCAACAGATAAAAATGAATGGTTATATCTTTCAAGAGGCTTAATAAAAATATGTTTTATTTTCCATCCTTTGAGATGCCATAGGGATAGCATCATAAAAGTTTCCAGATCATTCAGTTTGTGGCTGTGATGGAAAACATATTAAAAAGTCTCCCCATGATGGTAATATTCACTGGGTTCTCCAGCCCCCTCTCTTCCCTGCTGTCAGTCTCTCATGATGAGTTCAGGTGCAGCAGAAACTCAGGAAAAGTAGTGTGACAGCAGGTTTAATTTCAGTTGAGAACTAAGATGAGGCCAAGATCGTTGAAGGTGATTTAAGGAAGGGGGGGTTGAACCTGTCGCTAGAGTTTCAAAATGCTTTGTTTTTCTTAATGTATGATCACACTGGTCCCTATGGATCAACACTGGATTTATGTTTGCATAAATGCTTGGTAGTAAATTAGAAAATGTTTTTGAGCCGTGCTTGACTAGCTGTAAGACATAGATTTGCAGTCCCTGCTGAGCCATCAACCATCCTTGGGGAGATAAGCCAAGAAGAACTTGACTCCTGGGCTCAGAAATAGTGGTGAAACATGGAGGACTGTCAACATTTCTGGAAGACATGATGTCTCTTTTACAGACTAGCTGTTTTCCTGTGCTAGGGCTAGGACAAAGGGAGTAGGAGGCATTTGGTTTCCCAAGTATCTGTTCTTGTGGTTAAAAGAAGAGCATGACTAAGAGTGGATGGTGTTTGAATTTGTATGATTGGAATTGAACCTTGCTCTTGCCTGTTGAGTGAGGATCTTTTCCAGAGGGCACAGTTTCAGGTTTGTTGAGGTCCTGCAGGCTAGTGTGGCAGCTGCTGCTGGATTGGGCGCTCCTTGCATCTGTCTCTCAGGCTACAGAAACTAATGCCTAACCATGCCACCCCAATCATCTACTGAGCCTCAGGCAGACCTTTGGGCTATTTGTTCAGCTGGGGCAAGTTTTCCTTCTTAATCTTTTCAGCTTGGCAGGAGCCCTGCTGAGCACACAAGGAAGCTCATCAGCTGCTGGCTCAATGTTTGGACAAGGGGATAACTCCTGCTGGGGCTGGTGAGCTCCAGTCCTGTCTAATTTACATTGTTATTTATTCTGCAGGCATTCCTGTGCTTCCTGAGTACAAGCTGGCTTTTCAGCACGTTTACAGACACACTCCCACAGTGAGCTCAGCAGTGACAGGCAGCTACACACAGAAGCAACAGCCCCTGGCATGGTGGAGAACGGTGCTTGTAAACCAGCAATGAGGCCATCCCCTGCTGTGGAGGACTGAGTCGTCTGATCCACCAGGTTCCATCTGCTTCAGGTTCTGGGCCTTGTATTTTGTTCAAATTGCTGTAATTGTCAAGTCAGTTTCCAGGTTTGCGTCACTCCCAAGCAAACCTGGAAACCATGAGTTTGCTCTCCTTCCTCCACGGGGTGTCAAAGTGACTTGGTCAGTGGTGTGTGAGCAAAGGCACAGTGCATTGGCTGGTGTGTCCACTGGGTCACCCACAAGTTCAGACCTGCTTGTCCATCTGGAAGGGGCTGCACAGGGTAGGCCTGTGTGACAAAACCATGGGCAGCAGTGCAGAGCTTGGTGAGTTTACACCAGCTGGTGCATGGCAGGAGGTCACCTGTGGGGACTGCCTCCACACCGAGATGCAACCAAAGTCTCTAATCTTTAGCCCTGAGAAGAAATGCCTCCTCTTTAGGGCTGATGCCACATCTGAGGTCCAATTAAGATGTAAGGAGTAAAAGTCACATCTCCATGCCAGAGGTAACTATCCATAAGAAGAAAAATAGATTCTTTATGGCTTGAGCTCAGGGACCCTCCATGATCTCTGTTGCCTGGGGCTCAAGGAAAATGAAAGAGAAAGGAGCAGCTGTGCCATCACTCCCACTGGAGCAGTTGTTTCAGCCAGACTTGTGAGGTGATGGGATTAGGAATTTGCACCCCACCAGAATCTTGCGTATACTCTCCGAGGTTGGACCCCTGCTGATCAGGGGAGGCAGGCATGTGAACAGTGGGTCCTGGGGTCATGGAAGGCTAGCACTTTGAGAGATCTTTATCTCATAATCTGTACCTTGAGTCTCAACAAGCTAGTCCTTGGTTTCTGTTCTGTTTGGTGACATGAATGTCTCCCTCCACCTCATGAGGAGAAGTGTTCTGGACATACAATCCATTTGCTGTCTCAAAGTACTCAGAATCCTTTGGTGCTCTGTGGTTATTTGAATGTCTCTTCTGATCAAGACATTCTCCTAGTGGAACAAAGGGGAAGAAAACATCATCACTGTAGACTCCCTCAACCTATAAACTATATCCTGGAGAGCCTGATGCCTGTGACAAAACCTCAGACTTTATCTTTTTGCTCTCACTGCCTCCTCTTGGTGCACCCTGTCCTGCTCCTGCAAGTCAGAAATTAACTTTGGGTGGCCACCACCTCTTCTTAGTGTGAATGCAATCAAAATGTGCTGCTCACTTTGAGGAACTATCAAGTCTGCTGGGATGGAGTCAAACCTAGACAAGGAGGAATGGCCTTGGTGTCTTCTTCGACAACCAACCATCTGAGACAATCAAGAAGTGGTAAATGAAGTATCACTGCATGGAAATAGCCTGCTGTAAGAAAAACCCTGAACAAAAACGATGTCTCTTGCAACAGTAGCTGCCACTGTGGCCTTTCCACTCCATGCTGATGGCCTCCTGGACTAGATCTGCCTGCCACATAGTGCTCCTGATGGGCACAAGGCTCAGACTAGGAACTGCTGCTCTCAACAGAGCATCACCTAGGAGGTGATGAAGACCAACAAAGGCAACTTTAATTTTTATAGCACTGCTAAGCCCTTTCTTTTTTAGGGTTGGATTTAGCTTGGAGCCCATGGCTGCCTGATGACGTGTGAATGGGATGTTGGTGAGGAGCTGACCTTACAGCTGATGACAAGTTGTACTGGCACGGACTGGTGTAGCTGACTGAGGGCTGAAACCGCATAGCAGAAAAACCAAGGTAGGTTTGGCACAGGGTGCAGGAAGTAGGCACAAATATGTGGGATGGCAGCTACAGATTAGCACAGAAGCATTATGTCACATTGATGATTAGGGCATGGGTGGCTCAGGAGAGAACAGCATCTTAGGAAAAAGCCCTACCAAAATCAAACAAACAAGGTATGGGACTGTGAAAACCAAGCTGAGCTGCCACATGTGCTCTCTCTGTATCACAGTCCTAATTTAAGTGAAATTTACAGCAAGTATTATGCTTTTCTCCTTCCTCCTCCTTTTCTTGTGGAAGTACTTGTTTTCCTTTACCTGGGAACAGAGGACATCCTGTCTGTAAATCTTTATGGCTTTCCAGAAGTTTTATATTACTTGTGTAGCTCTGAAAGACCCTGACTTGGCCTAGCCTTCCCTCAGGAAATTTTCTCATATTCAGATTTATATTCCAAGTGGCCCCAGCACTTCAGGAAGGCAAAGACTATGCAGCTTCTTACGTCCTTCCTGTACTATGGGCAAGGATTTTCATGTCACCTAGAGAATTCATTCATGTGATTAGATATACATGCACATGGATCCACACTGTCTTTTCCAAGCAGACAGGACATGTTTTGCCTACAGTCGAAACTGGTCCAAAAGCCATGAAAATGCAATCACAAGGTGCTGAGTGGCAACTAATATAATCTACATCTCCAAACCTCTTATTAGCTGGGCTCAGCAATGCACTTAAATGACTGCATTAGATCCCACATGGAGCTGGGTTGTGTTGGGTCAATTCAGAGCACAATATTTCATGAAGACAAGCCTGACATTTTATTCTCCAGGGTTCTAACTCCTTTTAATGAGGTTTATCAGATTCAGATAGAAAAAACAGAATCACAGGAACAGAAAAGTCTCCATGGACCATCAGCCTGGACATCATAGCTGAAGAACCCTTCTGTAAGGACTAGCAAGACCCCAAAATGAAGTGAACAAGACTGATGTTGACAGTTTATTACAGTTCTTGGCTGGATTAGTGAGAATACCTTTTTTTTTTTTTTTTTTTTTTTTTTTTTTTTTTTTTTTTTTTTTGTGAGGCATTATATTTTAAGCCAAAAAATGCTCTGATTTATATATAATCTTAGATCTGAACCACGAGCTCATTGATGTGTTTTCAAAGTGAGGAAATTTCACAGAACTGTATTGTTCTGGAGCTAGAGCATGTCATACAGAAGTGTCTGTCTCTGATGGCTGCCCTGAGTCAGGGCTAGTAAAGCCAGCATTAATCTTCAGGGGTAAATCCATTTACCCCACATTTCTCCCATTCCTTTCTCTGCTCTTATAGCATCAGAGGCATCCCTCTGGTCTCATGAAGAATGTGTTTGGGGAACTGATCTGGTTGAAAACTAGTGGAAGTATAAAAGCAGTTCAATTTCAGCTGGATGAGCTTTGCAGTCTTAAATATCATGTGGCTGGAGCATGACTGTGTCCCTCAGTTTGTGCTGTGTGATTCTGACTAGGAACCAGGCTAAAGCTGTCCTTATGGCTGCTGATGCCACATCAGCACTAGATCACAGGGAGATGTTTCCTACAACCCCTCTGAACTGGTGTACCAGGCAAAAGGAACAAGCCAGGAACTACAATTCATGTAAGACATGATCTGCACTGGTTTCTTCCTACGAAGACTCCTCACTTTGAGCATCTACAGGCTCAGGTATCCTTGTGGGTGGACCTTGAGTCCTAGAGGCTTCCTGACCGTAATAATAAAGACATGACCCAAGGAAAAGGGTTGATTGAATGTGACAGAAATAATTGAGCTGGCTTCCAGCCTCTACCCTTTACCTATGTGTAAATTACAATCACTTTTTAGAGCAGGAGGTAGAAAGGCATTACAGTCTCAAAAAGAGTATAGCTTGGTGGGAAGAGTGTTAGAACAGACATACTTAATCTATACAGAACATTTGTGTCCCAGCATCCAGCTAGCCATGTACAGATGTCTAGTTGCCTCCATCTGTCAGATGCAGTAGGGAGACTGGTGATGTAGAGCACAGGAAATCAGGCTTCTGCTCTGAATCAACCTCTAAAAAACTTCTTTGGTTTCAAAGGGAGGTGGGTCATTAGAGATTTCTAAACCAAGCCAAATCACATCTTATGTATTTAGGAAAGAAAGCAGACAGCTTTATTCAACTTTCCTATCTGAAACACTTTAAATTGGCAACATTTTCCTCACATGTTGGAGAGTCCTCTTCTGAGACACCCAAAATTTTGGCACCTCATTCTAGCAGTTAGCTGTTCTCAAAAGGATGGTTAGCCATTCTCAAAGTCCTCCATCTAGATGTGAAGGTGACTGAAGCCTCAGTTTTACCACAAGAGGGTTTCTGTAAGTCTCATGAAGTTCCCTGAGATTCTTGTACCAGGGAAGAGTTCTGGATGTGTTTTTTTCTACCCCATTCCCAAGAAGTCACAGTAAGAACTGTAAGGCCAGGTCCTATCTGGCCATCCCCAGAGTACAGAAGAAAGGAAAGGAGGGCAACCATGGAGCCTATGTTATCATTTTTCCTGGGGCATGTTAAATACCTTAGAGCAGTACTGATGAACACCTTGGAACTCTGCATGGAGAGGTCAGGTGCTGTCTTGAGCTGTGCTCTGTTATCCTCATGTCACCTTCCTTTTTCTGTCCTTGTCCCCTATCTGCCACCAAATCACTCTTTCCTGTGAAAGAGTTGTTTTTATTTTTGTTTGTTTGTTTGGCCAGGCTCTGGCCTCTGAGAAATTCAGCAGGGAAAATGAATAACACAGATGACTGTGGGGTAGGACATGAGAATGGGGTTATTGTACAGAAATACCACATTACAAGACATTTCCAACACAAGTCCTTCAGGGGAAGCTCTTTGTAGAACAGAGATCCCCTAACCCAACTGGCCCAGAGTTTCTGACTCTTCTGACACCCATGTCATCCCTACCTTTAACTCACAAGTCCTACAGCAAGGGACAAGGAGAACAAAAAGCTTGAGATTTAGGAGACAGTTTGTAGGCTAGGGAAACCTGATTGTGGTTCTTGGCTTCTCCAAGAACTTCCTTCCTGATGTTTTCTGAGTGGTTTAATTCCTTCTGTGTAGCAATGCTTATTGACACACTCTCCTCAGACCTGGCCTGAGCAATGGGGACTGTGTGGCTTTTCTTCTTTTAGATGTTTGTCAGGTCAACTTAGATGAGAAAAGTGTTTGGAGGGTGGAAGAGGAACAACAAAGAGCAATTCAGCTTGAAGGGATAGATCCAGCATGGAAAACCTGAACCCAAACATTCAGCTTTGGCAAAGTCATAAACAACTGAAAACAGCATGTGTTGTAATAGAAGCCTTGTGCAAGTGGCCAGTGCTGCAAAGTCAATCTCTAATAAAGTCACCAAGTTTCATGCATATCATCAACCTGATTTTTGCTGAGGCTTTCCAGTGGTGGTGTGATGCCACTACAATAAACTACAACAAACTTTGGACAGAAAAAAGCAGATTGGATGGAAAAACCTCCCCATCTTGATAGTTTCAAGCCACCAAACGGAAACCTGTAGTCAAAAAGCATCTTCAGAATTGGTGTTTTTCTCCCAGCACAATCCACATGTGTGCTTTTGAAGTTTAAGATCTTGTAAAATTCTGAAAGAATGTGCGGACCATCATATACTCAGGGTGAGAGCATAAAGTGTAATCCTGGCACCTTTCCTTTCAGGGAGGACTTTATTATTATAAGAGTCCTGAAAAACAGATTATATCCCTACCTCATAGGGAAAAGCAAAATCTCTCTAAAATAACCCATGCCAGATCTGAGCAATGGGAAAAAAATCCTTCTAAAACTCAAATTTGGCAATGGGTTTTATCTGGATGGCATGAATACCTCACACCTGCTGGGCTCCAGGGGAAATTCTCACTATTTCTGGCACCACCAGTATGCTTGTCCCACACCCTGTCTCTAGTTACAAATCAGCTGCAAAGCACTGGGAGAAAAATGGGTAAAAAGGGACAGAAGCCGGTTTATCAGTCACAGGAAATAAAATCCTCCTTTTCCCTCTGTCTAGGTGATGTGAATCCTCTACAAACTCTGTAGGCAACAATGCAAATAGGATCAGCAAATCATCAATCAACTGCTCTCATCATCCCTTGCATCTCCTCATCCAACTCTTTGTCTTAAAGCCAGGTTTGCCCTGATATGGCCATAGGATCCTAGCTTCATCAGTCTCCTCTGAAACCATGCACCTTCCCTGCCAGAAGGCTGTTTTGGATAGGGATGAAGGCTTACAGCTGTAAGTGTTTCACTGCTTGTTTAGACTGTCACTGACCAGTAAGCATCTGCAATGACTTTGTATGGATGAAGCTTGGCAGCAGTATGTTACCATCTGACCTGATGTTGTGGTTGTTTAGGATTTTTTGTTGTTGTTGTTGGTTTTTTTTAACTTGCTGTTCCAAGAAGATCTGGGATCCAGGACATGTTAAACATTATTTTGCTGATTTTAAATTGCTTTGCAATACTGCAGTCAACTTCAATGCCAAACTTAAGCCTGTAAACTCTATTTTTAACCTCGAGCTTGTCAGTGCAATGGACACTATCATATCAAAGTGTTTAAGGGTTTGTGGTAACACTTCCTCAAAACAGTTTTTTCTCAGATGAGAATAGTCTTACTGGAAGGCTATACAGATAGGAGCTATAAAAATTTGGTTTAAAATTGAATCAGGCTGCAGGAAGAAAACAATCCTTTTTTACCATGGCAGCATAAAAGCAGGCTGGTTTTGGAACATGGATGGGTTTCATTTGTAGGAGACACATAACACCAGCCTAGCTCCAATGTGGTCCTGAAAGTATCCATGTGTGGAAGCTCCTGTTCTGCAGAATGGTGCTGTATTCATGTATCAGAGCTGCTCCTTGTCAGCTAAAGCAGCGTGGTTGTTTGCCTTCCTGTCCCCTGAGAGATGAACACGCACCAAGTTATATTTTCAGCACCTTTGTGGCAAGGGTCCATTGCCTTGAGAATTATGAGAAGGGAAGCTTACTCTTGGGCAGGTGGCTGGCTGGGCTCACGCTGGGTGAAGCCAGTGCTGGAATCCCACATGGCTCATGCTGGATGTCTGGGAAGCAGCAGCCCTGTGGGCCTCTGTGTGTGAGCCATGCAGAAAGGTCAGCAGCATCTGTCTGTAAAATGAGGCAGAAGTTGATTAGCCTAGTTGATTAGGTATATAGAGTGTGCTTCATGGAGACATTGATCTTTCCACTCCTGAAACCGAGAAGACAACTGCCTGTGGAGCAAGGAGTCTGAGTGCAGATGGACACCTGGATCACCCCCAAGCAGACACCCTCCCTGCAGCACAGCAAGCACACAGTGCAGTCATTTCTCTCAGTGGCTCAGGTCTACTCTCCAGGAAACTGCTACCAGAAATATGATCATCCCCGAAACACGAAATCCCTGAGCTGTCACCACTTCAGAGTAAAGCTGACAACTGTGTTTGAGCCTATGGATGCTTTAGACAGACACTAGAGGACCAGAGGGTTGGCTGTTCTTCATGTCCAGGAATATCACTGGTAAGGTTGTTGGGGAGTACATTTATTTTTGTTTATTGGCTTGGTTCTTTATTTTGTTGTCCCTTCTGCACTGAGACAAATAATCTATGGAATTAGAAATCTGTGGAAGAACAGATTTTACAAAATCAACAACCCAAAATCACCTTTGTGAAATCTGATGGACACTCCTGGACTGGTCTGAAAATCAGGAATTTTTTCATGGTAAATGTGCCATATCTACCTGGGAATGAAAAATATAAATGAATCTCATATAATTACAGATGGGTGAAGAAATGAGACATACAGACTAGGAAAAAAGACATTACTGATGAAAAATTACCTTTGAATATCACAGCAATTTACTACCCACATTAACTGCAGTAGACTTTCCAGATATCTCAACTGGATAAAAGAATACTGCCATTACTGGGTTCTTATAGACTATATTTTAAGGAAAATTATGATCCAAGAAAAAGATGTTGAGATCATGAGTAGCAGCCTGAAATGAAATGCTAAATGCTCATTCCCTTAGGCTTTCATGAAGAGAGACAAATGATGCATTGAGGTCTGGTTCAGCTACTCTTGATGCTGCTGGGGCTGCTAATGCTCATCTTGGTATCTTAGAGAGCTTTTCATTAACCATTGGCTGGTGGGCAGCTTTCAGCTTTTCTCCTGTACTGTTTTGGCTATACCTGCACTGTTTTCACACCAGAGTCCAGAGAGCAACCAGGACAATGTCATCCCTTTCATCCATATGGCTTCCTTGTGGGCACACTGCAGATTGTATGATTTCTGCCTTCCAGCTCACTAAATCACCTCGTGGGTTGTGGTGACATCAGTAACCTTTTTGGTATATGACAGGGCATGGTCTAAAACCCACTCAGGACTTGGTGGCTTTTTGTCTGAGGTGACACTCTCGCCCTGCAGCAAGCACAATGTTTCAGGAGACTCTAGGTGAGAGTTTGTAGCATAGATGCAAATGCTTCTTGGGAAGCAGCAGACACACTAGAAGGAAATGCAGCAATTAGAAGGTCTTACCCTGAAAAGACCCATGTGCAGAGCACACTGTGCTCAAACCCACATATTTGTGCTTGCAAACCATGCTTACGCAAGAATGTGCTTAAAACCTGGCCCAGGTCAAGTCTCAACTGGAAGAAATTTACTCAAATGATCCATCTGGAGGTGTTCAACCACCAGACTTTGCTTCTGGAATATAAGTGTTCCTGGCTTTGGGCACTCATTCTCAGGCAAGGCTAATGGTGCACAGCTGCATCACACCCCTTGGGAACAGGGCTCACATCTCACATCTGGACACCAGTCTGCCAGACCCACCACCTTGCAGCCTGGCACTGCTAGATGCACCTTTCCCAGGTTTTCCTCACTATTCAGTGACTTCTTGACTCACTCTCGAACTACAGATGACACAAAAAGAGGCATTTTCACATGTTTATGCAATGGCACATCCTTTTTCTGCCCAATAAAACCTCCAACATCAGTCCTTTCTCAAAAGGAACTGAAAAATGACCACAGGAGTCATGCCTGGCTCCTGCTCTGACAACTTCATGTTTTTCTTCATTGGATTTGGCCTCACCAAGTGGTACTTAATCAGCTTCCAGGATGTGTCTGTTTTATAGCTTCTGGATTCACAACAGTAAAAGTGGCTCTCATCATGCGTGGTGCATGATAGCCATATTTAATTTTCATACCAACATCAGATGCCTTAGAAACTGGACAGGTCTTGTAAGTGCTGAACCCCTTTTTTTCTTTAACTTCACCACAATTTCATCAGCATCAAACATTCTGAGGCATTCCTGGGAAGTGACCAATGAAACCACATTAATTATTAAAAAATATAAATAGACAAAGTGTGCTTTTTTTTTTCGTCGTGTCTACTAAACCAAGTGCTAGAAGGAATTTCCACCCCCTCAAATGAAGATTTATTCTTTCAAAAAACTTAAATAAAAAAGTAAAAGACAAAAATAAACTCTTTTCATCTTTCCAACTAACATGCCTTTGAGTAAATTGGAAATAATTTGGTTGTTATGATTTTAGCTGGAGGTGATGATAGCTGAGAACTCTTATTTGTTTATATGGTGTCTGACTGCAGGGTCCAAAACTCTATATTGCAACTTTCCTATACCAATGTGACTTTTACTTGTGAAGGGAGAGGGCACAAGTAGACTATATGGACATATCCTTAATTGCTCTTTTGTAAATAAGGGATTTCAAGAAGGAGCTCTCATTCCTTCTCCTGTTAAACAAGCTGCAGTGATTTTCTTGGTGAAGGAAATGACCTACAAAAAATGCTGGGAAAACACTTATGAGAACACAGTAAGAATGGATAGTCTCCTTTGTAGCACTGTAACTATTAGAGGGATCCCCTAGCAGGGATTATTGCACTTAGGCTCTTCAGGTTAATACACATGCACAGGATAGCAAAAACCAAAGACAGAAGCAGATTTTGGTGAACAGTTACAAAAAACTGTGATCGTAATTTTGGAAAATTTGTTACGTGGTTAAGGAGGATCTGAGAATCTTTTCCCAGATTCATAGCAGAATTTCCACAGAATCTGGGAATAATCTTTATTCTTCAAACTCAGTGGCATATGGGAAAGTGAATGTTCACTGACAGGACACTGTTGCCTCTGAGATCTTTAAATACATGCTCTTTATGAGGTACAGTCAATCTTCCACAGCCTTGAATCCAAACCTTCCTTCAAGAAATTCAGAGAAGTTTGGATGTGATGCCCTAAAGCTGTGTCCTGTATGGGCTTCCAAGAAGCTTCAGCTGATCTAAAAGTATCAGATTTTCAGATTATGGGTTTCAAATTCCGTGAGTTGAAATTGCAGAGAGTTAAGATTCATGATCACACCACAGATCAGTTGGATATGAAACAGGCAAACACTTGAGGTGAGAGGTAAGTAAACCTGGGCAAATGTTTTACACCCAGGAGAGTTTTCATCTGGATCATTTCCAGAACAGGACACTAAATATGCTACTTTTGCCTTAGAGCTCAAACTACTGTCTTTTTTCTTCCCCACCACAATAACTGAATTTTAGAAGCTATGTTTGCTTTCTTCCCTGAGCATAAGCCATTGGAAAACAAAGAAGTCATTCAGTGAGCATCCCTAGCAGGAAGCACCAAGAAAAAAGAGAAGATTACAGACATCAGAACTGCTCCTGAAAGGCAAACATGGCAAGATCTATGGGAAGGCATCAACTGCTGTTATACACTCCTATTCTTCCCTTATATTTTCTCTTCATTTTGCCAAAGAAATCTCAGTCAATTCTCTCAACCCTTTACTTTTCACCTCTCTCTGAGCTGGGTGCTGGAAATTTGATGATGAGGCACTTTCTATTATTCTGTTTCTGTTTTTCCTAAGCTCTCCTCATTTTAGTGTGGAATGTGCTCTAAGTTATGGTACTTGCAGCCAGTTGCTGGTCTTTTCTACTGGTCCCAGGGCTGTCTGCAGCTACTTTGAGTATGAATGCTCAAGTTTTACCTGGAGGAGAAGAAAAACTCTGCTTCGTTTTTCTGTCTGTCCTTGCTGCAAGACAAATGTATAACTGCCTTCCTGTTGGCAGCATTCAGACAACCCCCAGTATATGTGGAAGGGTAGCCAGACTCCTATTACCAGGAACTGCAAAGCAAATTCACTGTTGTCCTTCCTAGAAATTGGCTCCAAATGTTCCTAAAAAAAAAAAAAAAAAAAAAAAGAGAGAGAGAGAGAGAGAGAGAGAGAAATCCACCCAAACTTTATGTTGTTCATGTTAACTGCTGTTAATTTGGCTCTGAATTTGTCAGGTCTGTGTCATGAATATTGTCCTGTTGCTTCATGTGTTCTCCAATAAAGTAGGCAGATTGAAATTTTACCCTCCCTGACCTACTTGGGAATTTCAGTCTTGTTTCTATTCCTGCTTCCTCATCAAGTTTACTAAGGGTCTTATAGCACATGGCAACTGACCGGGGACAGAGGGAAATGCATTGAATAAGCAACTGTCCCAGCTATCCAAACAAGCTGCCCCTTTCCCAGCCCATGCTGGGAGCCTTGGGGTTTGCCCCCTGAGTACAGGCCCCCTCATGCTCTATTCTGGTTGAATTTTCAGTGACCCAAAGTCTCCTCCAGTGAAAAATCAGAGAAAAACAGACAGCTGGATGCAGTCACAGGCTAATTTAGAGGATGACTGAATGAGGACATGGTGCAATGTGACATAAAGTAAATCTGTTTGCATCCCTGAAAAGTTCTTGGCTGAGTGAGTTTCTCACCAGGGATGTTGGTGTTTTTGCTTAAGCCACCCTAGCAAAACCATCTTGGTCTTTTTTTGGCCCATATTCCTGAAGTTTAGGACAGAGAAGGGACTTTAATCTGAACTGCCAAGGGATAATATGTAAAGATACACCACAGGTGTTACTCCATCCGAAAGCTGGAGCTGGACCTGATGAGGACTACAGCATTAAGGTGCCTTGTTAAAATGACATTGTTCCAAGAGGTCCTCCTCTCCATAACAAGTCAGAGCTCTGATCAACACTGTTCAGATCTTGCTGTATATAAGGCATTGCTATTTTTCAAAACCATTGAAGTATTAAATGATCAAATTTCTGACAAATTTCCTTTACTGGGACCATTTGTAACTGTCACCAAAGTAGTTTCAGAGCAATGATTAGCTATTTCTCAATCCTGTTGACAAAGGTCCACCAGTTCAAAGTAGTAAGGCTGAAGTAATACTAATTCCTCTAGATAAAAATCCAAACAACCCAAAATCAAAAACCCAGGGAGCTATCCTGCTGATTGTTCTCATCTGACTTCAAGTTATTGGCTTTGGCAAGTGAAGTGGCTTTGGCAGGCTACTCTCCTTGGTCATCCTTATTAAGAAGCCACTTAGACATGTATGCTTGCATCTTTGCTTCCTTACACACACTGAGGAGAGAAATGGAGTTTCTACAACCTCATTCACCAGGCTATATCAAAAAACTTGTCAAAAGTTGTCATGAATTATATTGGATATATTCTTATTCCTACTGTTACTTGAAGATTCCAATTTTGAATGAAAATGCTCTCAAGTTCTTTTCCTTCATCACTGTGGTTTAAAAAATAAGTTTGATTACTAGACTTCATATTACTTATTTTCATTCATGGCATAAAATTCATGTAAATCCTTTGCATTAATGCTTTTGGCTACGTAGACAATGACAGGAAATTTCCTATCAGAAATATATTCCTTAAATGCTTTTGTGTGCATCAGCCCTGGAGAAGTAAGTGGCAATTTAAGAATGAGATTCAAGTCTTAAGCCCAACAATCTTAAACAAATCTAAGGATCTAAATGACCTTTGTCTAGACTCACTCATCATTTCTTAGTTCCTTATCTTGGGTTTCCTCAGACTTTTGTTATGTTCTTTGTTTAGGTCTGGGTGAATTGAAGAGTGTGACAGTAGAGCCCCCTTGGATATGGTACTTTCTAGACCTCTCAGAGAGTGGCATTATTTAGGCTGTCTGACAAGAAAGGACATAAAAATCAAACATGTTAACACAGCCCATGAGATAGACAGTAGCAGCACACAAAGGTCACAGACCAGGGAAAAGCAGCTTGCAGGCAGACAGGACTGTTGGCTGCAAGGTTTTCAATAGAAAATGTTTCTGTTCCAAGTTTCTCATCACACATCATTTTACAAGAAAGCATCGTTATAAAATATATTAAATCCAAACATTCAATAAGGATGGGTTTCCCAGCTTGATGGTGAAATTTCTGACCAAATGTAGATTATTTCAGTTCAGTATAGTTGCTAATATAGGGGATATATGTCTTGGAATAGGTATGATCTGGTCTCAACTATGAGAATGATGTTTTGGGGTCTCACTCATAAGCATAAAAAGTTAAAAGATTATCTTGAGGTTTGTGTTGACTTCATGTGAGCAATGGCTCCTTCCCCAGCTGATCTCTGCTATTTTAGTCAGCTGCCTCTTTTCCAGAGAGAGATAGTTCTTGTTTGTTTGTTCAGGGAGAGGAAGGGAAAAGAGAGCAAAAGCCCCAAAAATTCCCAACTAAATGAACCAAAACCACTACAAAAGAGTTTGGGTTTATCCTGTGGTGGGACATGAAAAAATTCTGAAGTCTCAGAGAGCTTCACAGGATGAGAAAATCATTATCTGCATAGATTTATTTGCAAAGAAACATTTAAGAAAAAAAAAAAAAAGAATCTGAATTAGCTTTTTTCCAAGCAGATTATTTAACTCAAAATAACTTGGACAAGTTAATTTGTCCCTAAGATCTTTGAAATTCTATCTGGAATGCAATTCTTTTCCTAATATTTAAGTCATCAACTTCGTTCCCAGAGTGAATTAAGGTAAATCAGACTGAAGCCACATCCGTACCAAATGAGATAATCTAACCAGGGGTCCAGTTTAGTTTAAACATCAGCTTTATATTCAGCCCCCCAGTTAATTGCATTGAACAATGCTGCATACCCCTGTGCAGGCAAAGCTGTGAGAGGAGCTTCTGACAGTCTATTGAAGTCCAAATGCATCCTTTGCTGCTAACACCCTGCGAGGAATGTGCTCTGGAGCCAACACTAGTAAATTTTCAAGTAGTCATCAAGATTACTTCAGATTCTTTTCGAAATCACTGTTCTTCTGTAAAGGAAAGATGGTGACAACACTTTTCTCTTTACTCACCCTTTCTGATGATTCCTTGCTCACTCTTTGGCATGTCATCAGACCTGTTTTACCTTTACTCTTTTTTTCTTTAGGATATATATGCTTTGCCAGATTTATTTAGGGTATCTATTTCAGGTATATATTCTAGAGAACATGATTCATAAACATGAACAGTGATATAGTCAATCAAAGATTTGACATGTTCAGTAAGATCATGGGGACTGAGCAACTGGGATTGCAACTGTTAATTCTAAACAAAAAATAAAATCCATCCTACAACTGTAGGATACAAACTAATCTGACTGTCGAAAGTCTTCACATAACCTTTGACTTTTGTCATGGGGTTTCTTGCACTTATCCTAGAGCAGCTGCCACTAGTTAGCATAATCAGACAGAGCAGTCCTCAGTATCAGCAGCTTTTTGTTGTGGGTGAGGGCCTGTCTTATTTCATGTTCAATGCTAACACTAATTATGTGCACTAACACTTTATGTGGCACATCTTGGATGAGTGGCCTGTTTGCAAAGGCACATGAATGAACTTGTGCAGTCCCTCATGCGTCTGATCACAGGCTTGGACATGCCTTCCTTACACTGGCAAGTCCAAAGGCAATCAATGCAGTGTCTTGGTTTGCTAGCACAAGGAAACACACTTCCCACTTTTATTCATAGACTCTTTTTTTATATTGCCCCAGCAACATGCTCTGTTCCCCTCATCTACCCTCGTCTCATTTAAAAGCAGAAAGTTTGGTCAGATAAAAGCTCCTTTGGGTCTCCAGTATCACATCCAAACCTTGTTTAACAGGGACTTGACACCTGACTATATTAGCAGAATCTTTGGAAAGAGATGTGTGTTTCTCATGTCTTGGTTACTGTACAATAGTCAGCATATTTTCATTGCTTTTCAGTTTTTCCCAGGTGTAATGCACTTCCTGCTGACAGGGCAGATAGTAAGGGTCAACTCCCGGGCTTTTACTGGGGTTGGATGTGGGATATCCAGACAAGATGTTGGCAATCTTAAGAATTCAGACCTTTGTTGGCTGTCCAGGGAATGGCCATGGGGTGTACAGAGCCTCAGCCTGAACTGTAGAAAGAGAAATATCATTCACAGGTCCCAGCTGCAGCACTATGATCCTTTTCTCTTTGCTAGGAAATTTACACACATGATCTAGGCAGGGTTAAATAAAAAGGGGATTGCTCTATAGTAAAGAAGAAAGTTAATAGATGGAATTGTCTACTTTGCTAAACTATATCAGATAAAGGAAGCATAGAATTAAGAAAGACTGCTATTTCAAAATACAGAACAAAGGGAGGAAATTCTCTGCCTAAGCCTGCAGACTGTTTCACTGTTTGGACTGTAGGTCCCTTGGCTCTCAGAGGTAATTCCAAGCATCACAACTAGAGCTGAGAAAAAATTATGCATCTCCATCCCAAGGGAAAATCTGACATTTGAAAATTTGTTTTAGGTTCCAAACATGAGGTTAAAGAAAAAAAAAAAGAAAAAATTTCCAGAATTTCTAATCTGCAGAAAATGTCAAATGTGTTTTTTATTAGTAGCAAATGTCAAAACAAGATGTTTTGACATTTTAAAGGTAAATAATGGAAGCACTTCATATCTGAGACAGCCTGCAGAGGATCCCTTCCTCTGAGGTAATTTTAGCACTTAGTTTTAGCTTCACCATTATGTTGCCTCCTGGGAATTGTTGTCCAAGCCTGTGTTGTCTTCTATGAGCTAGAAATCAGGTTGACTACATCTCCCATTAAACTACCAGCACTAGGAGTGGCATCAAGTGTCAAAAAGAGTTCCAACATTTGTTTGCCTTGGGGGATATGTAGTTTTCTAGGAAATTTACAGTCCTAAGAGGGAGAATGGGCACCCGATCTTAGCAGAGTACCATGAAGATACACATCATGATACAGATTTAGAAACAAAGCACTTTGAGATCTTGTAAGGAAAAACACACTTGGGCTGGAGTCTAGGCAACTGAAATCCAATCAGATTTTCCCCCTACCTCTAAAATGACATTTTTCTGCAGAAAGTTTTTATATTCCTATAAACCAGTGGAAAATCTTACCCTAGTACAGATAAGCTTTTGTTGTGCAGCATGTCATACCTTGTGCTAGTAAAGCAGGGCTACTGTTCATCTGCTTCTGGTCAGCCACTACATAAACTGGGGGAGGGAGAGGGGAAGTGAAGAAGATCTCTTGAGTTCATTCCATGAGCCACCAGTGTGATTTCAATAATACTGGAACAGTGACATGAAGCAGCTTGCAGTCACATACTAAACCTTGCCCCCTTTGCTGGCCTTCAGCAGAGCTTGCTGCTTTTCTAGGAATTGCTCTAATACCTCCACAGTCCAGGAGTCCAGGATTGATACAGCTCCACACTTCAGAGATTACATGTTCTCCTCTAGCTTCTCCAGTGTCCATTTGAGGGGAGGCTCTGTGTGTCTAAAATGTCCTGATTTCCTGACCCCTCTTGGGGGCTCATTGCCTCTCATGTCTGGCTGACAAGCAGTTTTGCTGTGTGGCCTAAAGCCCTGGGACAGTGATGTCTGGACTTCAGGTCTTGCCCCTGTGCAGGAACACATCTGCAGCTGCATGTAGGACCCCTTGCTTTCCACAAATATGTGTGGTGGCTCCTTCTGCTCTCCAGGACTGGATTACATGCTCAAGGCATGCAGGAGGCAGTTTTCTGTCCTAGCACATGTGGATCTCCCAGCACTGCTCAAGGGTCAAAAGAACACGTAGGTGGAAACCACAAACCACAAAGGCTGACTTAACCAAGGCAAGGTTAAGACTCTCCTGAATTTTAGTGTACACCTGGTAGTAGTCTTTGTGCTGCTATTAATACTGTGTTCTCTGAGGCTTCTTCTCAGCCAGGAACACAAGTGCAGTTTATAAAAGGTAGAGAAACCAAGGTCTATAGAGGGAGAAAGTGACTTACTGGAGGGAGTAACCCAGTTCAACAACCTAGTGACAAGGAACAGAGTCTGGAAAAGGGAGTCCCAAAATATTATGCCACATCTGTTTTCATGGTGTGAAAGATTAGTGGAGAGAATGCAAATTCCTTGTCTGCAGTAATAAACAGGGACTAGGCCATTTCCTCCTTTGAGTAAAGTTAACTGTGAAGGAATCAAGTCAATGGATATAAAATTAATTCAGAAAAATAAATTATTCCTTGATGAATTTGGGTAACACGAAAAGTGTGGGAGAAAGGCTTCTTTAGAGCTTGTCTGTTTTAGCTGGCATGAACTACTCACTAGTGAGCTGTAGGATTGATTTGTGCAGTACTAATGACTGTAGAAACACCACCAGGAGGATGGGGCTTCATCCTGTGTGGATATAAATGGGATGAACTGAGGAAAAGGCTGAAGATGTTAACCCAGCTCCCCAAGTCTCCATCTCTATTCTGGGGAGAGAAACTTCATTCCCAGAAGGTGCCAAAACCAAAGTAACATAGAATACTTGAAAACTGGAACACTTGTTAGGTAGAAAATGTAGAAAATGTGGGTGGGTGAAGAAAGGACATGCCTTGGGCAGAGATGGATTCACCTATGGTCTCAACTGTACTGCAGATGACTGTGCCACTAACACTTGACACAGGGTTGCAGTTGAATAAATTCGTGAACAAATTTGGCTTGAAACTTGGAGCTCATTCTTTCTGGGGCTGAGGGGAGAGTGGGAGCATTGCAATTGCCCACATCACCTCTCTGGAAAAAGACCTTCCCCTGTTCCTGAAGCAGTGCCTGCGAAGCTCTCCTGGCCTGCTCCAGCTGACCCCCAGCAGGATGTCGGGCCACCAGAGGCCTGATGGAAGCTGAGGGCCCCGAGCCCTCCGCCAGCAGAGCGAACGTCCCCAGCCTTGCTGGCGGGAGCCCGGAGCAATAAACATCCCAGGGATGCTGCCGAGCAGGTCCGCTTCCTGCACGCAAGCTGCACATTGTAAAAACTGGGGCTCAGGTTCTCTTTCCTGTTTGCACTGGAGCAGACCGCAGAAATTGCACAATCCTCCAGGCCAGGCCCAAGGTGGATTGTGGGATGATAGGTTCCAAGGCAATATTTCACACTTGCTGAAAAAGTGATACAACCCAGGGGAGGGGGCTGTAATTAGGGGGAGCAGTGACAACTCACAGACAAAGTGATTCCATAAGCAGAGGAAGAAACAAAAGCTCATTCCAAAGACTCTCACTTGTGTGGATTCTCTAGTGTTCAATAAAAGGTGTGATCCCTGAGTAAGAAAGTCTTTCTCCTTTCTCCACTTGCTTATTTTGATGAAATATGATAGTCACGATATTTTTAGGCATTCTTTCCAGCCTGTCAGGTTACAAAGCTGTTAGCTCGAAGTTGTATGGGCTGACACATAAACAAGATGATCACAGTAAACTCTGTTTCCCAGGAAAAGCACTCTAGAGTAAAAGTTTTGATTTGGTGAAGACATCTGTGGAGATGGTGCGGAGGGAGGTAGCAACTTTAGGATGAATAACAGTAGGGGCTTGAGGAGAAAATAAAGTTTCTTTTTTCTATCTATAAATGTCTTCTGAAGGGAGTTTATCTTCCTTTGAAAAATGCTTTCAAAAATGGTATAGTGGAAAAGAAGAAAGTAAAGTAGATAAAATCAGCCAAACACCCATCAAAATGTCTGGTTATACATTTCTCAGCAAATACATATAGATAGGAACATAGATTGAAAGATAAATAGGTAGGTAGGTAGGTAGGTAGGTAGGTGGGTAGATAGATAGATAGATAGACAGATAGATAGATAGATAGATAGATAGATAGATAGATAGATAGATAGATAGATAGATAGATAAATAGATAGAAATACGTAAGCATTTGATTCATGTAAACAGACAACTGTTTTGTGGGACCGAAGTTTGCATGAAACTTGAGGGCAACAAACCCAGCAGTTTATTCTTGGACACAGGAAAGACAAAATTTTAACGTAGAGAGAGAAAGGATGAAAGTTATGCCAATAACTGGAACCTGCTTGGGTGAGCATCAGATGGACTCTTGTGGAGATGGAGACAGTGGACAGCTCTTGGTCAGATGACATTTGTCCATCTCATCAAGAGTGGCCCCATGACCTATGAGAGGATGACTCTGCTGCTGTTCAGACCTTTTGGTGTGGGTCAGGAACAGACTACTAGTAAGACAACAAGACTCACACCTTAGTGTTCTTTGTTAAGATGTCACAGCCATCACTGAATACTATGGCAAAATGGTTGAAGCTGCCTTGATCTTGAAATGTCACTGTTTTTTTCCACTCTCCTCTCTCTGGAAAGGGCAGTTATCCACATATCTGCTTGAGGATGAAGTAGTAGAATGACTTTAAAAGTTCTGGTTTATTACCGTCTTTGCCTCTGACTCAGTGGCCTGCAGTACTGTTGTGTGTCCATACCTTCCTCTCTGCAGCTCTAACTCCACTTGGCAGATGCAGAGAACCAGAAAGAAGATCAAGGTCTCTCCCAAGTCAAGGAACATATGCTCCTCCCAGCTTTGGGGACTTATTTCTGTTGCTTCCCCTTGTGCAAGTCTCACCTGTCCATTTTGCAGGGGCTGTGTGCCATTCCACGCATGGGGACTACAGGGACTGGTTTCCAAGCCCCAGAAGAGAAGTCATGGGTCATCCTGGAGCAAGGCTTTTTGCATGCCTTCCTTTAAACATTAAGCATTTAGCAAGGTCAAGGCAGAAGTGGACACATGAAGGTGGCAACAGGACTGACCTTGCACCATACTCAAGATTAGTTTCAAAAGTTTTTTGTACCATGAATGAATGGACCTCGGAAAATGTATAGAGTTATTGACTAAGGCTTGAGTGCAACTTCAGTTCTAGGCAGGAGGTTTCCTCTTATCACCTTTTCATGCAAAAAGAACAACTACTGCAATTCATTCTTATTTTGAAAAATCTGTATTTGTCAATGTAACAACAAGAAGTGACTCTCTCTCCATTCCAAAAGAAACATAAGAGCAAGCAAAAGCAGTGTCTGCAAGAAACCATGATGAAAAGGAATCTCTTACTGACCAAATTGCAGGAGCCTGAGATTAAAATGACTGCCATAGAGGTGAAAAAGTCAAGCCTTAAAAAAAAAAAAAAAAAAAAAAAAAAAAAAAAAAAAAAAGGCTTCCAGTGTTTCTAGTATCAGACTGAAAATTGGGAAGCTTTTTGACAGGGTCAGTGAAAGCTTTCTCTGGAGAGGCAGGTATAGATAAGAAAAGCTGACACCTTATGCAGCTTCTCTTCGTGAAGGGGAGGGCTTCCTGATGACTAATGCAACACCTATGGAAAACAGACTCACATAGTATCTCTCAGAAAATGTCATGTTTATTTCCTTTTCCCCATCCATAAAGCCCAGCTATTTTGCACTGAATATTTGCTTTCAAGGGTGCATTGCTAGAAATAAGTAACAAATTTGTAATAGACAAGCAAATACCCTGGCTCCACATCTCCTTTCCAAGACTCAGTGTGAACATAAAACAGATGTGATCCCAACAAAGAGGCGTCTTCTGTTGTACCAGATGGGACTCCTGCATCCCTTTCCCATTGGCTAAATATAATTGGGGGGAAACAATGGTACACAGAGCACTGAGGTTGAGTGATACTAGGCAGGATTTTTTTCCTTTATCCTAGAACCTAGTGACATATCTCTGAATGAGCATTAAGTGCGAAATAAAAGTGTAAATTTCACCCTTTTTACCCTGGTTGGGAATTATGGGCTCAAAAGTATTTCCTAACTTTGGTTTCGTTTTTAATTGCAATTTTCATCCCCCTTTCAATATTAACTGCTGTTGTGGGCCTTTGCTACTGCTGTATTACAGACAACAGCAGCAGCAGTAAGAATTTTAAAAATAGAGCAGGAAATTTAACAACTGTACAAAACCCCTTACACTGGAGAGTCATTGTTTATACTCCTTCATATATGCTAGTAATAATTATACTAAAGTCTATTAGGAAGAAGGGTCCATTTTACATCAGAGGAGAAAATGTAAATTTTTTTTTCATTCTAAACTGAATACAAAGACTGTTTCATTAAATGTGGTTTTTGGTAAAAAAAATGGAACAAAAAAGTCTACCCATAAAAATTCCCATTTAAAAAAGTCTTTTCCATCCAAAAATCCAAACAGCTGAATAGAAAATGTGGATCTCTTCTTAAAAGCAGGGGAAAACATCCAAGCTGACCTTAGTTTCTCACTGTTATACGGAGCTGCTGGTTGGGAGACACCCCACAGACATACCACATACTTCAACCTCCTGCATGTGTCATCCAAAGCAGGAGTTCCAGGCTCATCTCTCTCTAGTCTGGTGTTACTGATGAAATTACAGGTTTATTGTGAATATATACCAGTCCTGGTGAGCATGTGCCCAGAAATAACAGAGAAGCAGTGGGAGGTCTCTGGCTTGAGCAATACAACCTTCAAATACTGACAACAGGCTCACAGACCCAAACTGATGTTTAATGCATCTTCTCAGTATAAGGAAGCTTTTCACTGTCAGGCTGGCTGAACATTTTCCAGCATTTCAAATGGAATGGGATAGGTTCTTCTCCTCTCGTTTCACAGACAAGTTTCACCCTTTTGCAAGTCACAAGACAGAATTTTTCATTGCTTGAATTGAGCGGAAGTCTTCACCCAACATAGCAACCTCTCCTCTAAGCCTTAAATGGCTGCCACAGCAATCGTGCAATTAGGTTCTACTTTGGGTGGAATGATTCATGCTTCAATAAATTCAATTTCAACAAGACATAATTATGGTGAGTCACATAATCACAGATTAATCACAGCACCTCCCATTTAGCAGTCAAAACAGTGAAGGATTCCAAATGCGATGCATATGATGCTTCTCAGCTTTTGTTTCACTTCAGTACTTTTCTGCTTTATTGGTTGATCCTATACAAGCTCTAGGAGAAAGCTTGTGGGGCTGCACAGAGATCTGTAAGGCAGGGTGGTGGCCAACTTTTTTGTTTTCCTTTTTTTCCTTTTTCCATGTGCTGACTGAATCTGAAAGAGAATAAAGGTTGACAACACCAAGAGTTCAATAAGAAACTGATGGTTTCTTATTTGCTAGTGAGCTGCCCTTGGCACAGTGAATTGTTAGTGGGATTGAAAATATCCAGTGTTTTCTGTACCTGAGAGCACACAAAAAGGGCCTAATATTGTGAATTCTCCTGTTGAGTTAGTTCTTCAGAGATGCAAGAGGTGTGAAACTTCTTCATGCTAATGTCTGGGCTTTATGTTCCTATCAGACATATACTTGAAAATATTTTTTAGTGATTCCCTCCTGCTCACTGCTGATCTTCAGCATCTCGTGTCTGTGCTGGCTCCCACCACAGCTGACGTATGGAGCTGTGTCTCCTCCTCTCTCCTTACTCCATTTTTGCTATTACTTAATGTAGAGACTGAGAAGGGGTCAGTCACTCAGCAGAAGTTGTGCTCAGCTTGTCTTCTTTGAACATCACTCCCAGCCTCATGTACACTTGCCACAAACCAGTGAGGGGGAAATTCCTTCTTTGTGATCAGACAATTTGTGGCTGCCTTTTACCAGACCTTGGGCAGGAATGTATGCAGTGGTTTTTCTGAATATAATAACCAAACTTTTTCTGTGAGACCAGTTTATTTTGAATTGCAGTTGGATCTTTTTACATAATTGTTTTGCTTTCAAAGTTTTCCTTCTCCAAAGTGATTAAAAAGGGGGCTATTTTATTTTCCTTTTTATTGCTTTTATTTTTAAGGTAAGGGTGGTGGTGAGAGAGAAAAATAGGAGGATGTGGGTTTTGACAAGAAGTAAGAAGGAAGGTTGTTCTTTGAGATTTTGTTTTACTCTAACACTAATCAGTGTAACACTTGACAAGATGAAATTTACTTCTCTGTGCATCTTGTGAGTTTTCCCTAGAATTCAGTTTGGCTTTAAAAGTTGGCTAAAGTTCCTATGGAGTAGGTAGTGTGTTGAAGGAGATGTCAGTAAATTAGTATTGTCAGCAAACTCATAAAACCTTTAAAAAAAAGCCTTTGAGGGCAAAGAAAAGTTTTTTCATCTTTTCTTCTCTCTCTTTCCCTTGTTCCCCTGTTTCCATTTTTCTGTTTTTCTTTATTTCTTTTCCAGAAAAGATTGCATTTTTTTTTCCTATGCACAACAAGATGACAAACACTAGGGAAAACCAATTCTGGAAAATTAATAATGTTCTGACAAACAGCTGGTGAAGGGGAATTGACAGGAATTGTGGGGCTGGGTGATGCAGAGACAAGCAAGGGGAACACCAAGTGATACACATTTGTCTTGTACATGAAGGAGTATGCACGTGAAGCAGGGTGGTGAACCAAAGATAACAACTTTGTAAAGGAACTGATCAGAATGTGGGCTCTGAGTGGGGCCTGGACATCCCTTCATCCACTCAGGAGGCAGAAATCCATCTCTGCTGATGTATGGTCTGTGATGTATGGTCTGTGCCACTCCTGGATTAGCCAGCCCCACAGCCCCAGAGGGCCTGGCTCCCTGGCATGGCTTCAGGGAAGCCAGCAGTTTGCAGGCTTCTCTGGAGCCGTGGCTGTGGTGACTTTCAGAAATGGTCTGCATGGTGGTCACTGCTGGAGATGCCATTGGGCACTTCCGTACCCGGGATTTCTAAGTCGAGTGGGAAGAAACCAGAGGAAGTTTCCAACTGACTGTTTATACTCTCCCGCCAGCAAGCGCAGGGTGCGGTTTGGAGTGGAGAATGTTGCTCAGGACGAGTGCAAGCCCAAAAAGCCACATTTATTCCATGGCTCAAGCCTGTATCCACAGTCCCAGGAGATTATATTACTCACAGAAAAAACTTATTAAAATCTCCCATGCATCATAAGATATGCCACCCAACAGGAGGTGGTGATTCTGTTTCAGTCTTAGCAGCATCTGAGTTGTAGAGAAGAGGCATCCCCAAACGACCAGATTGCTACGCTCCCAGCAGGACATTCTGATTTTCTAGTGTTTACAGGATACAATAAGAGACCTCCAGGGAGAGGTCTGCAGCCTCAGTAATTCCGTGGACACATCCTTTTCAACCAGTACAGTCTGAACCAAAATTAGTGCCAAGGTGCTTTTGGAGGTGCTGTGTAACTAAGAGGTCTGATGGTCCTTGAAAGACGAGACGCTTCCTTTTGTCAAACTAGAGCTGCAACGTCATTCCAAGCTGAGTTGTGTGCATTCCTTTATAAACAATACCATGTGCCCTTTGAATCCTCTGCTGTACTCATTTGATGGATTATACCCCTTTAATTCTTCCCAAATTATTTCCTGGGTTTTCTGCACACTGCAAACACATTGCATTCGACCTCCAACACAGCTACCTCCAAGCTGGGGTAGGGATAGTGATGCAGAGACCCTCGCTCATCAGTGTATCTACTCCCACTGATGTCAGATTAATTTGACTCAATTATGCCTGATGGAACTTCTGGCCTGTAAATATTTTGGGTCTATTTCCATGTCACAGGTTCATGAGAACCATTCCAATACCCCTGGAAGTGTAATGAGGGTGGTATAGAGGCATAGAACCAGCTCCACAGCCTAGTATCAAAAACAAGAGCAGACCTGGAAAAAATATTACAAAACTCTTCCACTGGCACCAGCAGGTCAGTGTCATTACAGGCAGCGGTGTTGTTCTCAGATACTATTTCACTGGCTTCCTTGTCCTTTTTCCTCTCCCTCTTCTGAAGCACATTTTCATTCCCTTGTATTGCACGGTAGGGTTGTATCCCTGGAGATTCACAGTGATGAGGAGGAGTAGGCAGAGATCAAAAGCACTTCTAGCTTTGAAAAGATTATTCCTGGCTGCAAACCAAGTACGGCAAGCTCCAATCCATCCATCTTATTCAAACAGTGTTTCAAAACTGGTCACCCAACCCTTTTGGATTCTACTTTCCTTTCAACTTTATGTGGCACACAGAATTCTTTGATTTTACCTTTTAAAGCATGGCACTGAATTATTTCCTAGCACAACTGACTGCTCATATTTTTCAAACCTGAGGCTACAGGCTTCTGTGATATTTTCAGTCCTGTTCAATGTCTTTCAGGGCCAAGAACTCATAGTTTCTTCATAAAACAACTGCACGGATTTTACCTTGGCTTGTTGACCTTTCCAGAGAAATAAAGCAAAAAAATTTCACAGTGTTACTCTGGAACATTCTCCTCTGGCAATCTAAAGTACCAAACCAACAACAAAAGATTCGATAATTGCAAGAAGTTTGCAAAAACATGTATACGTTCTTTTAGGAGAATGTCAAGATCTAACACATTTGGCTGAAAGAAAATGTAATTTTAACAGCTGAGTGTAGATACTAGTGTCAACAGCAGAAGATGCATGCATTGAATATCCTTCAGTATGTATAAAATATACTGTATTTTCAAACAACTTTGACATTGGCAGGATGCATATCATATATGAAGAGATCAGCAGACTTCATCAGGGTGGACAAATCTTGTCCATCTCTGAATCACAAGCTCAGACATTCATGAAAAGACTCCAGTGTTTGGAAGTATGTTCACTGGCTGTAAGCTATGAGAGTTTCTGAAATCACGACTTGGATTTTTGTGTATTATAAGTTTTCTTATATTCAGACATCCTGAAGTCGACTTGTCCATATCTGACTGTTGTAGATGATTAAAATAAAGAGAATTGACTGGTTAGTTTTATGTATCACAGTGCGTAAACAAGTGCTAAAGGAAGATGTGTCTTAGTGTCACATCTGCAGGATAAAATAGCAAAATGCATCCTGCAAACTATTCCAGACAGACAGGTCATAGTCTGACCATGCACTGGTATACTTGGAAAATGAATGATTATCCAACATTGCCTAGTTTTTGGAAAACAACCAGAAAAAACTAAATTGCTCAAGAAAACAACTCCTCTCTAAAATTCAAAATGTTCTGAATGGATTAGGAAGGAACAACATCAGTGAAATCAGTCATTTTATTTTTCTCATATGCCTTGGAAATTAGTAGGTCATGAATAACACTTTGAGGATATTAGGGATGAGGCATGCACACATATCTTGGTATGAGAATTCAAGAAACTCTAGAGAATATAAAGAAAATTTTCAGTGGTAAAGATAAGTCCATCTAATGTGGCTTCTCCAAAAATTATTAATGTATTGGAAAAGAGGGGTGTCTGTGGGCATAGGCCAAGCCAACACGGTGATTTTGGTGCAAGAGTATCAAGAAGGCCATTCACTGTTCACAGCTTTTGCTACATGAGATAAATCCACGATGTCATATTCCTCCATTGCAGGAGGTTACTGTCAGGATATACATACAAACATTTGGCTAAGAAAAAAGACAAACAAATGATTATTGTCTAGATAGTTGCCACTGAAATTGGTGATTATTTGGTATTGCTTTTCATTAACCTAAAAGAAGTCAAAACAGAGAAAAAATAACAATTTCTGTGAGAGATTTGCATTACTAGCATCAGATAAAACTACTGTCATTAAAGGCTCAGTTTGACTTGATTTATGACTGTAGTCCAGTGTGCCAGTGGCCACATGAATTCTGTTATAAAAGAATCTGACTTGATGTCATTTCAGACTTTTTTCACATAGGAAGAATTAAAAAGAACATATAAATAAGTATTAGTTGTACTAGATAACTTTGCAAGGTTTGTCTCAGCCTGCTACCAGTGATCCAATCAATATAGTGGCAGTCAAACTTACAACAAATGCCTTTAAAGCATTTTTCCCCAAGAGGATTATCTGCAATAGACAGAAGACAAATACAATTTGTTTGAAATGTTACTGTACTATAAAACATCTCACATAGCCCTGGTCAGTATCAGGCAGTTCTTAGTTCTACAGTATCTGAATCTAGGCCAGACTGTTGGAGTTATCTGTCTGGTTCATGAATCCTAGGAGCAGTTTTTCTCCTGAGCAACACCTAATCAAATCCGTTTACAATGCTCAGTGAAATTGTGTGTTCTAGAGAGATGCTCAGGTCTTATTTGGAGAAGACAAGGCATGAGAACATGAGAACAAGAGAACAAGGCATGTTCTTTGTTTCTACAGGTAGATTACTCTAATCAGCCGATTCTTATTCCTTCCCAGTTAAATAATGTGCCAAGTTTTAAGTTAACTCCGTGCTACTGGTTCTTGTTCTGCATTTCTCTGCTGAATTAAGGACATCTTTAACAACTGTTATTTTTTCCTTGGGAAGGTAATTATAAAATGATCAAGTCACCTCTTTTCTCCCCAGTTGCTTTTGTGATTTGTTAAACAGATTGACTTCTTAAACTCTCCCATGGTGAGGGGATTTCTACAGACCCAAATCAACCATGTGGTTCTGTTATGCTAAATATTGTGGTTTTGTATCCTTTTATAGGTGTGGATTCAGAACAGGATGCAACCAACTGGCACCAATAAATGTCATCTGCAGAGGTAATAATGTCGTCCGTTAGGCTATTATTTCTCTTTCAACATATCCTATGAATTCATCAGCCCTGTTAGCATGTATCCATAACCAGAATGAACAGCCTTTTTGCTAAACTCTATCTTAAGATATCTGTGGTGAGGATCTGTTTTTCTTAAGGTATGATGAGCTGCCTTTCACTTAGAAAATTCTACTGAAATATTTCATTTGAATTTATCAGTTGAATGCTTTGATTATAGGTCATTGCTCCAGCAGTGCTTGTTTCACAGAGTAACTTTTATCACCAGGGATTTTGTACCCATTACTAAATCCATGACAGAAGTACAGAGCCAAAGTGAGCCTCATCCTAGAACAGCAGCACTAAAAATACTAAACAATAAAAAAGAGTCATTCAGGCTTTGCCCCTTATTGAAATGTTGAGATCTGTCCATCAGTTTTTAATTCATTCCTTCTTTATGTAATGTTCAGTGATCATTTGCTTTAAATCAAAATATGGAGCCCAAGCAATTCAGTGAAACTAATGATAGTAATCCAAACCTACAGCCTTCTTAATGAGCTCTCTAATGAGCAAGGTTTAATTACTATTGCTAAGTAGTAACCGGATAAAGATTGCTGGTTTTGGAAGCCATACTAACTTAGAAGTTTAGGTAAATTTTTGAAGGATTTCTGTGCTCTCAATGGCAACATGGTACCTTTCTCAGGATGGGGAAGGGTGTTGCATCAATACCTATATTTTGGAGGTCCCACAGCCTAGCCTTCATGACCATGCCTGGCTCTTAGTTGTGTTAAATACCAAATCATAAATCATTGCCACCATGCTCTAAAAAAGGGTGTAGGATGGCAATGAGAGGTTAGGTAGTTGTGAATATTATTTTTTTTCCTGCTAACTTTACTTGATTGTGCCTTAGAGTCAGACTTGAACAGTAGCTTACCTTATAGAATGGCATCGAATATGTTTGACAAGACTTATTGTCCAAAGTGTGTCCAAAGTTTGCTTTCACTGTATTTCTTCTCCATTTCTTTAATCAGGCTACTTTATATTTAACTTCTGTTTTTTGATCAATATTTATTTAGTGAGTTAATAGCCATCTGAGGGCAAACAGAAGGGTTGAAACAGGTTCAGGCAGTTCTTCACTAGTAGGATCCGAGGAAGAAAGCTATCAGGACCATGCCTGTATATGAAAAAATGCTAGAATATTCAAGTTACTTTATGCAAGGTCACCATATCTCCATTGGGGATGAAGGATCTACCTTAAAAATGGCATACTAAAGCAAATTATAGTAACATGATCACTAGAAAACTCTCAAGCAAATGTTATTCAAAATTTAAAAAATCTTTATATTTAAAGACTTTGTAGTAGTAGAATGAGAAAATGACTAGAATATTTGTTGGAAATAATTCAGAGGAAATTGAACAAACTCACCTCTGAATGCATGTCTTCATAAAGTGATTGCAAAGCCTGAGGAATGAGGATAACTTAGCTTACACAGTAAAAAACAGAAGTGGGAAAAGGGGTGCTTCAGGTTTCTCATAATAATTTGCTCCCTTCCAGTTTTTAGCAAACCCTACCAGCTTGTAGCCTAGGATGTGTTGGAAGCTATAGCAGCTGCAAGAACGAGAGGCTGCTCAAGGCAGTCCATGTCATAGGAAGAGCAGGAGAACAACAAAATATGAAACTCCCTCAGGTAGCAGCAGGGAAGACAAAGTCCCCTCCAGATTTTTCTTCATGGTAAGAGGTCTGCAGAAATAATTAGTTCATGTTGTGGGAGTTGAGTTGATGTTGATCAACGCTCATTACTCAAGCTGTTGAAAGACCCAAAAGTGAAAATAGACACTGGAGAGGGTGAAATTGGTAATGATTTCTAGGAAATTATGAGAAAGAGTAGTCTGATTGCCAAGATAGCCAGACCCAAGGATACTGTCAGGTGAGAATGTAAGGCTTACTGTGTAGAAAATGGAAATTGAGCATACTTCCCTGCAAAGAAGGATGGAGAAGGCAGCTGTAAGTGATCCAAGAGTGAAAGCTGACACTGTGGCAAGCTTCCTTCCTATATGTACTGGAGCTCTGCTCCCTACCAGTGGATGTCCCACACTCTGCCCATCCTCTGCTCCTTGTGCCGTTCTTCACTCATGAACCACCAGCTTCAGATAAGAGGCTGGCTCCCCATTGGAAACCATGGGAAGGCAGAGTTACTGTTGTATGAAGGATGCAGTGACTGTGTTTCACTCCATTTCACTCTGGAATTGAAGGACAGCCTTCTTTCAATTACTACCCATGGTGGTTTAAGTGCTTGCTGAAGGCCAGTGACTTCTCTAAAGGCAGCAAACTTTCCTAAGCGCCTTACCATGTGTGCCGTGCTTTTCACAACGTGTTTATGTTGTCAGTCACATGGGGAAAAAAAATCAAAGCACTTCATATTTTTGTTAATGGAATATGTTGAGATGACATTAATCATACAGACAGGGACCTCTCTATATGTAAGTGAATGTATGACTTAAATACTAGGGCTGTTAATGGCCCCTGTTTCTGATCATTGCTGTCATAAGCGATAACAGGCCTGAGGCCAATTAAACCACTTTTCACATTTTTCTCAAAGCAGGAGAGTGCTGGGAAGGGATCCTGTCACTGCAAGAGTTCTGAGGTGAGGGGCCTAGCATCATGGTAATGTGATCTCTCTGCTCAGACATGCCTGTGCTCTCAGCCCCACATCCTACCCTAGCTCCTGTCTTGAGCTTGGACAGAGGGTTGGCTTCTCCATAGCAAGGTGAAGACAGAGCAGGCAGGGATTACCAGTTATCAGTAACCTCAACTATTGATGATGGCATCAAGGAATTCTCCAGTAACAGTGTCCCACCTGAACTTTTCCATTTGCAATGGGAAACCTGAAGCAGGAGCAAAGGTCCTTCTGCTTTGGGGTACATTTGCAGTTGGTCCAGTTATCAGGGAAGCATTGCCTCACGAGATGCTCACCACATTCTGAGCCTCTGACTCCAAGTTACCCCAGGGCATGTGCAACAAATCCAGACTTCTTGTTCTGTGCAAGAACTTTTACTCACTGGCCAAATTCTCTCTCTTTCCTCATAACAATATTGGCAGTGAGAAACAAGAGAAGATGCATCCAAAGAATCTTAAAACAATGGTCACCCTGAATTTGTAAGGTCCTTGCATGTAACTGGCAGTAGAAGACAAGCTGTTTTTGAATCAGCAAAAATTTGATATAAGCGTATCTGTCCTCTAGTGTGGACTCTGTTTGGATGTAGAAAGCATAAAGCCCTAGTCACTCAACACACACCACCACTCTTCAAAATCTCTGCATATTGTTTTTCTGTCCCATCTTACCTCAAAATTAAAGTCTCTTGAGATGCTATGTCTGATAGACAGATCTTTGGATCAAGGTACCATTTTACTGTCTTCTCTCCTTGCCCTTTACCTGAGATGAAGATTGTATCTGCCAGGCAAATGCTGAGCTGGGATGGTAGTGTTTCAGTGGTATGAAGAACGCTGAATTTTTCAGCAAGTTGTTAAAGCTGAAGTCCTTGCCAACTTTCCTTCAAGTTTTTAGACGCAGTGTTTGTGTTTGTTTTCTGTTTCAAGTGAGGAAGAGATGAGGCAAGCTAGCTAGGGCCTTGACCCCTTTGTAATTCCTGTGGCCAAGCAGTATACCAGGCAAACACAGGAAAATAGTGGGAGTCACATTGTCATGTCCAACTCCCTGATCTGCATGAGTATTTCCAACTGTAAAATATAAGTGTAATATAAATCAAATCAAATCAAACAACAACGGTGAAAAAGCCCTAAACAACAAGACAGCTTTAGTGATTAAAACTATTCAAAAGATTTCATTATATTATGATATTGGGCAAAAACAAATCCTGTGATTTTTTAATGCAAGATGTGCATGAGGTTTGTTTCACTTGCCTTCCAGGTTCAGAACCTGACTTTGTTGTTTGAACTAATATAAACTCTTTCTCTTGTGAAGGTTTTACCCCCAGAGATCTTCCAAATCTATTGCAGATTTGAAGAGCCTATTTAACCTTTTCTGACATTTAAGAGAAAATAGAAAGCAAGCCCTGCCAGCTGAAAAGTGAGTTAAAGGAACCAGTCCAGTTTGTGTCCAACTGCATGAAGAGAGGATAGTCAAATTCCTTCCATTTTACACATAGTTAGTCATGAAATTGTACAAGAGAAAAAAAAAAAAAAGACAATAAAATAGCCATATTGTAACAGCTGAAACAAACCTTGGGTAACTGTCAGCAGTGAAATGTCCAGAGAGCATTTGTACCATTCCATTTCATTAAGCTGAAGGGTGGGATTGCAGACTGTAAAAGATTATAGCAGAGTTCTTCAGAAATTTACAGCTTGCAGCACAGCGAAGCACAAGGGAAGTCTCCCTTTCTTGTGTACTCAACAGGGAGCCTGGGTTTTGTCTCTTCGATGATGATGTGTAGGGGAAGAAGGTTGCCAGAAGCACCAATGAAAACTGAAATGTGCTCTGTGTGCTCTTTTTTCTTCTTTCCTGTGACCTACAAAATGCATTTTCACAGTCGGATTTTATTCAGTTCTTGAGCTCTTGACTTTGTGGGCTGGATTAGGACAGGGAGCCTTACGGGTGGTGTTTAGGGCAATGTTGAATGCACTGTGGGTATAATGTATAACAGGAACAAGTGCAATGAATACCACAGGAGAGGGACTCTTTTCTAATTTCAAACTGTTTAAGCAGCAGGAACTATTTTGTTTTTACCCACTGGGGACCTGGCCCCAAGACGATCATTGAACTGCAACAGGAAGCTCAAATTCTGGCTAAAATAGGAACATGTGTCTACTACAACTGTAATCTCTTGCTCTGTAACAGAGCAAGTACACTGGGAAGATCAGGTCTTTCTCAGAAATGTCTTTGGTTCAGTCTCCTCTCTCTTTATATGAGAGAGTCATCCCCTTACATGAGTGGAACTCCTGCCAATGTGCTGTGGAGTAACACAACATTTGGGATAGCAGTTATCTGTCAGAAGAAAAGGCACAGGGCTGGCAGGGAGAGGGTGAGAAAGAAAAGTCACTCCAGATGACTAACAGCCATGCATAGTTTTACTGGTGACATTTGGCTATATCACCTAACTTCCTCTGGCTTCTTTGTTCCTGCCTAGGTTGATTCAGCAAATGATGGATTGTGCTTGTCCTTGTCGCAGAGGAAGAGATATCTACCAGCAGCAGGGATGATGCTTACTTACACTGGTGCAAGGTTCCAATAGGAATGGCAATTTTCACCAGACTGATTTTCCAAAGTGAAAAAGTTCAAAAATCGCAGTGGGAATGATGCAAAATGAAGTGTTGCAATCCAACTGAAACACAACCCAGGTTAATGAAAGGAATATTTTTTCTTTGTATTTATACAAAATAATTAGCTTTTTTAGTCTTGGTTCACCATGGCGTTCAGCTTAGTTTCATTATTTGAGCATTGCCTTGTGGAAGTTTTAATTGGCAACTTTGTTCTCACTACTATGGACCCATAGTCCTTTGGAAGACTCGTCTCCCAAGAAATAACATGCACTTGGCTTGGCTAGAATTATGTGCTGTGTTTGATACTCTTGTGACTCTAGTGCTGCATGAGAAATGTAATTTGGACAGAAAAGTTTAATCTGCAGGGAAGCCTGGGGGTTCTGGCCTTTTAACTACAAAGCCAAAATAGAGACCCTCAAAAAATGTAAGTCCAGTATTAACTGAATTTCAGGCAAATGGAGTATGTGTGTCAAATCTAGAAAATAAAAGGAAACGTTTCAATATAGGTAGTTCTCTATTATAATTTCTATTCAAAAACAATTGAGGTATTGGCAATTTACAGAAATTATAAGACATTCTTTTTTTTTTTTTTTTTTTTTTTTTTTTTTTTTTTTTTTTGGGTGCAAATTTATTATGTTGAAAGTACTTGCTTCAGCTTAGAATAATAAGTTTTGACACGCTGGAAGTTCCCAAGGAACAGGAATTCCAAATTTCTCACTGCTGCAAGTCCATGTTCATTAATTTTCATGGGTTTTTATGTGCAGGCTCTCCTCTGTGGGTTATAAAGGCTTTAGCAGTAAAGCCAAAACCTTTACTGAGGATTTGTACATGGGTAATTGAAGGATTTAATTCTTAAAAGTGGAATTGTGCTCAGTTTGGTTTTATAACCAAAAAAGTTTTGATATGAATTGCATAGGTCAAAGGAAGTGTTCTTAATTGTGCTGAAGTGATCCCAGAAAAACAAATGTGAGTGGACGAAAGAACCACCAAAGTCTGTAACGGAACAGAGTTTGGACTCCTCTACAAATTTTTTTTAGTTTTATGCTGCAAGTGATTAGTGGCACTGGCTTCTCATGCAAAATTGTCAGTTCAAACTGGTTTCATGACTAAATTTTTTATATATAAAGAACATTTTGTGTGTTCAGTGTTGTAGGAACTTTGCTCTCTTTTGCAAGCATGTTGTTTTACTTTCCCCTCAACAGATCTGTTTCCATATGGCAAAGTGACCCCCTTGATCACCAAAAAGACTCCAGAGAGTTCAAACAGCCTCAAAGATTGATTTCCATTTTGCTTAATAGGAGCTCATCTGCTGATTTTGTTTTATGTGAAATAACCTTGATTTCAGATCAGCCCTCTGGAGACCTTCAGAGTTGCAACAATGGACACAAATTTAGTGACAGTGCTAGATCTGCCTATGGGTTCTTCCTTTTCTACAAGGGGAGTTAAAGGACTTTTGGAGCTGTAGGAGCTGATCTACCTTCCAACTCCAATCAACAATTTAAATCATGCAAACAGAATTAAATTTGATTGAGAAATTAGTAAGATAATAAAGTTCTCTTGTTTTCTCCCAGGCCTCTCATTTTACTAATCTGAGTTTTGGCTATAATAGCAATCACAGTTTAGAAGACACTGAGGACAAAGTGGTGAAGCAGTTGAACAGGGGCACTGACCCACAATCAATTATTTTACAGACCTTCATCTGGGACTTAAAGGACTGTGCAAGGGTTCCCCTTCACAGGTGCTGTCAGGATACTGTGAGTAGTCACTGTACTGAGAAGAACAGGAAAAGAAAAAAACTCCAAGAAAGCGATCCAGATTGAAAGACATGAGGATACTTTCAGATGAAAAGGCAACAGTCAAGACTATGATATATTTAAGAAGGCATGCAGATCTCTGTACAGGGGTGAAACTTCTAGACCTAGAAACTGGAGGCCAAAGTTTATTCTCAGTTCATGATAAAAAGACAGAACACAATTCAGTGATTCTCATGAGGTCCCTAGAAAGAATCTGGCTTGAGTTGGTGCTTTATGTCTTAGTGGGAACAAAGGCACTGACCAGCCTACAGCAAACACAGGAGATCATCCATCCAAGAAAAGTGGAGAGAAAATAAATTTTCTTCTCCTTTCCGGAAACAAACAAACAAAAAAAGGACAGATTTTTGTATACAAAAAAGCATCAGCTCTTCTCCAACCAGGAAGCATTCTTGTTGATGCTTTCATGATAAATTGGACAGATTGAAGACAGATGTCCATTTTTACTAAAGAAGTACATGTGGGTGAAAGCCTCAAATAAATATATTCTCCCTTTCTTTTTCAACAGGTTATTTTAAAGTCAGTCTCACAGAGCTGCAGAGGACAATGTCAGGTCCTTCAATACATGGGAAAAGCATTGCCATTTTAATGTCCCTTCAAGCCTTGTTCAGTTTTGATGGCTACAGCCATCCCTGCACCTTGCACAGAAGAATCTGAGATTTCTCACAACTGTTCCCATCATAAGCCTTGCTCTGCTACAAATTGATTTCCTAGGGCAGGGTCTTTTTTTCTTCAGTGTGAGAAGATTAGAGATCAGCATTCATTTCCCATGATGTGGGACAGATTTGATGTACAACCATCCAGTGACTAGGCAAATAATTCTTGCAAAAAAAGCCCTGCTCCTGCTGGCATCTAGACTTTGAAAAAGACTCAGTGGGACTGTAAGAGCTGGTGGGTGAAGAGCTCTTTGTGGAGTTCAATTTCTTTCCCTGCAAGAGAAGAAGAGAAAATAGGGGTGTTGAGTTTTTGTGGAAAACAAAACAAAAACATAACCATGACTCTGCTAGGCCAGGATCCAGCCCTGAGATGGTCTGTTTTTTCCACTGGCTCTCAACATTCATACAAAGAATAAGGCAAGAATGTAACTGTTCTCTTGCAGTTTCTGATCTGAATGTGCTTCTAATGAATTCCCCTTTTTAACCTGTCTAATTGTCCATCCTTCCCTGGCATTCCCTAGGCCTTTGAGACACTGGAGTTCCCAAGCCTCTGAGGACATAAAGCCAGTGATAAATAGCATTTCACATTCCAGGAAGCTCCCAAAGAGCCACCAATTTCCCCTCACCCCAGGAGGTTTGCAGAATCCAAAGAACAGCTCCCACTTTTCTGGGGAACCAGATCAAACCACAGCACCAGCAAGCACGGAATTGCCAAATATTTTCTTTTTACCTTGGAAAATAATAGTATTAAATAATAAAAACACTTGTAGTTTTTCATGAATGTCACATACCTGTAATGACAAGGGGAAGGGACACTTTTCTTCCATTAATAGAATAGTACCGAGACATCAAACCTAGTGGAGCATTTCCAATCCCAGCAGGGAGTGTGGGATGAAATACCGCTGTGGGAAGAAACCAGTTGTCACATTCAGGATGAGGACAAGGTAAAGCAGTCAGACAAGTACCTAGTTCAGATTCAATTTATGGTTTGGGTCACCTCAATAGTTTCCCTCATTTATGTGTGCCAGCCATATATTAATATTGCTTTTAATTCCTCTTTCACTGCATCCTGGCCTATCTCTTCCTTTTTGTCCTTCAATGGAAAAGGATTTAAAATTAATTTGAAGTCCATTCAAAGGGAAAAAAGAAGACTAAAAAGGTTGATTTGGACCAGATTATGGATCCCAGGTATTAATCAGTGACTGAGTCCATCATTGGCTAATAAGTTAAGCCAGGACCCTGGATTCTGGGAAGCTGATGTGGTCCTCAGTTTGCTACAGAACATGCTGGAGACACCTGCCCCTTCTTCAGTTGCCTCTGATCCTGCTCTGATCACTTGCCACTCACACCATTCCAGCATTGCTCCCTTGTAGATGCCACCTCAGCCTTCACTGCGAGGTCAGCCCAGAGACCCTGCAGAGAGGGTGGGCAGCTGGAAAGGAAGGAGGCTGTGGACAGGGGCTGCAAATGTTCAAGTCCGTTTCTAATGCCCAAAACCAAAACCAGTGTTACTGAGACTTCAGTGGGGTCAGATTTTACCCCCCAAATTACTCCATCTTCCTGCCAGTGAAAACATTGTGTTTCTGAGTCCTTGTCTAGGTGTCTTAGGGTGCACAAGAGGAGTAAGAAATCCTCTCAGCAGCACAAGAAAAAGAAAAAATCATTAGTGCAGGCAACTGACTTCATTTAGCAAAACTCTGTGTCAGATGGCTCCTGGATGGGGGCTGAACAGTGCCTGTCACAGGGAGAGACATTGTGGTGTGGAGCAGAGCACAAGTCCATGCCCCTGTTTAGAAAAGTGCCCCAAGTGCTTGCAATGAGCATTGCCAATCATTGTTTTCTCTACTGACATGTATCAGTCCCTTACTAGGAAAGTCACCCAGTCCCTCTTTTTCTCACGGACTGCAGCACAGGGATGTAGCAGTAGAGGGGCAAGCAATGTAGTTCCAATTAAGGCCCACTAAAAACAGCTCTTAGTATGTTATAAATTCTATATTTATCCTGAAACACCAGACCCATCCTGAGCCTTCTCCCCCTCCTTTAATTGTTTGCAGAAAATTTTCCATTGTGTTTTCTTTTCCATTTTTTAGGAGCAGTATTGCAATATAAATAGTATTTTTTCTTTTCTTCTCTCTATTTTTGCTAATAGTTGGTTTCTCTACTTGGCTGAATGTACATGACTCTGAGGTTTTGTGATATAATTGCATGATTGCTTCCAAATTTTCCAACCAATGAGGCATCTAATCAGTTGAAAAATTTCATTATCCACTGATATATGCTGGAGGGAAGGCAAAAACATGGTTTCTTCATGTATCATTTCTTTTTCTCTCCTCTCCTCTCCTCTCCTCTCCTCTCCTCTCCTCTCCTCTCCTCTCCTCTCCTCTCCTCTCCTCTCCTCTCCTCTCCTCTCCTCTCCTCTCCTCTCCTCTCCTCTCCTCTCCTCTCCTCTCCTCTCCTCTCCTCTCCTCTCCTCTCCTCTCCTCTCCTCTCCTCTCCTCTCCTCTCCTCTCCTCTCCTCTCCTCTCCTCTCCTCTCCTCTCCTCTCCTCTCCTCTCCTCTCCTCTCCTCTCCTCTCCTCTCCTCTCCTCTCCTCTCCTTTCCTCTATTAAACCTTCTGCCCCCACACCCAGTGTACAGACAAAGTCAATCCAGCTGCAAAAGAAGTTACTGTGTTAATTCAGGGGGTTTGGGGTTGTGCCATGCTCCTTCACATAGTGATAACCCACTCAAATTGGACTCAGGGGCAGCCCAATTGAAAAACAGCCAAGTATGATTTGATGTGTGGTATGGAGACAGGTATTGCCCTTATTCCCTATAGAGTTTGGAATGACCAGTCTCTGGCTTGAAATGCCTGATTTCAACAGATTTGTTTATTTTATCAGCCTTGCACTTTCACACAAGAGAAAGAAAGAGCATTTTAAACTCTTCCTCACCCATTTTTTCCTCTTGGACTTGGTTACTAGTCTCTTTAGCCCTGACTTAGTTTTAATTACTACACGAGGACACCACAGGGGTGCCTGCAATCCTTTCACATACCATCATTTCTCTTCTGAGATCTCTGACTTCAAGGTTCTGCTATTGAGCAAATCAGCTAAGGCCACAGGTTAGGAATAATACAGGGGAAAAAAGAAAGGAATGTCATCCCCCATCCTTCAACCAACAGAAATTTCAGCTTACTTAAGATATTTAAATATGCTTGGTGAAATAGAAAAGCAAAATCTCATCTCTGCCTCTTTTTTGTCATTTAAGTAGTCAGCTCTGGCTTTGTTCCCTTTAGGATCACTCCATCTTTCTCCTTTTCCCAGGTTGTACCAAGAGTCTTGCATGCTGGAAGGGGCAGGAACCCACCATCCTTTTTTCCTGGGCCCTCATCCTCTGCTGTTGCAATTCATAATGTACAAAATCTCAGTACTCATCAAACAACTATTCAAGGATCAAAACCTGAGCTCACAGTTTCACCTGGTTTGAACAAAATACCTAAATGAAATCCTCAGTACCACTTCCAAGAGCTCATTTAAAAGTACCAACATTTTTAGTGTGTTTTGAACAGCCTGAATTATTTCAAGGTGCAGAAATCTAAACATAGAAAACAGAAATCCAAACAAAAAAGCATGCCCTCAATTAGTCTCTTAATTGAAAGTATCTAATGACAGCTCAATTTTTTCATGTAAAATTAACTTGGCCCTTGCTTTCCATTTTAAAAAAATAATTCCCTTTTGAATATTTAAGAAAAGAAAACCTTAGCTTCTCTGAGCACTTTGAAAAATAATAATCAACTTTTCTTGGTTAAAGTTAAAACAACTCACAAAATCTTACTTTAAGTGATCAGCATGTTTTATATGTGGTTTCTCATTTGGGAGGAATGAGCTCAACTGCATTTATCTACCTACAGTATCAAGGAGTCAGTTACAAAAGGTCCTTCTAAACAGAATTTTTTATTTCAATATTCCTTGCAGGCTGCTCTTTGGAGTGCCCTGGATCTCATTAGAAGTGTGGTATTTTCCTCTTCCTCCAAAATGAAATTTAGTTTCCAGTTAAAATCTGGCCTCTCTGACAGACACTGTGTTTCACTTTCAGGTCCAGATTTCGTACCATATTGACCCTACCAAATGCCTCCAGTGACTTGTAAAAATAATAAGGATTATGCACAGCTGCACAGATCAACCCTCCCCTCCCATCCCCAGCATTCAATTGCTATCATGAGTCTTTTATCAATCTGCTCTAGAGTAGAGAGAGAAGCAATTTTCCACCCCATGAAACTGGGATTTCATAAATGTTCCCTTTCCACATTAAGGTGGAAAAAAAAGAAGACCTTTCAAAGTTTTTGATTTTTTTGTGAAAACAGACTCCCTCACCACAGGAGAGCACTTGGCAGGCAGTTAAGAGATTCCCCTGGGGTGTGGAATAGCAGCAGAGGCAGGATTTCCACCTTCAATACCAGGCAGTGTGAAATGAGAGTATGACTCCATGAGATCCATGTTCACATGTTGATCCACCTCAGACCTCCTGCTGTGTTATCTTGGGCCAGTCTCTTCAGCCTCCTGTCCCAGCCTCTACCCTCTACCTTTCCTCATTTTCCTTTTTCAGGTGATCTGTGCAAGTTAAAAGGAGAAGGCCAGCCAAAATTGTGGGCAGCTGTCACCTAGAAAAAACATCATTTCCAGAGCATGAGTTTGTTCTGGTTACCAACAACAAATCTATGCTAACAGCTCCTGGCTTCTTAGTAAACTAGAAAACTTCTTTAATTCATATGTAATTGAGTGGTTCCAGCTATGTATTAGAAGAATAATAGCCTGTTACATAATTGCAACAGTCTCAATAAATGTGGTTTGAGTTATTACACAGTAATTTATTAATAGTCAATAAATAAAATCTGAAATATAAATAAAACCCTTAGCTGGTAGGACCTATCAGAAAGTGTCACTGATTAACTAAAGTCAAATGTCAGCATGTTTAAAGTCATGTGACAAAAATCCTAGTCCAGATGTTGTTTCAGATCTTGTTCAAGAGACAAGTGGAGGAATGTCCTTGGAGAACAGCTTCTTACAATCCAGCATCATCTGTTGTTCACACATTTTGTCTGAACATTTAATCCCCACTAGCACATAAGTAGTCTGGAGGTCACTTTTGGGCAATATGCTTGGGAGGATCTCAGAAAACAGTCAGATGGTGTGACAGCATGGTGTTATTTCTAGCTGGATGACCACCCACTTCCTCCTATACCATCCTCTGAACATGGGAAACAAAACCAGATGGACTTAAAGCCAAGAAAGAGGGAATTTATTTAAAAATAAATGTCTTGATTAGAAGAAATCAGATGGAAATTGCTATTTTCCTAAAACCAGATGATCGTGAGCACTCCTAGGGATGCCCTACCTCAGTGCCTTACTCTGGGAAACCAATTAGCATTGTGCAGAGAAAGGGCTTTCCTATCACAGTGGCTGGCAAGGCAGCTCCAGCCATTGCTTTCTGTTGATAGCTTCTTCTACAAAAACATATTAATTTCCATGACCTAGGGTTCAATTATTGCCATCTGGTACACCTGGGTCAAAACCAAGAAAGACAGGGAAATCCTACAGTCTGCACAAAGAAATTAGTGAAAAAGCCAAAGGCTTATTTGAAAATGTTAACTGATCTTTCCACATAGACCTGACTTCTAGATTTCCATGTGCTTTAGAAATTTCCTCCAGGCTTCAGTTATGCTGACAGACAAGGAAGAAAGGATAGAATACTCTACAAACATTTACTGAATTGACTCGCTTTGAAGTGCATAATGATTTTATTTTCTTTGTACATTGGTAACTTGTCAATAGAGAACAGTGGCAAAACCTTCAGGTATTCCTACTGGCTATTTGTCCCAGTGCAGCTTTTGGGAATGTGTCTGTTGTAGGAGTAAATCTTTACAGGTGGCAAAGGATTGTTCTGGTTCTTTAAACCTCCAGAGAAGTCATGTAAGCTACACCCCTGAGTAAGGCTAGCACAGGTCCTTAACTGTTCCTTAGCTACTTCAAGAGGAACAAGAAAGGAGGCCTCATGTTCAGATGAGTAGAGACCCTACATGGATTTATAACATCAGACAAGTATCCAGTGGCTCACCAGGAGGGTGAGGAAAACAGGAAAAAGGCTAAAAAATGGAGCCAGAAAACTGGGATTCAAGGCTTCAAAGCTACTCTTAGTAGGTAGAAAGAGACCACGAGTGAACCAGCACAGAGACCAAAGCCTCCTAGAATAGAATTTTAACAACTAATTTAGAAACCAAGTCTGATTTTGACTGTTAGTTCCACTAATTTAGACCGAATTGTCCTTACCTTAAAGGTAGGGAGAAACCAGGAACTATACTGACACTTCACTTTGTTGTTGGGGGGGGGGGGGGTGGGGAAGACAAAGAGGACATGACCAATGGGTAAGATTAGAGAAATAAAAATGTGCACAGATGGAGCAAAAGCAAAGTAAGTGTATAAATGCAGGGTTATACCTGAAGATCAATTCTGAGACAGTGAGAGAACTAGTGTAAACAAAGTCAAGTAGCAAGGTATTTTAAAATAACATTGACAGCTTTGCAGGTTCATAAAGAGGGGAGGGCAGGTGGGCAGAGGTGAAAGGCCCTGCAGCCGAGCCATTCTCAAAGCTGCTACAATATGTGAGTTGTTAGAGTGTACACATGGCAGATGGGAAACTTGAGCAAGATGCAAAAAGGGCTCAACAACAGTGGGTTTCAAATATATCCAGTGCAATACCTGTATTTCAAGGCTTTCTGGCACTCCTTCCCCCTGCCAAAGAAAGGAATCTTTGTATAGTCAGAGAAATACATGCCTAAGAGTGTGCCCATCCACCTTACTACTGACTGAATGCCAAGGCAAATTTAAATCAAATTTGGCTGCAGGTTAGTGTTTAAGTAGAATCAGTGTCTTCCAGTGGAAATACTGGATGTAGAAAGCCATTCTGAATAACAGACATGCAAGATTTAGTTTTGCTAATATGTAGAGGATGCCATTGTTTGAAGCAAAAGAAAAATTTCTTCAGCCCTAGGTTGGTAGGCACATTGCATGCCAGAGACTGTCAGCCAGTAGAGCTGGTATTAAATGTTAAATTTCTGTCCAAAGCCTGCTGTTTAGGAAAGAAGAAGTTCAGCCAGTAATGCTGCTGTCCTGGTCACTTGGGCCACGTGCGTGGGGAACTTGTTCAATTAGTAGATCACATGCAGGTTTGGAAGACATAATTTCTTGCATATTTTGAGCACTTAATGTCTGGTAGAGAGTTTAATAAAATGCAGGCTCCTTTGTATTTCTGTATACAACTGACATACCCCTAGCTGTGCTGCAAGGCATCAAAATCAGCATCAAAGCCCTTTTACCTCAGTCCACCACGATCTTTGTCTCCTGGGGAAATGAGCCATCCAAACTCCCAAAAATGTTTGTATATTATCTAGGATGTTGCTGGGGTGAATGGAACATTCACGAATAAGGAAACACATGTTCACATGCAGTAGGAAGGGATATAACAAACACTTCAGGAAATGCACAAGGCATTTCCTCTAGGGATCACAAAAGAACGGTTACAAAGGAGTGTGGAAAGAAATCCATATTGATATCTAGAGCCTGGTCTAAAGCCTTGTTGAAGCAGATAGAAAAATCCAAGTGGCTTCAAATAAGGCCCTTATTCTGAAAAGGGGCAATATTTTAGGAAAATAAAGGAAAAAAATTCAAAAGCCAATGGGAAAGAAGTGATAAATACCTTTATCCAAAATAATCCAGATGTTTCACCTCAAATCCAATTTCTGTGTCCATGAGAATGAAGAGAAAGAAATATGGCTGTTAGCCTGTTCTTTGGGCCAAACAGCAAGGACCCCACAGGCAATGGTCTCACACAGGCACACGCCCCTCACACACTTCCCATGTCATAAATGGGCCATGGCAGTTACATACTCATAAATATATTGGAAAGAGTAATATTAGTCTAAATGGTTTGATTCAAGCAGAGGCAATAAAAGTAAAAAAATATTTTCAGCTTGCCTCAAATGCTTGTTTCCTTATTTTTGCTTTTTAAAAAGTGTATTCATATATTAAAGGAAGCTCTTAATTCCATTTTCTTTCTCAAAATGAGCAATGTGTTTGGGGATGGATGAACAGCATGGGTTTGCTGACTTGAACCATTGGAGTTACAGTCTCTGTGGAGCTTTTAAAAGTTTCTGAGGAAGCAAAGCCAAGGGAATTTTCCAAGCAGAGATGGCAGGACCGTGTAGAGCCGTGGGCTGCTGACAGGGATTGCTCAGGCTCAGTGCTTTCACAGGACTTGATGGAGGTCACCAAGCCACAGCTGAGGTCAGTAGAGAGCACCTGGGTGATCTCATCCTGACACCATCCTTTGGAGTCTCCTGGGAGCTCAGGGATCACTATAGACCTTAGTCTTTCTTTCCTGCACTTGGCATCAGGCAAAGTTGTCTGTATTTAAATGTACTCAATACCCCTGAAGAAGTTGAGGGCTCTAGCTCTTTACCTTCCGTACCAATCAGTGGCAGGATTTGGATGAAACTGGTGTTATTCCTACAATAAATGTAAGAATATTTGCATGGGGTTCCCTAAAAAGCCTTATCACCTCATGCTCTGTAAACATAGGTGATAAAGACAGAATTTAACTTTTTTTTCTTGAAGAAAGGCCTCTGTTTTACCATTGCTTTTAAAACTGTCACACTGAAATGGCTTAACCTGAAGTTTTCCATGATACTGCTTCAGAATTATTTTATTTGAAGTTTCAGCTAAAACAGTTCCACTCCCAAAGAAAATTGAAGAAAGACATCTTTTTGTCCAAGTGAAAAAAGAAATAAACAGCAGTTCCATTGAAAAGCTGTAATGCCTTTGCTTAGAATAGGAATGTAAAATTTGACAGGAGGACTGCTGTGGTCTCACAGATGGCACTTTTACCATCAGTGCAAAAAACAAAAATATATATAAATATGGTCAAGTTGTAAAGTTAAAAAAATCACACAGGCTTAATAGAAAATTTGCCAGTGTTTGGCAACTAAATTTTCAAGCAGCTTCAACACGCGAGGAGCCTGCTCCAATCCCCTTCCTGCTCTTGTGCATGCACTGTGCTACTGCTTTGTGTGCCAAGGTCTGAGCAGGGCTTGCTGGCATCAGCTCCTGGAGAACATTGTGGCACTGTACTTATGCAGGTAGACAGCATCTTCTCTGCTCCCATTTCTTCCCTTGTTAATATCTACCCAGACTGAAAGAGGAGCAGACTCCACAAGTTAAAAAAATACAAAAGAGATAGCGTGTCTTATTTCATTAAGTAAAGACTGTGATACTGTATAAAAATAACACAAAAAACCAACAAAATACCAACAAAAAAACCCCACCAAAACCAAAAACAAAACCCACAAAAACACCCCCCAAACAAAAAACCCCTCCCAAACAACAACAACAGGAAAAAAACCCCCCCAAAATCCAACAAAAAACCCAAAAAATCCCCCCCAAAACAACAAACAAAAAAAGAAAGAAAGAAAGAAAGAAAGAAAGAAAGAAAGAAAGAAAGAAAGAAAGAAAGAAAGAAAGAAAGAAAGAAAGAAAGAAAGAAAGAAAGAAAGAAAAACTTGACCATAACACCTTTAACACCTTTACATTTGGCTTTCTTTAACTTATGAATGCTTCAGTTTTGCAGCTTTACTGTTAAAGTTGTGGTTGTTTATTTATTTATTTTCCTTCTGCTTTGGCTGTTACATAGCCCTGAAATGCTGGCAGCTGAGGTTCAGATTGAAACTACAGGCAGTAAAATTTTTGTGTCCATAACAGGTCCCTCCACCCCTGTAGCAAAAATAAATTATTTATATTTGTTTCAAAAGGGAGACAGGAATATTCAGGATGTCCCTTGGCCAGCAGTTTAATAGAGAATTTGTCTCTTTCCCCACCCTTTTCTGGGTAAGATGGGTGAAATTTCTTTTGCAAGAACAGCCTCTGGCTGGCCTCCTGGTAGCCTAGTTTGTTTGACTTTGCTCTTGGGTTACTGCCTGCAAGCAAGCAAAGGCATGGAAGCTGAAAGCAAGCAGCAAGCTGATGCAATGGACAAGGCCCTTTGGGATCAATTTTATGAGAGCTAAGCAAAATCAAACAGAATTGAAACAAGCACTGCCAAACACAGGATTCCCTCCTCCCTGGAACTGATTAGAAATAAACTAAAGGCAGGGTGTCTAAAGCAAGATCAGTGACTGAGTGCTGTGCTGGACACTAGAGGAGAGGGTGGGCATGGAGGGCAAACACACTGCTGAAGGTTGTTTGGGCAAAGAGCAAACCCACACATAATCTAAAGAGCTCAAAACACAGTACAATGGGGAATAACTTGTATTTGATGCTCAAGAAAACATTCTTCCCAGGAAACCCTCTTCTTCTCCAAAGCATCTTTGATAAAATAGCAGCCTTTTAAAAAGTATTTGCACTAATCACCCACTATCTTGCTATTTGGGGCCTTACTAAGTTGAGGGTTAACATGCCAACTTTCCTTGCTGCAAGCACATGAGAATGTTTGAAGACTTGGTAATGTTGGATCCCAAACAGTGCCATCCCCTTCCTCCCTTGTGGGATAAAGGGACAGGTGAAAGCCAATTTTATCAGGACAATCTCTATGGTGTTCAGAGGCAAGCAGACGTACAAGTGCAAACCTCCTTCAGGGCCAGGTACACCTCCTCTGCAACAGAAACCTTGGACGAGACCACACACCTGATCTCTAAAGTTCTTAAAGAGAGCATTTAGCCTCAAGGTTTTAGCTCATACAGTGGGGACACTAAAGTCACACACATTCCCTTCTGTCTGTGGGTCCTTTGTGCCCAAGCAACATCCATCAGTGCTGTGTGGACAGCATGTGCCATAGCAGACTGTGCCTCTGGCTGGTCTCATGCACTTCCACTGCAGGCAGCCACACCATTTGCAGTCTGAGGCCTGCAAGTGTTCTATTTGATGAAGGGGATAGAGACATTTCCTTGGGTTTGAAACTGGTTGAGCCACAAACTCCACAACACAAGGCAAAATAACAGGAGAATGCCTTAATAGCTGAGAGAGGACAGCAGTTCCTCTCTCACAGCTTCTGTCCCTATAGACCATTAACAAAGCCCATTCCAAACTCCAACACTTTCACCTTCAGCTTATTTAAATTTATTTCTTCAGATGAGAGTTGTTTTTCACTTTCCAGAGGAAATTCCTGGTTGCCTGAAGACCCTCTGTATAATACTCACTGTGAGCTGCATTCCACAGGTCTCACTAGAATTTGAACTTCTTTGTTTGCCTTGAACAGGCCCTTGAAAGCCTGTTCTGAGTTCCAGAGAGGAAGGGGAAATGATTGGGGCAATTGTGTCTTGCAGAAGCTAAAGCAAGACATGCTTATTTTTAATACAGGAAAGGGATTCTTTCAACAATATCCATTCATTCTACCAATGACTGGATTAAAAAAAAATCTTTATTACCCCTCCAGTGGCTGCTGCACAAATTATTTTTGCAGGTGTACATAGGTCTGGTTCAAATTGCTACAGCACTACAACTGTTGACAGAGTTGCTCTCATTTTGGGATGTCCCTTTCCACCTAAAGGGGATGAATTCATCATTTTCTCCTGAGTTGTCCACAATCCTCTTTTCTTAGGTTGTATACTTGTCACACCTGAGCATACAGTTCTGGCTTGTGCTCTTCAAGAAGGAGGAAGCAGGTGCAGGAGATAGCCTACTAAAAGTGGAATTAAGCTTTTATTTAATAATAGATCTAAGTCACTCATCAGGAGGGAAAAAGAGGCATTTCAGCCAGCATTGAGTTAGAGAAAGGTATAGGGATAAACTGTGTCACAAAAGATTGTCAGGTGGAAAGTGTGGAGAGAGTTTAAATAACTGAGAGCAATAAAGTTCCTTTAAAACTTTAAAAAAGAAAAGATGCAAGAAACTGTTACCTTTGAAAGAAACATTAGATCTGCCCAGATTGGATTGTGTGATGCTTTCTGTAGATAACTACATGTTATGACCTAACATCCCTCTTGGTCCTAAGTTTGACCTTCAGCTGTCCTTCACTGATACTCATTACAAGTCCAAATCAGGAAGCTACTCTCGTTCTGGACAATGCTGTTGTAATTCTCTGTAAAGAGTCACAGTGCCCCCTCTACTCCACATCTCTGGAAAGCTGTGAATATGTAATTCCAGCATCTTGGCAGTCCATGAGCCAGCCAGACTGCACCTAAAACACTTTAAGGGTTTTTCTACAGCCATCCAAACAATTAACCCCTTAACACAGACCAGCATCATGTAGCAACCTCAGCACCTCAGAAAGCATTTCTCCAAACAAGCAAAAAAATTGACCAGCAGAAAAAAGAAATAGACTATTCTTAAAAATAACTCAATTTTGAAAAAAAAGTAGTTCAGAAGCACAAGTATTATCTCTAGAAACACAACTAAAATAGTTGCTTTTATCACGATTATAAGCACCAAACTCAGCTTTGTGGCCCATCTCCATATAAAATTAACGTTCAAGTTATACTGATTAAGCACACAGAGACACTTCTTCAAATCCTCTTGATATAAATGTCTACAGAACCATTTAGTGTACTGAATAAAGTGAAGAGTTTTCAAGAGTTTTCTGTTGCAGCCTGCAGACACAGGACAAGCCTTACCCCAGAGTACTAAAGGAAAACCATTTCAGCCTATCAAATCTATTTACATGTGTATTTATAAACTGGCATGTTTTTTGAGCTACTAAAATTAGATTTACATCTTTGCCTCCAGCTTCCAAGTGAAATTGGTTCATTTGTTTCTAGGATGGTACAACATGATCTCAAATACACAAACATTTTAGTCTGAGCCCTGGTGTCCAAAGGAAGTGGCGGCTCAGAAATCACACTGGCCAGCTGTCCCTCTTACACCACCAACTTCAGCTAAATTCAACTTCACCTCGCAGAAGTATCAGGACAGCTCCTTTTTACTGATATCTGCGAGTAAAAGCATGTGATCACAAAAAGGCATCTGGCTCACTGTCATGTAGGGAAGTAAAAAACTCAGTAACATCATGATACACGGAAGAGTGGGATTTTTTTTAGTTTTACAATTTGGAGTGTCTTGTTTTCCTAATGAGCACTGAAAACCAGAAATACAGCACAAGTCTTTCAAAGGGGAGCAGAGGTGGAGGAGCTACTGCATGAGCATAGCAACACAGGATCATCTTGCTTCAAAAACATTTTACTGTTTTGAAACAGTACACAAAGTCATAAAAAATAGCAATAGGCCTTGCCAAAAAAGCATCCAGAGGAGAAGAGGCAAGGAAAGAACAGAGAAGGAACAGTGGAAATAAATCTTTCCAAACAAAGTGACAAGTCCAAAAATAATGAGAACTAAAGTTCAAAGAAGAATTCCAAACCAAAGTAGAAAGAGAGAACAACTGTACACAGGCTGTGGGGGCACTGGGGGTGCCTGTGTGCTGGGGGGAACACAGCAAACACCTTGTGCTGCTTCTCAGCTGCCATTGAGGGTTCAAATCGGGACATCAGCACTTGACAGACGTTATTTAGAAATTCATGTTTATGCATCCTGCTGTGACGTCTGACCCTCAAAGTTTTCAGATCCCATCACATACTTTAACCATTAAGGTTGTTTCCCCCCTACACACTGACCTGAATTTCCAGTTTTTTTTAAAGTCTGCCACGATGGCCACCTCAGCTTACATTTTGACACCTTCCAAGTTAGTGACAACTGGGTGGTCTGGCTGATATGTTGTATTTTCCCTTCCTTAGCCACACTTCCCAATGGCTTCCTTCTCACCTTTTATTCTCCTAACAATCAGGAGAGAAGGAAACACAAAGCAGCACAAACTCAATACACAACACGCAGAGGATGTGGTTAAAGGCAGAGCTTTAACTATAGCTTCTGAGGCAGACCACAGGGTCACAGGCAGGGGATTAACTCCTTAGGAAGGCACAGCATTCCTTTGTTTTTCAACAGAATAAATACAACACAGCTGAGCTTAATAAAAGTGCGTTCACTACCAAATATAATACAGCAAACTCATTTAGCAGCATGATCCGTGTTCAGAGCTTACAGTTCTCTTCAATGACAGAAAAAAAAAGGGTGCTGAATCATGGTGCATGGCTTTGGGTGCTTCTCAGTTCAAACACCAGATATTTCCTTTGTGGAACCCAAAGGCAAGCAAGTAGCTTTCACACATACCAGGCTTGGCTATGTTAGTTGTCAAGGACAACCCTTCCTTCCCCACCCACTGCAGCCAAAATCTCTTTTGGTTACTACTTGTAGATTTTTCATGTTTGCTGCTCCTTCACATTGTGTACTCTGCCCTTCCCTTCAGCTGAAGGTATAGAGATATGAAATAGGCATAAGATGAACAGATACAATAAAGCTTTTATAATAAAATGTATTAGTGAAGAAATAAGAACCAGCCTAAGAGAGCATTCTGACTAAAAAATGCAAGTTGCCCGTAGGAGTCATACAGCAGAGATTAAGTTAGCAATAAAACATAAGCAGACAAAATTTGGCTACTAGGCTTTCAGACATTTAGGACAGACAAGATTTTCTTCTGCTTCCTTACAGAAACACTTCCTTTTGCTACAACAGACCGTTGACACAGCTCTGTAGAAAGAAAGACATTCTTACTTTCCATTATTTTCTTCCCAAATGAAGCACTGCCCCTTCCTCAAAAATGCTACCAACCCTTCTCTAACAAAGTTTCTCATATAGGGTGGCCTAAGCTGAAGGTTTATATAAGAGCAATGAACCACAGGCACTGGAGATAACATTGAGCCATAGATATTGCCAGGTCCAGTTTTGATTTAAAAGGGATGCAGGGGGAGGTAAGGAGATTTTGGGGCTTGAAGAGAAAATGGAGTCTTTAGAAAATGGGACTCTGCTAAAAGATTTTTTTGATTGTTTCTCTAGGCTCTCCTCTTTTGCTATCAAGTCTGGTTTCCTATTGAGTAAGTGTGTTGTGTGTGCATGTTCTTGTCTGTGCAATTGCTCAGGCACAGAACAGCTCATCTGATCCACCAAAGCATAAGTCTAAAGAAGTGCAGAGGGTAAACTGGGTTTCTAAATCTGATCTTAGGTTCTTCACTGTGGCTTGAAAAGGTTAAATCTCCAAGAGCCTCAGGCTAGATCCTGGCACAGCTGATGGAACAGCTATCTTAGTTGCAGGGGTGAGATAGCTCAAATGCTTGAAAATCCAGGCATGAAATGCAATTTATTAAGGCCAGAACTTTTTCTTTTCTGTACAATTATCCCATACCAAAGTGTACTTTTAAAGCAATCCTCTATATATATATGCTCGTTGTCACAATGAAACAAGAGACTAAGTGATCTGAGTTTCTAAATCAGCTGTAGAGGGGCAACAGAAGTGTCTTTATTTCTGCTTTGTAGTGGCAGAAGAAAGAGCCATATGTTAGTTGACTTTTTTGTATTGATTGCTCACAGTCCTTGTTATAAAGGCTGGCAGTATTATTGTTGCATCTCTTCAAAATAACAATGCTCGATATAAGCGGGAAGAAAGAAAGACTTCTGACTTGAGAATTATTTGTATTAAAACAGTGCCCAGAAGCACTGACAAAATCCAGGACTCTTATGCTGGATGAGGTAGGAATGCAGGTTAAGAGACAGCTCTGTTGTAATGTTAATATTTGTTCATGCTATAATGAGTCAAGAGTCATCAGGGGGATTTTGTGAGAGGAGCTGAAATGTAGGTAAACTAAGTGATGTTCCTGAGGTAATATGAGAGTTTTGAGGCAGAATCAGGAGATTAGTATGCCCCTCTTCAGGACAGCTTTGTGCTGCAGCAAAGGACCATTCTTTTTTTCCCTTTAAAGGGCTCTAGTTGTGCCCAACCACTGTCTCAGCTCTCTAAAGCTGGTAGCTGCAAGTAATTCAATAACACAAATGTTCTGACAAAGTAATTTTTAGCCTGTTAATTATTCCCAAACACATTCTTTCCCCTTCAAGTGGAACTAGATGACATCAAAGCTGTTTGAGGGATGGAGGAACACTTGAAGTATTAGCAAGAACAATGGAACAGAGTACCCATTTTATTCCAATTAATTTAAAGGGGAAAAGGCTGGAGATTGTCCAAGTTTCACCTTGAGCACCGATAACAGAAAAAGACAAGGCAGTGTTGTGGGAGTCCCAAATTACCCATCTCTGCTAGGTTATACTAATATCTTAGAAAGGGGAATGGAGAGCTAAAAACATTGCTTGGAGATTGCAGGGAGCTCTCAAACTCAGTGGGATCCAAAATAAATAATCTACCACTTATACAGTCTGGTGTAAAATCTGAAATATTGAAATTAAAAAGAAAAATGTGTGAAGAAGAATCCTGCTTGGAAATGAAGCCTGTATTACCTGAGTATATTATTATAGGTGCAGAAGGTAATAGGGAAATGATGGGATAGAGAAACAGTTTCTACAGCATCCAGCTGGGATAAATATTCATTCCAGTGATGGGTTTGTCTCTTTGTTTTTGACCTCCCTAAGAAAGACCTAAGAAAATTTGTGGACTGATAAAATCCTTCTGGACTGACTTTGCTAGAATAAGTGCTGAATGAGGGTGAAAATGTTCCTGTCTTAATTTCACCCACATTAGCTTTCTAATGCTGGATTGAGCCAAGCTTTAATTACAGGGCAAAATCCTGTAATGGGAGTTTAGACATGTGTTCACTTAGCAAAGAGCAGTATGGTCAAATGTGTCACCCCTTTCCCTTCCCCTTTCTGCCAGTGCTAGCTTGGTGGAAGAGACATGAAAATACTCCCTGGAGAAGCAGGGATTTCTCTCGTTTCCTGTGTAGCTTTGATGTAGACATACAGGTAACACCTTACTGAATCATGTAAGGCCTGAATGTGAGTCCAATGAAATCATCACTGGAGCCAGGGCAGTGAAAATATAGCTCTAGGGAGAAGTGGTAGGAGGAACATTGAAGGAAGTGAGAGATGATGGATCGTGCTTTTGTTTGTGGTAAAGCATTTTGCACTCTCACCTGGAGAAGGATGCAATCACTAGTAGAAAAACAATTATGGTTTTTTGACACCCCCACAAGAAGCAAAAGAAATTATTTTTTGTATGATTTGGTGGATGATCTGCTGTCTGCTCCAACAGATCAGAGACCCAGAGCACCAGTCTTGGGCTAAATCTTGTATAGAAGCTTTTGCCTGCCTACTTGCAAATAACAAACATGCTCTGGCCCAGTGGTCAAAGACTGGGTATATAAAGTCCTGGTGTACAGCTCGTTTACCTAGCCAAGGAATAGCACAACAGTGTGGAGATTCCTGTGTTAAAGACACAGCATTGTAATCTGTAGTGCAAAACATGCAAATCCTCCCCAAATGCAGTCACTGCCGTGTTACTTGGGCTCCCAAGGGTAGCAAAGTCTATATCAGAACCTTTCATCTGGTCTGAGGCTTGGGGGCATGAGTGACTCTAGGCTGTTCCTGGCTCTGCCTAAATAAGGCTATGTCAGGCATTGCCAGTGCTGGCTGTATGCTCAGAAGCAAAGAACTGAATATTATTGCTAGGAAACTGAACTTTGCATAGTTAGGCTTCTGAATTTAAGGGGCTAGAACTGAGCTGGAGAGTGGAGCCATTTATATTATCATTGCAAACAAACAACTCAGTTTTTATGGAGAATTTTTTAACAGGGGAGATCTATAAATAGGTTTTTCTTAATGTTATTGACGAAAAATATGTGTGGACAATATTACAGCTTCATGCACCAACAACATTGAAATGAAAATAAGTCTGTGTCTGAAGCACAGGCTAAATGACTAAAGGCATTTTGATTCTTTTGAGCTCAAAATGGCAAGAAAATGTCAAAAGCACAATAGCTGAATTTCATAGTCTAGTGGCATCATTTTACACTAATTTCTGAATTTTTTGTTACTGTCTCAGCTGTCACAGTAACGTGACCAAAATCACAGCTCTCCTGCTTTTTGAGCTTTGGGGGATGCTGTTCAGACTGCAAGCTCTTCAGCTTCTGCTTCAGTAAGGATGGTCTTTAAAAATGAATTTATTTTCTTTAATGAACATTTTAAAATTTCTTGCCAATAAATAAAGCAGTTTCAGAGTGGTCAGGATATGTATTAAATGTACTCTGATACCATATAACAAGATCAGATGGGATCTTCTAAACATAAGTACCTGGGAACAGGGGCAAGTGCCTATGGATACTGACTGCTGCAGAATCTCACTGCAATCTGTTAAGCAGAACTTTGCCTGAATTGTTCCACAAAGATAAAAAAATCAGGGTGTTTCGTAATTGTTATTTCATTCCATTCTTCTTGTAGGTTGTCATTGCAATGGAGGTCAAATTTAAGCCAGCTGTAGGACCTAAAACATGAGTTTAATCACTTCAGCTGGAAAACTCAGTATAAGGCATGTATCTATTCTAAAAATCTATCATTAAAAAAAGAATTTTTTTTTTAGTTTTCTATAACCCTGAATGAATTTCACGATCTGAGACCTCCTTCCAAAAGAAGCTGTAACTAAGAGAATGGCAACAAACCAAGTCAGACCTTTACAGGACTGTCCCAGCTAGCATGGAGTAAATAATACAGCTCCACAGAAAACAGACCTTAAAGGTCTGGAGTTTTAGACTGGGAACATGAATTGGAAGCAGTGTTACATTCAGGAAATAAAAATAAAAGAGTGACTCTCTTTGCTCTCCCCAAACCTGCTGTAAACCTGGAGTTATTCCATGAAATCTGTGGTGTCAAAGATCCTTTCTGACTTTCACTTGGATCTTCAGGATGATGCATCTCAGTGCTACCTCCCTGCATGCCAAAGCAGGTTTCCGACACTTACACAAGTTAGGAGGGTTCAGACTAGGAATACCCAGGAAAACAAAGTGGAAGGAGTGGTCTTGACTAGTTTTCATCTTCAAGTTGTAAGCTTTGTTTACTGAGTTCTAGAGCTGCATGCCCATCCCAGAAAAAGAGCAGCCAGGAGAGGACCATGCCCCTAGGGGAGCAGTATCTGAATTTGGATTATGCACCAAGGAGCTTTTAAGTACGAACACTGGATGGTTAGAAGTAGATCTGAGCAAGCAGAGGACAGAGGTGGAGCCACTGCAGTGCCCTGAACTGGTGACATGATTTCTGGCTGTGGGGGTAAAAACAAAAAGGAATTTCTGGGAAAATGGTTTGTGGTGGTTGGTTCTGGGTCCTGATGGGATTTGTTTCACCTGAATAGTTCTGAAACTACTTTGTATCTCTGCACATCTGTCCATATCTGAGATGAAACACTGCAATAGACCTGAGAGAGTATTAATATCCTCTTGATCCTAGTAGAGTTTTCTGATCCAAAAGTTCCTTTTTTCTTGGAGTTAGAAGAGAATAATATTATCTTGCACTGTTTTTCTTCCCAGGTGATAGGATTATGTTCCACTAGGCACTCTCCTGCAGGGGGCCACCAGAATATAGTTTCTTCAAGAACAAATTATTTAAAAAGATCAAAACATCCAGGAGAAATTATCTTGGCTGCCCTTTAAAAATGTTTCTCCCTCATCTTCTCCTTTTCTTATTTTTTCTCATTCCTCTCCTGTAAAATTAGGAGCCTTTTTTTTTTTTTTTTTTTTTTTTTTTTTTTTTTTTTTTTTTTTTTTTTTGGCAGATCCAAAATGTATGAGCTGGGAACAGGATATTGGATCCTTGGCAGGAGAGAGGTGGAACGTGGTGCCCATGTCCATGTCTCTGTACCATGTTGAGCAGGGAATTGACCACAGTGCAGCCTGAAATTAAGCACAGTGTTTTTGCTGTTAGATTTTATTGTTGTTGTTGCAATTGCTGTCTCAGGGAAGCAGAGCTGTATTGAGGAGGTGGAACAGAAAATGCTGCAGATGGAAGGAAATTAAAAAAAATATTTTGCAGATTAATTTGAGGACTAGGAATGGTCCACTAGGCAGGATATCAAACCACAGTGAGCTGGAGAGCTTAAGGCAATTTGCTGAAGTATAGTTTATAGTTCCTGTGGCTTTTCCAAGTTGAGATTTTGCCTAAAAGATAAGAGCTTTCTTAATATATCTGCAGGTAAATTGAGGACATCTCAGAACTGTGAAAAGAGGGAAGCAGGAAGCAGCATAAAATTGTAATCTGATGGATTTCAGGCGTGACCCTGGAACTTGCTGTGAATTCAGCATCCAGTTCACCCAGACTAGCTGGTGCTCTGTGCCTAAGAAGATTTGAGTCTGAGAATGTACTAGAAAACAAGTTTCCTCCAACACAGCTGGTCTCTGGCATTTTGTTCAGGATGAGATAGAGACTTTAGATATACTCAGGGTGGCTCACTGTAGGAATAGGTGGATATAATGACTTCCAGATCCGGATATGGAAATGCTGGAAATAGATTGCCCCCACCAAGGAATCTGACTCAAGAGGGGCTAGAACAGCAAGTTGTTTGTTTAACCATGTTGCTGTAACACACCAGAAGGTCACTGCCTGTTGGTTGTAAGTGGATAGCTTGGGATTGTGGCTGCCCTCTCTGTTTCATATTGCTAAATAGATTGGAAAGGGAATCTGTCTACTGAGGTGGTTTTTCTCTGAAAGATGACAAACTTTTTGACTCCTATCTTTTTGTCCTGGGACAAAGTCTATTTTGTCAGATTTTTATTTTGATGGATGCAGTGTATCAGAGTGTAATAGGTAAAGAATGAGCAGCTTCATAGCTGTATCGTTGTCTGGCAAGGCAATCATTTGTCAGTTGTTTGTTCTCTCTTGACCTCAGCTTCACTGTCTGTACAATGACAATCATGATATCAGCTGCTTTTATAAAAAGCTGGAAGATAAGAACTATCTTATAATAATCCTTCAGTTATTATTATGAATTGCTCCCCTGCTTCATTCGCTTTTATGCTATCTTAAACCTTGTCACTGATTTCTCTCTTGGTTTGTTGGGGCTGTGTGTGAAGGAAATGTGTTGGAATTAATCCAAACCACACATCTTCATCCTGTCTTATCAAAGTGAAATCACTTTGTGAGATGTTTTAGGTTCAGCAAGGTCTATTTGGTTTTGAGATCCTGGAATTAAGGCAAATACGGTACAACGTGGAGGAGAGGGAAGATGTCTCCTTTCTCTGTGCTGTGACTCAGCAGTGTTGGGGGTCAAGGAATCCCACCCTCAATTCATCCTGTGTCTCTTCCTGTCAGGCACTAGTGCAGAATTTCCAGTGGTTATCTGTGAGAGGAATCTTTTCCTTCCCAGCTTTGTGTCATGTGCCATCACTGTAAATTTCCAGAAAATATTATTAGAATGAATTTAACTTAAATTAGATTGCACTACATGAATTTGGCTTTTCAAGGCAAAAACTATTCCTCAACAGTACAATTTTTGAAGGCCCAGCTTTGTTCCCCACTACTTACATAATGGACCAATCCTGAATTAAATCCAGCTGAAAGTCTGCTTATGAAAGACTTGAGGCACATCAGCATTCAGAGATTCTCAATGTACAGAGATTTGGCAGCATCTGTGCATGCCTTCACACTCCAGTGTTGTCCCTTGAAGGGGGAAGGCCTGCCAGTTATTGAGTGTTATTCTACAATTAACCCTGTTGGGAGAAATGTCCATGCCATCACGGATTGTAACTGCAAGGCTTGTAACAAATCATCACAATGCAATCAACCCTAACAGTGCTGAAAACCTCTCCTTTTCTCTCTGGGGTGTTTAAAATGTCATTTGTTATGCACATTTTTTCCTTTATATGTTTTATTATTAATAATAATGCAATAATGATGAAAAGATCCTCGAAGAAGCCTCAGGAAAGGAATTTTATAAACATTACCGTGGAATAAAATAAGCGCATTCCATTTTATCAGGACATTTTCCATTATAAATGGCCAGCTTTCTCATCACTCTGCCAGCAGCTATGCCTGCCATCTGTTCACTGATGTCATACTATAAAGTTCACTCACAAAACTGCTTGTTGGGAAGACCAGGGTTGTGCTAGAGAAGTTTTGTTTATGAAAAAATATGCTCACATCTCTTGATTTTTTGGGTTGTTTTAAGGAACAAATTTCATTTGTTTTAGAATTCAGATTACTGTCTTCACTATACAAGGATATTGCTTTCTGAAATCATTGGCGATTTTGACTCTTTGTATTTTGGAGGAACAGCATTGATGGAATAACCGTTGGACATCTTGAGAGAGAGAATCCAGGAACTAGGTTTTAATAAAATGTGGTGCATTTGTCTTCCGGAAAATTGACTCAGTCCATCATGAGAATTTGGCATCCTAAATTATTAATTCATGCCTAAGAAAATACAGGTCAAATCTGGTTAGGAAATGAAAGGGGAGAGAGTTTTGTCAGTGAAAAAAGATAATTTTATTTGAAAGAATAAGAGAGAGAAAAGAAAGAAGAGAAAGAAAGTCAAGGAAGCAAGCAAGAAAATATCTTACCACCACCCCCCTCTCCATCTCCCACCTTCAATTTTTAGAAAAACCCACAGAAATTCCAGGTGCGAAATGAAAATGTTATGATTTCAACACTTCCTCTCTCCCAGGAAAAAGACAATTCTACTTGGAAATGGCAACAAAAAAATAATGGAAACTTGATGTCAGGGTAATGTTTTGGCCAAGCTCAGCCTTGGCCAGAGCACACTTTCCATCATGTATCATCACCGGTGTCTGGTCTTTCTGAACTGAGAGGAGCCCACACCTTTCCTTCACCACTGTAGTCACAGCAGCACCAAGGAGCGTTAACTGCGTCCTGCCCTGCTGCTCCCCAAATGCTTCCTGGGAACCCGCTCCATCTGCCTGGGAGATGGAGACTGCATTATCGGAAAACCAGGCGGGCTGGACTGGTAGGAGTTGGAATGTAGCCTGGGCCAGGAGTGGTGAGGACACAAATGCAGCCAGAGGAGCAAACTCCTGGGCTTCAAGATGGTGTCAGGTTTTGGGTGGCAGTGTAGGAGCAGGTGTCCAGGGTCAGGGTACGGGTAGGCAGATGTGGATGTCGGAGTCATGCTGGCTGGTGTGGGGAGCTTTTGTCATCCCCACACGAGGTGAAAGCAGCCTGACTCCTGACCCACACCCTGTGTATATCTGCAGAGAGGGTCTCCTGTAGGATTTCCTTGCCAGGGAATACCTGCTAACAGGGCTCGGTGAGATGTGGACTCCTGGTATGCACCATGGAGCTCTGGGAGAAATGTAAGCCCAGGAAAGCTTGTGTTGACAGGTGTAGACCACAAAGCCCTGGGCACAGACAGAAGCTCCTCCTGAGCTTCTCCCCCAGGACTTTCTGTCAGATCATTCATGGTAGCTCAGCCTTGGTGCTCTTGAGTAGGATCTTGTAGCCAGTTTCTGTTTCGTGACCAGACTTAAAGCCTGTTTCTTTACACATAGAACACTGCTGTTGGCACAGGAATAAAATAGGAGTTTGGCAAGAAAAAGAGGATTGGAGACCCTGTTTCGTAAGAGAAGAGAGGGAACTTTGCTGCCTTTTTTTTTTTTTTTTTCAGGAAAACAAGAGTCAAGAATGTTTCCCTGGCTATGCTGAGGTTGGAGAAAATAAGATGCCAGAAGGGGAAGAGCTATTTAATCTGAAGTAAAAAGGTTTCATACCAGAAGGCAAAAAGATAAATGTGGCCAGGAATAATCTAAAACTGGAAAGGAGAGAATTTCTGACCATTTGAGGAGTAAACTTCTGGCCTTCCCTGAAGAGGAATAGGGATGAAGAATCCAACTTGCCCTCTGGTGGAGCTTTTCCCTATATGAGAAGAGGACAACAGAGTTGTTAGAAGAAGACGTGTGGTCCCAGGAGGACTGAAAGGGATACTATGTTCCCATGTTTTCTGTTCTTCTGCCCCACAAAGCCAAAGTATTTGGCCCTGGTTTCTGAAGCATCTCCCTGCTGAATCCAACATCATTGCCTATCTAATTTGGAGCACCACATTTGTAATTAAGGCTCTGGCAAGATCTTTATTCAGTAAGTGGCCCTAAAAAGCCTTTTTTTTTTTTTTTTGTCCTTGGCCAAATCCCAGATCACTGAAGAAAGCAGTGCAGAAGCTAAAAATTAGTCAATTTAATAGAAAATGGGAAATGTTCCTATGTCAAGTATGCATCTGTGCCTCTTTATATATCCTAGTCTAAATATAGGTGCTCTGAGGGCTTGCTACAGATAACTGGAAAAAGGAAGGTGAAAAGAAAGAAGCCATTTAACTTCCTCTTGCCCTTCCTCCAGCTTTCACAGTGTTTGCAACCCCCAACCCATCTGTGGCAGTTTAACCCCTTGAAGGCTCTGCATGGTGAAGCCACAAACCTGTGAGGACTGGAGGAAATCCCACCTGCAAAGTCAAGTGGCAAGGAAATGCTTTTCTTTTTTAATCGCTGTGCTTAATCCTGCCTTTTCTGAACACTGTTGGAGGCTGGAGTCCATAATTTATTTTCTTAAATTACCATAAATTGGAATTTATGGGCCAGGTGATTCTCTTTGAAAAGGGTCCTTGTTCACTGGAGAGGGGAGGGTGGGGCCAACTTGTCAGCAGGGAGCTTTTGGACTTCTCCAAAAGCAATTCTTTGTTTTTCTATCTTCGCATCAATGTTCCCCCACAGAAAAATAAATAAATAAGCATTCAACCTTCTTTTAACAGCTGCCCACAAAGGTTCTTTTCTTAACTCTTTTTTTTCCCCTTTTTATTGGTCCTTCTGATTTCTTGGCACAGCAGAGGAATAAGAGAACTCTAAAGACAGTAGGATCCTTTTAGAGACACCTTCCTTTCAGTGCCTAATTTTTTTAATGTAAGACATTTTGGGGGCAAGTAGATGGGTTTTTTTCCCCAAAGGAGGACTTAGGGAATAGCTCAAGGATGTCTTGGGACTTGCAGTTTACCTCTTTTTACTGTGAACCAATTACCTTGTTTTTGCTGAGGATGAGAAGGATATTGTTTTATGTTCCCAAAAACACAAATTTCTTTGAGTTAAGTACTCTGAGCTTCTCTACATTGCATACTGTATGCTTTTTAGTGAGGTTTACGCTAACATTTCTTGCCTTGTGGTGCCTGGGGCTATGAAAGGGAATAAATTGCTTTCTGGGTCTCCTATGGATTGGACAAGGCATAATGGGATTAAACTGCACTGAGAAAGATTCAGGTTAGACATCAGGAAACACTTTTTCACAGTCAGAACAGTTAAATGCTGGAATACATTGCCTAAGGAAGGGGCGGAATCTGTGTTAATAGAAATTTTTAAGAAGAAGTTAGAAAAATATTTGGCAGAAATGTTTTAATATAGCTGAAATCTGCCTTAGGACAGGGGATTGGACTCAACTGGTGTTCCTTAGCCCTTGCTTCTCCTTTACCAATTCATCCAAGGATGACTTCACCTTTCTGATCTGAGAGGAACTACAGTTCACCTAGTGCAATGTTTCTACAATAGATTGCACTTCTAGCCCATTTCAGACATTGAACCGTGTTACTGTCGTCATCCCTGCCCCCTCAGGCCCCCACCTCCACTTCCTTGCTTGCTCCCACATGTGGAAATGAGTGTATATACTGGAAAATTAAGTTGTTCCAAAGTTTCCTGGCTACTGCCTGATGCCTACCAGACCATGGACCACAGACTGAAGAATGCTGGCTGTAGTGACCTCCTGAGGTCCATTCCAGTCCTAATTTCTCTGCTCCTAGCAGCACTCATGCGATTCATCACCATGGCTCTATTGATGCATGGTCATTTGAGCCTTGGTAATAATTATTCTCCTGAGCCCTGGGAGAGAATGGACTGTTCATTCTGGGTGAGATTGACAGCCTGGAAACAGGACAAAAAACTTCAAAACCATGGCCCTTGGTCAACCTGCTGTTAGGAAGTCCATTAGGTCCAGACCTTAAGATACATCCTCATTTGAAAACAGATAGCCTGCCTTTCCAGCCTTCAGACAGATGTGCCATTTCTGCCATGAACAAGGGAGATATCTGAAAAATCGGCTCAGCAGAAATTACTGGTAGAGTAAAAATTGACTGAAAATTGAAAATGCCACAGATAAATTTGATATACTTGTCTTCTGTGCTTACTTATTCACATATCTAGCCAAGTTCCTTCAGGGTTTTAAGGTGCTTCTACTGATTTGCATGAACATCCAGGGGAATAAAAATCAGAATATTATGTACCATTCAAACTTTCATTGTTTCTCTATAGAAAGACCTGCCAAATAGTTTTAAGAAGTGTTTGGCCTTCTTGGGACCTAATGCACACCCACAGAGTAACAAGTCCAGTTTTTCCAGTTTCTGACTCACGAAGAGCCTGAGAGAGACCTTGTCATTTGTTCCAGAGCGGGCTCAACAGCTATCATCTGAGATATGCTCAATACTGGATGTGTGTCTGGTTACCATAAAAGGTGGTATAACTCACACTGTCCTTCAATAGATTATTTTTTCTGCCAATCTCTCCATGATCCACCCTGAGGGAACCTGCTGTGTGCAAATCGATATTGCATGAAGCATGGCTCTCCATCCAAAGCCCTGGTGGTTCCTATTCACTTGCCCACCCCTGCTCTGCCTGTCCTCTGCCTTTGTGTTGTGCCCCTCGGTCACCTGGATGTAATGGTTTCTGAATGTTCCCTGAGAGACAGGAAAAATACAGCACAGCAGACCTAACTCCAAGAGTCTAAATCAAATGTACAAAATCAAACCAGATTCTCATGCACTAGAAATGGTTAGTTCGTCTAAGTGACACAGGGAAAACTGCTTCTTTCCTCCTGCCCTGGGTTAGGGACACTTTAGATATAGGCTTGGCACCGTCTGGGATGTGTCTGTGAAGTCTGTCTACTCCTTTCTTCCCACATAAAATCTTTCTGCTTTAATGCCTCAATTCCTGTCTCAGAGATTTGTGCTCCTTCCTTGTGTTCAACACCACTGGACACAATTTCCAGTAATTTCTGGAAGAATCACATACTTGCTGTTCTTCTGACCCAAATCCAAGGTGACAAGAAGTATAATTCCCCTGCAAGTTCCCAGCACCTAGAGAGACCTGCAAGACCTTTGCATCCGAGAACTTATTTCTCCCTTGCCTTTGGGCTGTGTTTTCCCTTCACTCTACATGGGAAATCTGGAAGTTTCCCAAGGACAGGAGGAATGAGACTTAGGTAAATGTCTGCAGGCTAGAGAGTGAGCAGTGTCCGAACAGGGCTGTCAGAGCACACACTCGTGAGAAAGCTGACTGAGCAGCTGGTGAAGGCCTGTGGCTTCAGGTCTGAATTAGATTCAGGATGATAATTTTAATAAGCATTTTTTCCTAATGAAGCCAGGCTTCTGGGCAATGCAAAATCTAATGGAATACCCCATCGTTTGGGGACCTACATTGAAGAAGGATGATTCTACAGGGCAGGCACTTGGTTTGGACACTTGGGACTCTCTTCAAGTTTTGCCACAAATACAAATCACTTAGGCCAAGACTTTCAAAAGCAACTAATGAAGGAGGAAGAAAAGTAGCTCAAAATGGCAATGTCTCCACCCATTTAAAATGGGAGCTGGCTTGCTTTGGGGACAGATGATGGAAACGTTTGCAAAGAAGCCCAAAGGCAACAAGGTATGAAAAGACTTTCTAAATAAAGGCTTCACACTTTTGCTGGGGAAGTATGATGGATTGGGATGACAGAAGGCTTGAAACCATTTCTTTGGCCTTTCAAGATAGAGGGTCCTTTGATGAACCTCCGGCAAGGTTTATTTTTTAATAATTTTTATCTGATGCCTGTTTTTCCATAACAGCTGAGTAATGACAGGCTGCCAACCCCTTGCTAGATACCAGGAAATACACATGGTGAAGAAGTCATGACTCATGATATAATCTCTTTTGCAAACTTGAATGCTGTTTGTGAAAGTGACTTTTCTGATGCCTAATGCAGTGTTGCACTTACATAACTTAGCATTGACTAAGTACTCTCTCTAATGGGTCACCTATTTGTCTTCAGATTAGAGTGTTTTGAGACCTCTGCTAAGCAGTTTTAGTTGCTCAGTTTCTGTAGTAACTGACTCAAGGAGACACCACTCAATCCTGTAAGTCTTGTCTCCTTAGCAAAATGAGGTAAATATTTATGTATGTATTTGACTGCTTTTAGTCATTAGGATCTGAAAAAAAGTAAGATATCCACTAAGACCTGAAGGAGGGTGAAGTCAGTGTCTCAAAAAGGTCAAACTCAGAGCTCCTGTTACACGTAAGAGCCTGCAAGTATGGTCTGGGTACTCACATCAGTGGTATGAGCAGTTGAAGAAAGGGGGAAGAAGAGTGCTTAACAAGAGAGGCCCTTTCTCATCTCTCTGCATTGCCTCTCCTGAAGGCAGGAGTCTAGTCTGAAGACTGTTGCACGATTGAGAGGTTACCTTCACAGCCCAGTCTCAGACTTCCTTCCCAAGTGTGAAGCACAGTGGCAAAAGGCACCCTGAATTCACTCTGCAGTGATGCGGGACACACGGGGTTCTTGGTTCCTCCTCTAAACACAGGTGTGTTTGTATACGAGGAGCCTTTACACCTGCTACCTTCTCAACCCTCATTTTGTATAAGATTCCCTGGTATATAGCATACTCTTTGCTGGAAAGAGGCAGGAGTGAGAAAAGCAAGCAACTATCTTTCAAACTTAATTTGCATTACATTGCTGGCCTGAATACCCAGGGAGTTTTCAAATGTGACTGCAGCAGGGTTTTTGTGCTTGATTTCTTATTTGGTTTTGCTCCATTTTTTTTCTTCCCTCATGAGCACTTTGTCTTATGTGTGTCTGGTTTATTCCCTCTTCATATTTATATAAAGAACAGATTTACTGGGGAATGGGGTATCATCATGACACACAGCCTTTAGGTCTTCCCTGCCAGCCTGGGACTATCCATGTTATCTCTTGTGAAAGGGAAAGAGTTCCTCGGGTCATGACATATCTTTGTCCCCATCAGCACTGCACCTGCACTGAGCTCTGCACGCCGATCTGCTCTGAACCATGAGAAATACCTCAGGGCCACATGCTCGGGTCCTGTGAGCAGATACAGCCCCAGTGGTTTCCAGATCAGAGGCCTAATAAGGGAGTCCTCAAGCCCATGCATTTGCTCATAGCTTCTGTAAGTAAGCAACTGATTAAATCCTCTGGAGCATGCCAATGTCTGTGCAGAACTGTTCTGCTAAAGGCGGGGAGGGATGGGAGGGGAAGGCAGTCTCTGAATCTTTGGGGAAAGAGAATATGTTGTAAATAAAGCTACATGCCATTAATTAACTTAGCATAATCACCCTGTAATTACACCAATAATCATTTATCTTGGGCTCAGACCAAAAACCCTAATGGGGAAAATCCATCATATCCAATTTTTGTCCAGATGCTTAATTCCTCTGCTAAACTAATCCTAACGGTTCTGTCAGCTTCATTATGGTGCCATTAGAGATAGAAACTAGAAAGTGCTCTGAGCATCTGCCTCCCTGCCACTCTTGTCCTAAACCATGGGAAAAAGGGTGACAGGAGCTGGAAAACTTGGGCTGCCATATTTCTAATGGACATCATGAATAGTTGCACAAAAAATTGTTGTCAATATTTTGAAAGGAGATCACAAATAGGGGGTTAGTGGTTCATTCTGGCACTGAGTGAGGAAATCTAGGCATTGATGTCAACCCCAGGTGAAGGCCTGGCATGAGACAAACATTGCTTCTGTCCTTTTAAGGTCTTTGCAAAGATTCAGGTCTGGCAGCATGGAAAATGGGAACAAACTTTTTGGGAGAATTTCTTTTCTATTGTTGCAAAATTTGGTCTGAAGTGCCATGACTTTAAAGCAGCACTTTAGGTATGTCTTGCTTTGACCACTTTACCACTACAAGGACAATATAGAACATGATAAAAAAATTGTCTATAGGTTACATGAAGAAAGGATAACAACATATATGGACATTCCTCTGTTCCTCAACTCGAAGCTGTTACAATTATCTGTATAAATTTAAAATGTGTGTAACTACTGCAGACCCTGAATGATTGAATAATTGATCAAACAAATTATTAGCACAATTCAAGAAGGTCTTGACCAAAGCACATTAACTCTCATGGTTTAAACTGTTAGCCTTAAAGATCTTGTCTTGTTATGTGACCAGATGATTTTACAGAAGACTTCCCAGTCTTGTCAGATGCTTTTCTTAGCTTAAAAAAAATGCAGTGCAAGTCTGGACCAGGTGGGTTGGTCTGTAATTTGCAATGTTCTTTTTTTAGGAAAGAGGCACTGCAGAATGAAGTCCTGCTTTGAAGCTGGAGCTCTCATTCCATAGAGGAATTTCAATCCTGGGAGCTTCTGTTTCATTTAGGACCTACGCCCTATTGCTTATTATTTCCTGGTAAGCATTGGTAAAGAGGTCATCTACCCTGATGAATGCATTCAGCTCTCTGCAGTTAATTATGGCTCTAACAACGAACCAGCCTTCGAGGTCCTGAAACGCATCATTGCCTTCTTGAAAGACAACACCTACTTCACCTTCAAACACATTCATGCTGGGCCCCTAAAATGAATCCTATTCACATACTCCCTCATACCTTGGTTTTATTTATTTAAGGAAAAATAATATTTATATTTAGGAAATCCAAACTAAGCAAAGTACTGCTTTTATCCCCTAAACAGGGTTGCACTGAGATTAAGTTTGCTCTCATCTATGTAAAATCACAGGTCTATCTTCCTGAACAGTTTCTTTGTATAAGAAAATGGTTTCCACCATTGGGAAGGGACATATGGTCCTATGTGCTGTATTTCAAAGTGCTCCCAAAGAACTGTACTGAACCCCAGAACATTTGTCTTCATCATAGAGCCAGGGCAACAAGGGGAGAGCTGTGCTCGTGCCTGTGGAGGCAACACTGCTGAGCACCTTGTGAGCTGAAGAAACACCAGGCATTGCTGTTGGCCCCTGCCAAGTGTGAACCTAGGGAAGGACAAACATGTAGGAGGATGGAAAGTCTCAGTGGGAACTGATCTAAGGACTGATTGAGCCAGAAGTTGTCTTTGAATTTTTCTTCCATTGATTTGTCAACAGAGGTCAGCATTAGCTTCTTCTTCATCCCAGCTTTCTCTTCATGAGCCCTTTACAGTAAAAGGGCTGAGAAGCCTGGGAAAACCCTCGAGTTTGGCCAGGCTGTTCTATCTACCAGAAACCTTGCTGATGTTCTGGTTGTTTGGTGCTGGGGTTCCTGCTGAGGGAAGGAGGAAGATGGCTCCACAGGCAAGTCAGGTCAGTAGCTGTCACTGTCAGGCCACCCTGTGGAAGAAGGCAAGGCAGAAAGATGAAAGATTTGTGTGTGAATGTGCTCATGAGTATATGGCTTATCATAAGTGACCCCCCCTCACCTGTTCCAGATTGCTGGTTGGCTTTGGGCTGCATTTAACTCTGCCACTCCCTGACGTTTAACAAAGTTTTCCTAGAAATTTTCTGCCCTCTCCAGAAAGGCATGAAATCCTCTCGCTTTCCTCTCTCCTCAGGCACACGCACAGGAGGTGATCAATGGAGACCTTACCAGTTATTTATTTAACAAGGGAAACAAACCTAAACACAAAGAGGGATGGTTAAAAAAAGAATTTTTAAACAAACTCCAAGAACAGCAGCTGATCCTTCTCTTTTGTAAACAAGGCCTTACTGTAATCTTTTTAACTCTTGCCACAAGCCAGATTTATCTTTGGACATCCTGCCCAGAAATCACTGCACTTTGCAGCAGAATAAACATTCAAGGGACCCAGCCACAGGGACACACACACCGAGGGAGGTAGAGGGTCTTTGAGATCAAGAAGGGCTTGGAGATCAAGGTAGTGCAAAAGTGTTCAATTATGATGGCAAATAAAAGAAAAAATCTCCAGTGAAATCAAATCCTTGTGTTGATTGTGTGTGGGTGGATAACTCACTTCCTTCACACTCTCCTTATCCACTGGTGCTGCACACAGCATGCGAGGACTCCAGCTCCTGTGCCTCCACGTCATCTGCTAAATCACTGAACTATATACAGAAAAAAAGCTTTGAGATAAAGCTGGCACAGGGAAAGACATGCAACTTCCCCAGCAGAGCTGTGGCAGTGTGACAAGCACTTGGATCCCATCCAGTGAGCTGAAGCAAACACGACTCAGGCCTGAAGCTGAACCGAGCTGTTTGGTCCCGACCAAGACCTGCTGCAGGGACTGCAGGAGGTGGGGGGACCCTCTGCCTGCAGAACATATGCATTTCTGCACACACACAGCCTTGGGGCCACCCCACTGGGGATAGGGAAGCACCCAGTACTGTTCTTTTTATTTTTAAAGTGCAAACTTCTGGGCAAAGGCCCAGGCATTCAGAGCTGGGTGCAGAAGTAATAAAAAATTAAAGTTCCTTTGTGATAAAGTAATGCTGAGATCTTTTCTACACCAACAGTTGAATGAAGCTCAGAGTTTTTCAAAAGGGTTATATTAGATACTATAATAGCTGTCTTAATAAATATTGAAACAATGAGTATTAATACAGAATCTGATGGGGTGAGCAATTGCATACTGAGAGTTGCATTTGATTGATCTGAAAATTCAAAATATATCCACATTTTGGCAAATTCTAAAACAATCTATTTTGTCTATCCTATCAGGGCAGGTAGGTTAGAGGCTATAGACCAGTAGTGGTTCAGATACCTGGTGTTGTGGAGCAGTGGTTATGTAGAGGGCTTCTGTGCTCGTACATAAGGGTTTCAGGGCTATACAGGATTGACCTGGAGGACAGGTGGCAACATGGGACTGAACAGGAAAGAGACATGTGAATGAAGCACATTTGCACCAGGCAAAGTAAAAGTTCTTGCTCTCTCCAGCCTGGACACAGGCCTGGGCAAAGAGGTTCCCAGGCCCAACCATCCACTGCCAGCATGTCATGAATTACTGATAAAGGTCATTTGCTGCTGCACTTGTGCCTGGTGCCAGCTTCTGGCCAAGAGTGACATCATTTTGTCTGTGATCAACATCAAAGAAAGGGAAGGGAGGCCTAGGAAACCCACATAAATCTGAATGAAAGCAAACAAAGATGTGTCATCAGCTCTGGAGATGGCACCGTCAGGAGCGAAGTTTTATTACCACATGTTTGGGAGGACCTGTGCAGATTGTTCATGGCTCCACATGAGTAATGTGGTTGTCCTGGGTCCCTGACAGTGGAAAAAGTATAATTATATTGCAGTGTCACATATTTCCTCCCTCTTCAGCGGGTAGAGCTAAAAAGCAACAGGAAGTTCTCCAGCTCTGAGAACCATATTTTTGTCATTCTTTCTTTGGGGAGCTGTTTGTATCAGAGCTCCCAGATTCGTGACATGCCATCAGTGGGGGCTTCCTCTGGTTCTCATTTGCTTCCTCACAGATGCAGAACTTGGGGCGCCTTCACAGGCAAGCCGGAGGAATGAGTCTGCGGTGGGAAGGATGGTGCCTGCGAAATGGTTTCTTAAAATGGAGCCCAAAGACTCAGGCTGTTATCCTTGGGTGACCTGGCAAGGACCAAGCTCCCTCATAGCTGATGAACACGTGATATGATTGTTGTTGGGAAAACTGCAGCTGCAGGATAATGGCCTGAAACATTTTACTGGGGTAGATTTCTTTCTGTTAACATTCTTCTTTACTTTTAACTCAAAAAACCTTCTTGGGTTTTTTTTTTGGTTTTGTTTTTTTTTTTTCAATTTTAACTCTTTAGTTTGGCTTTGTGGTTTCATGCAACAAACCAGATATATTTTTTAACTCTCCAGACCTCTCCAATGCCTCCAGAGGATGCATGTTGACTCACACACATTTTTTTCCTCTTTTAAGTTAATTCTGCTTTTTTTTTCCCCAGCACATAAAGCTATAAACAAGCGATGAAGAAATCCATATTTTAAAAATAGATGGAGACGGTCAGGGCATGTGTTCTGCTACTCATGCAGAAAAGAGGAGCATCTGGTTTGAAGAGAAGGCTTCAATGGCTCCAGCAGCAATTTATAGTCATGGAGCTGTCAGCTTGCACCTGCCCTACAGGCAGTAAAGGAGACAGGGAAAAGGAGGGTGGGGTTTTAAAATTTTTTTTCACTCAGAACAAACCAATCTAAGGTAGCAACTACTCATTCTGGTGGCCCAAAGATTCTTCAAATGGCTAAATTAAAACCTGTCATGACTACACTGAGGTACAGCAGCTAATGTGTATTTTTCTGCTGTTGCCTTTGACTATTCTTGATAATGGCTGGCTTGTAGGCCAGGAATGTGACTTACAAGGAATGAGAAAAAGGAATTTGACTGTGGTGCCCCAGTCCCTTTAGCCTCACAAAACCTGTCTCAGTTCTGCAGGAGAGAGGATCCTACCTCTCCCTTTTCCCTGCCAGAACTCCTGCGCCTCTCTTCCTCTGCCTGTGCCCATGCCTGCACCCTACACCTCATGTCTGAACTCAGACCTCAGTGTCTGTGCCAGCAGGAGACTTCACCCGCCATTACCTTTCACTTGGATAGATTTCCTGCTAGAGAGAAAAAGGAGCCCAAAATGTCAACCTATAGGAGAAAAACCTTATCAGGGGAGCAGGTTTTTCTTTCTGTGAGGAATACAGCTGAAGAGCTTTCCACAATGGAATGATGGAACGAAAGGAGCAAACTGCGGTCTGGAGCAGGAGTGAAGTTTTAGCTGAGTCCAGGTTCAGAATCAATATTGAACTTTGCAGGTAAAGTTGTCAAGAATGCAATTCTCATCCTATCAGATTTTGAGAGAGGATTTAAGTCAAGTATCTTAGATTGATGCAAATGATTTAAAACTCAGATGATTTGTAGAACGCAACTTCTGAATTTTTGGACTTCTGAAATATCAAAGTAACTATGTGGGAATCTTCTGTTTTGGTATAATTCAAACATAATACCACACATTCTATATAAAGACATAAAAAAGGTTCAAAAATTCATATTAGTACTATTTAAATGCTTTAGCTTGTAAAAAAAAAAGAGTAATTCATATATATAAGTAGCTTCATGAAGTGCTCCAATGAAGTCCAAATGAAAGTCTGATTTCAGAATTACTTTCTCTGAAAGCATAGCAAAGTATGTCTCTTTTGATAAAATGGCATTTCCTAAGGAAAAAAAAATACTCATAATTCTCATTATTTTATCTTCTCTGCTTGTTGACCTGTTCATTTTTAATCTCAAATCACAAATTCCTCTTTAAGGGAATTTTTCTTCCCTACAGTCCATTGAAGACAAGTAAGTGGCAATTAACTTTCTGTAGTAAAATGTAAAATCTCGCATAAAGTCTCTTTAATCATGTATCTCATGCAAAATGCGACTTGTCAGAAGAAATCTCAAGCAAGAGATATTGCCCATTAAAAAAATGTAGTCATGTGCCAGGAATACAGAGATAGAAGGTTAAAAAAGATAAAAAAAAAAAAAAAAAAACAGGCAGTGAAAGACTGAACTAGTCCGGCAGAAGCAGCTTTGGCCTGGGAAGTAAAACCCCTTCTCTTAACTTAGGGGGCAAGGATTAATCAGCACTTGAAAAAGTAATAATTTAAGCAAGTGGAATGCCAGCAATGCTTACTTTTAGGGGAAAGTTTATAATGCTTATATCCTGTCTGCTTTACTTTAATTAAATTTAAAATACTTTCAAATAAACTATATTTAGTGGAGTAGAGATACATATCCTCTGGTACCTTTTTCTCCATGTCCTCATCGTAGTTGCTGTATAATTCCATACTTTTTATGTTGTGCAATTTCAGTGTTTGTTCTATCTTACTTTGCTCTTGGGGGCTGGATTTCATGTTCAAATAGGGCAGTAACTTTGCTCCTCTGGAAAGGAATACTGGTGAGATTGAAAAGGTCAAATCTGTATCCCACAGGCTTGTTTTGCTGTAGCTGTATCTTTTTTCAAAGTTCACATTGTTCTTCATCAGAAAGCACTAAACCCCATACACTGGATGCCAACACAAAAGCGACGTGTTCATGGTTATGTTCTTTGTCAAAGATAATAATAGAAAATATAACTGGTTGACCCACAGTAACTGACTTCTGCCCTCAAGATTATTTACAGCTTTTATTATTATGGTTGGGTTCAAAAGATACCAGGGTGTTTTTCTACAGATCTTGAGAAGGCTTTGAACAAGACAAGGATCCCCCAGCAGTGAAGAGAACTATCAAGGTGCCTATCACTGGTGGCAAGACTGAAAACCTCTGGGTCACCAGGGTAGGAGAGGACAAGCCCCAGACTTGAAGGTGCCTTCAATAGCATCAGAGAAAAGGTGCTTGAACTGCATCTTGGAGAAGATCTCAGTATGTCTGTCAGGTGTCATCATCTACCCGTGTGAATGAAGCCTCTGCAACTGGCTCTGCTTTATTCCAGAGTCACTTTAGTTTTAAAACCATAGAAACCTGATGTCTGTATTCAGCAGTTGGAACTCAAGAGTGGAAATGTTTTGCAATTGGGCAGTGGGGAAAACTTTGTTGGCTTTTTCTTCTTCTTCTTCTCTTTTGCACAACTTGGTTAAAATACTGCTCTAAACCACTGGTGACAGCTCATCACTTGAGTACTGAGAAAAGCAGATGGTTCCATGCTCTTGGTAGACACACATTCCTGACACGCTCGCTTTGACTGGCCCTTTGTGAGTTTGTCTCCTGAGCATGTGATGCTCAACCAGATCCACATTTTCTCAATGTGGTGTTGCCTGCAACAACAGGCACCCTGAAGGGTCTTTCCCAGAGATTTTGACTCCTTCGCAGCACCAGAGGAGATTGGTGGCATGTCCACTTTGCTAGAGTATACTGGCTACTGATGAGAACTGGACTGAGTCTTTTTCTAGCATCTCCACTTTCACCTAATGGGTAACATGCAGGATCCTATATGAGTATGCAGCAAAGCCAAAATATCCTGTGGGCAAAAAGGATGGCTAGAAAGTCAGACTGTCCTTAAATCCTTTATCCAGCTGTCTGTATTATGGGAAACTCTTTGTATTTAAAAGAAACAGGGAGGTGAGTATCTCTTTTGGTATCCTGGTAGCCTTATCATCTCTGTAAGGAGAAAAACCAGAACAGCTTTGAAGGGCAGCAGTTGTTTATTTCATTCTCTTCAGAGAGCTGTTAAATCTCCATGCACAGTGAGGTTAGCCTCTTAGGCTTTCATCTGGCTATTTTGATGAATTAGCAAAGTCACTGGCAGATGCTGGCTGTGAGGTAAATGCCAAAACTCTTTCTCTGTCCTGACTTCTCCACTGCTGTGCTGTGCTCCCCAGGTGCTCTGCACTCTAAGCTGCAGAGCTTTTTGTGCACGTCTCTCTTCTCAGGTTTGCACCTCTGCACCATAATATCTGAATATTATGTCAGGTTTTAATAAAAGTTGTGGCTTTAGGTAGAGAGTATCCTCACCCTGCTTTACAGTCACCCCAGACCCAAACAATCCAGGGGCTTCTGGAAGAGACTAAAGCAAGAGAAGCCAAAGATACATGTGGGTTTGGGTTGTAGGGTTTTTTTCCCTCGTGACAATTTGAAGAAGAGGACAGCCGCTTGTTGGTGTCTTCAGATAAGTGTCTTAGGATGTTCTTGGAGTGGGCTTAGAAAAGGGAAAAGGAAGAAGTTGAAGTCTTGGGAGTCTTTTGCAGAAGTGTAGGAAGTGACTTGTGGTTCATGAAGGGTCACATAATTCCTCACTGAAGAAACTGAGGCAAATTCCAAACCAGATGAAGAAAGGATGATCTGCCAGTGTTCAAAAAGAACTTATTATTTATTGGAAGAGCAGGACAGCAGACAGCAGGTGGGCATGACAGTCTTTTATCATACACATGCCTGTGCTGGGAAAATGGATAGCCTTGGGCCTTCATTTTGGGGATCCTTCTAGCATAAGACTGATATTTTCCCTGTTGAGAGAGATTTAGGCCAGGTAATGTCCAGCTTAGTTCTTGCCAGCTCTCTGTGCCTCTGCTGCTGCAGATGGGCACGTAGGGTACATGTCTCTTGCCCTTTAGAAATATGTTGCCCAGAGAAGCCAAAATATAACTAACAAGAAAAAAATGCTCTGCTCAATAAAACAGAATGCCATAAAAGTGTCAGCGCTTCCAAACCTTTCCCTGGTGGGTCACAGCAGAAATATCCATCGTTCCTCTGGGGTGTATCTTCTGCCATCTGCTTCTCATTCACTTTCCTCCTCGTGTCACCCCTTGGAAGGATTCTGGAAAAGAGGTCTTGGCACCCATTGCCAGGAGATTTGCATCTTTCATTTTAATTTGAAGGGTTCCCTTCTCTGAGAGAAAAGTTGGCATTATCCGGTGACACAAGTTAAAAAAGGAAAACAAAAGGATAACCCAGTTCTGCTGCAATTCTCATTGATTTCTGAGATTCAGGAGAAAGACAAGCCAGGGGTTTTCCACTTGATGGCTAAGAAGAGTTTCTTTCCAGGGTCAAGTGGGAAACTGCTGTCTCAGTGGCTCATTGGTTTCAAAGCTGGCCTGGCCTGGCCTGGCTCTGTGCTGGAGCTGGGAAAGGTTCTAGCCCTTATGAATTTGACCTGGTTCTTCAAGGCAGCTATGGGAGTGTGAAGGCTTTTTCCAGACTTTTAGGTTAGCCCAGGACTGCAGATTACAACACTGCAAAATCCTTACTCTTCCTCATTGGTGGTGCAGTGGCTCCCTCACTACCTCATGCCAAATTGTTCCACCAGGTGCCACAACAGAATGGTACCTGCAAAATCTCTGGGGTGGGAAAGAATGAGGTGATGTAGCTTTGGCAAATCTGAGCCCCACACTCTGGGGAGGTAAAGATGGCTTTTAATGCTGGTGTGTTCCAACCTGCCTTTGTCCCAGACTAGTCTGGGAGATTTTCTCCCTCTCATCACTGACAATACTGTTGGCCTATTGCCCTAGATGCAGCCCCTCCTAGCCCTTCAGCTGAGCAGAAGAGGGGATTTCCTCCAGAAGAGGTCAGTCCAAGAAATTCTACCTTTTCACCACCCCATCCTGTCACTTCTCTGGCCCCAGATCAAATGGGCATTATCTTCCAGCTGGATTCTGCCTTTGCAATTTACCATCACATTCAGGAGGCAAGGCAGAGAGTGTGTGTGTGTGTGGGGGGGACGGGGGTTATGAGGACTGATAAATCCCAGCACTGTCTGTAGTTACACAAGGTCTTCCTGTGTTGCTGCCCATATAACCTTTGTGATTAGAGAAATGACCTAGTCATGCTCACAGTACTGTCAAATATCATCAGCCTTGCTGTGCCTCCTGCAGTTTCTCCAAGCATCTGCAGGAGCACAGCAAGGAAGGGGGATGTGAATGCATGTCTGCAGTCTACTGCTTACAAGGCAGAAACTTTTAAGGACAACTTCTAGGTGTGGTATTAGTGCAGCCTTGTATTGCTGCTTCCTTTGTCTCCTGGATGCATGAGAGCATTTAGATTTAGATCAGCATGGAGCTCAGCAGTCTCTCTTGTGGAGCTGGGCAGCTATCCTCCCCACAGAGAGCTTCTCCCTGTGCATAAGCCAACAGCTTCCAGCAGGAAAATGGGAGGGAATGGAGATACAAAATCTGCCTAGGGCAAGGAGGAAGAAGCACAAAGGAGGAAAAGGGAGGGAACAGATGTCATCCATGAGCCCCCACGGCTCCTCTCCAACGTGCTGTGATGAGCCCTCACGGCACATGCTCACTCCTGTTCTCAAGGGAGCTTGAGAGGGAAGCCAAACTCCTACAAATACCCTCCATTCTGGCCTTCTCAGAAGCTGGAGGTTGGTCTCAAACATATGTCAACAGGCCAGGCTGGCAAAACAAGGCCTTCCCTCTGGTGAAGAAGGACTAATTTTTTCTTTCTGATCCCAGAAGTTCTGGGTTTCCCATAACTGCCTTGCAAGGGAAGTAACTCTAACATCTGACAAGTGGTTAATTAAGGCCTTGTGCCTCATTGCTGGTCTCTGGTGAGCATAAGGGTGTTATGCAGCTGAGTAAGTGCCATTTGTGCATTGAGAAGCAGGGACAATCTTTAACACATCCAGCAGGAAAGATGTGTTTTACAGCTAGCAAGAGGTTGTGGCTTCCCCTGTTGCCTGTGAAACACACAAGAACCACCTTCTACACCTGTGTCAGAGGCTAGGGAACAGTTTGGGATGCTTCAAACACTGCAAATTGCAAGCTGCAGCCCTACACCTGCAGCTGAAGTGCAGTTAGCAAAGGACCTGAAACATTTTTGTTCAGCCTTGCTGCAAATAAACCCCCTCCCTCCCCTTCTGAGATTTTCATTTTAGAGCTAGGGAAAAATGCACTGAAGGAAGAGAGAATTCTTGGCAAGATCTGCAACTGGCTGCCAACCAGAATCTGGGCTGCAGCAAGGCGACCAGTTTGAAACCAGACTGTCCCACACAGAGGACAGCACTCGATCTGCTGGGATTGCATTCAAATGGCTGGGCAGGGTAGGCTCGCCAGATGATGCCGATTAGCATAGCTCAGCATTGCCCCTCTTTGTAAGTGCCAGGAAATCTGTCCTTCATTGTCTGAGCAACCAAACACACACACACACACACACACACACACACACACACACACACACACACACACGGTCTTCGGGAGGACTGGTGTTGATGACAGGTTTGAATGCTTGGTGCAAAAGCTTTGTGCCCAGTGGACTTCTGTGGTGTTTTCTGAGATACTAATTTATGTGTTTGTTTCTTTGCTCCTATGAAAAAGTTCAAGGACTTTTTACCTTGGGCAAACAAAAAAAGATGATGTTATCAGCCCATGTTTGCATCATACTTTTGTGTGGCTATGTTTCTTTCTGCAAACAAACTGTTTCTAGGTCTGAGTCACCTGCCTTCAGCTTAGACACAGTACACAGTGTCTGGACAAATATTTAGACCTGTAAGGTAAAGACACAGGCCCCAGTGTCCCCTTTTGTGCCCAGCCACTGGGCTAGCTTTGCTGTCATGCAGCTCCAATCCTTCCCAATGCTCACGTTTTGAATGAAACTATGATTAATGCATATAAATATTCAACAGAGAAACTAGTAATTGTATTAAGCCATTGATGATGCAATTTGCTTTCAGGCAGATAAGCAGTGGAGGCTGCTACAAGAGGCTTTATGGGTCAAGACGTGTAGCTGAGATTTCAGAGCTTCACTCACTAGAGAATGAGGAAACGCTTGAAATGTTAATGGGACTTGCAGGTGAGAAATCGTTTTTCATTGTGAAGTTGCTGGGGATAGGCACAGTGTATCAAGATCATGAGCAAAACAGAGATCTGGCCCTCAAAAATAATTATTCTACTCCTAACTCTACTAATGCCTGCATGTACTTCTTCTGGCCTCAGTTTCCCCATCTAGGACATCAGAACCCTGTACCTCCTTGTAAAGCACTCTGAGATCTACCCATGGCAAGTACTATAGCTCAAGTTAGTACCAGCAATATTTTTGCTCCCAAGTGATATATTCAACTCAAATATTTATATATGTTCAAAAATAATACATTTGAATTTCACAAGCTACATTTTTCCATGAATAGTAAAAGAAAAAATTTAATTGAACATACTCTACCTCTGCTAAACAGTACATACGCAAAATACTATAGTAATTGCAGCATTAATTACTTGTCTGAAAGTATTAATTCCCTTTAAAACCAGATGTGAGCATCTAGACTTAGTCTGGCCTTTGTGGGCTCTCAACCTAACAAATGTGAAAATGGTATTAAAATTAGCACTGCTGTTTACATGGATTTTATGGAGGAAAAGAAAAAATGCCCCTTTTCTTAAAGTTGATTCTGAGGATCTATTTCAGTCTTTTTTTTTTTTCCCTTGCCTTCTTTTCTGCTCTATATTCCTTTGTGCAATATGGCAACATTCAAAATACTGAGCATAACACTGATTGCTGCTTTGCACAGTATTTGGTCTCTGGGCAGACTGGGAATGTTAGAAATTGGTCATCCACTAAAGCCAAGGGACAGAACTTGGGTAAAGCTTTTCCTCCTTGTTTTGGTTGAGTCTTGGTGACCCTCATATGCTGTTAAAATCAGTCTCAAAAGTCTTACAGGAAAAGGAGCAGTAAAAAAGGGCAGACTCTGAGATTTTGAGTGAGTGAATTTCTGTGCATGCTTGGAGTTCCTAGGCCAGTTTGTAACCATTGCTCATGGGAGGAAAAACTTTGAGGGTTAACATTTATGAAAGTGAAGGGAAAAAAAAAAGAAAAAAATTCTTTTGCTTACTGGGTAATTTTTTTCTTCCTCTTCTCGCTTCTCCTCAGTCAGGACAAAAGGCAGACTATAATTTCTAATGAAATCAGGAAGGGGGTAATAGTTCCTGGAAGAGGAAGAGAGAGACTGTGAGGAGATCCCTGCCAATGGTGTTCTGTTACTACAGAGAGAGCCCTGAGCAGCCCAAGGAAAGCACTTTGTGGGACAGATTCCTTTGGCTTAATCTGACTGGATTTTGTTTTTTGATTGGACGACAATTTTTTTCACTTTCTTGCTCTGAAACATGTTTCTACCGTGCATTTTAAAGCTGTTCTGTCACAAACAGAACACTCTGTCCCCTATTGCACGTCTGTGGAATGAAATGCAGTCCTGTCTCCTTTTCTCCCTGCTGAGGTGCTCTGTGGGGTATATTGCCAGGAAGCGGCAGCACTTCCTCAGAAATGTTAATGATACCAATCAAAGCCTTGTTTGCCGGCCCCACACTGAGCACTGGAAATTCTGGGAGTCAAATAATAGAGATGCCACCGCTAAAGATCAGAGGAAGCATCTGGGAGGGGCTGCAGTGAGGACAGCAGCATGATCTACTGTCTCATTGTACTCCCTGAGTGCTCTGACTCCCAGCACTTCTAGTAAGTGATGCTGGAGCATTTCACCTTGTCAGCAGACTGCACTGACATCCCTACATCACTGCCCACCAGCAGACAGGCTCAACCATTTCTTTTCCAGTTTAGTGGCCAGGACCTGCAGCATGATGAGGAAAATTTAGATCCTAGCCCCTGTTGGTTTGCTGCAGTGCTATTTATTGCAGTGGCTGGTTTGAATTTGCAGAGTGCCCAGAGGGTGCTCAGCCATGGACCATTGTGTCCCAGATGCTGGAGAAATGCTAGAGGAAAAAAGACAAACCAGGCCTCAAGGGGTTTATGGTGAAGCAAAAAGCAGAATTAAGATGTTCTATAGATAGATGGGGAGTAAGCACAAACCAGAGAGCTACGTGTTGGATATTGTTCAATGTCATACTCGGGAGGACATGATGATCACCAAGATAAAATAAAAGCCACTGGGAGAGCTAAAATCGAGTCTGGATACCCTCACTCCTCCTTTTGTTTTAGCTCCAAAGTGAATTTCCTCCTTTTCTTACATCCTGGAATTTCTTTCATCCCTCGTGATTAGCTTCTCTGAAGCCATGGAGATTTTCAGTTCAACTGGAGCCATTTCTCTGGGTCAACATCTTCTGAGTATTCCTGGTCCATGCCAGTGGCTCCTAGGCTGACAAAACAGCCATTTTCCAAATATTTGCGAGGGATTCCCTTGTGCATGAAAACATACAGATGTCACAGGCCACCTCCATGAGCCTGGTTCTCTATTGTGCTTTCTGGTAGCCACAGGCAAAAGAGGGGGTCCCTCCTTCCATGTTAGAACATACTGCAAGATGCAGGCAATTCCTGGGACAGCAGGACAGTGGCATGTTGTGGGAAGGAGGCGAGAAGATGAAAAAGAGCAAATTAAATGTAGTGATGAGGATTTGTGGATCCAAGCACTGCAAACAGGGTTTGAGCCCTGAGCTGACAACACTCAACCCAGGGGGGCACAGACCTTCCCTGCTGGGGGCATACTGCATCTGGTGGGGTGACAACGTGTTGAGCTGCTCAGCACACTGTCACCCCACCAGTGAAGGGAATCCCCACTCGGCAGGGAAGGCAGGGTGATGAGGAGGAAGGCTTCACTGCAACACGCGTGTGCAGTGCACACACACACACACAAACACACACACACATGCAGGGTCACAGTCCAGAGCTTTCAAAAGGGTTAGAGACACACGACTGTTCCATTAATTGAAATACAGGAGAGGGAGGTGTGTGTGCAGGAGCGGGGACAGGAGGGAGAGCAGAAATAACGCAGTGCATTAACAAGATAAGAACTAGACAAGGACAAATAATGTATCGTTACACCTCAGAGACAAAAGGGCAGCTTCCAGAGGGCTGAGGCTTACACTCTAATCATCTTGACTTTGTAATGTTATACAAGTAGAGGCATATTCTGTGGCTTGGGAGACTTTGCTGAGTAAAACCCTGCAAGCCACAGAAAAATGCTTAAGCAGTCTTTTAAAGCCTGGCAATGATCCAGCACTCTTCCCTTCCCTGTACCCCCCTTCCTCTATCACCACCCCACTGCTGTAACCCAGCCAGAAAAGCAGGAAAACCCTTGAGACAGGCAATCTTTATTGGTGACGATATAAAAAGCTTTTAAAGACAATGGGAGGATTAAAGCTTTAGGGTCAGTTGCTACATTCTTGTAAGTGATGAGGGTGCAACAAAATATTTAAGCTCCCATGTAGCCAAAGGCTTTGGATTCAGTGAGAAAAGGGGGGGCTGTTAGGAGGGGAGGGCTTCTGACTGCAAGATTTGACTTGGCTCTTGATGCAATGGGGCTTGGCCTTTGCATGCTTTCCCCAGCTCCCGGTAAAGGTGGGGAGAGGATGGAGTGAAGGGTCAGGCAGTGATGAGCAGTGTTTTGATGGGCTGTGACCTTGGCACTCAAAGGCCATCTTGCAGCAACCCTTACTCCTAAATGTCACCCCAGTGCTCCCGATCTGAACATGCTGCTCTTGCTGCTGCTGCTATTTCAGGAGATGGCAGCCCCCTCTACATTTGCCTGGAGCCACCAGCTTGTAATTTGAAACAGCAAAATCCATTCTGGTTGAACTTCCCACTTCAGGATAAGGCAGGAGCTGTTCTCTCTCAGCTGCACAGTCACTCAGCACTTCCCCAGCTCTTATCTGCAGCACCCCAGCTCTCAGCTCCTTAGGATCTGTGCAGTACAGGGAGCTCCTGACTGTACCAGCAGCTCCCCCTGCCCTGACATCGATTAAAGCCCGCTCAGATCCCAGGGCTGATGTACACCTCCCTCCTGCTGGCACTGGCACTGATGGAGAGAACCATTGCCAAGAACAGGCAAGTTTAATTTTATGAGGTAGAACTGTCAACTTCTGGAAAAAAAAAATTAAAAATAAAATAAATCCAGGTGTGTTCTGAACTGGGCAGAATACGTGCAGAACTGGGTGGAGAACAGAAACCAGAAAGCCTGATGTAGTTCTTCATCCTGACTCAGATACCGGATGAGTCTCTAGCAGAACTAAAACCACCCTGAATGGGGTCATCCCAGCTGAGTTTCCCCATGGTTCCTGATACCAGTGCTGCTGCAAGCCAAGATCATCACAGCTACCAGAGTTTCCCATCTCTGTGGGAAATGGTTTTCTGAAAGGTTACTGCTGTTGATGCTCTCAAGATCCTCTTGGCAAATCCACGAGGGGAGGAAAAGAAGACACAGCATAGCTTTGATATTGTGAAAAGGGCTGTAATCAGGGCAAACAGGTCACAGGTATCAGAGGCTGGACTGCTGGACTGTAGATGCACAGAGTGTCTGGATTGTTTTTTATAATGGTAAAAAAACCTGTCAAACACTCCACAAACAGAAACAACAAAAAAACCCCAAACCAAACACACACACAAAAAACCCCAAAACAACAGCAACAACAACAACAACAATAACAAAAACACCACCAACCAAAAAACAAACAACCCCCCCCCCCCCCCCCCAAAAACCCAAACAAAACCAACCAACCAAACAAACAAAAAAAAAGAGTCAGAGTAAGACATACTTCATGTAGTTGAAAATTTCACCAGAATTTTTGAAGACATCTGTGTTTCTTTGGTCAGGAGAAGAGTAGGTGTTGATTTAATCCTGCACTGCTACATTTTCTCTGATTTCAGTCCCAATGCCCTAGTTTCTTAACAACCAAGGACTTCTTGCTCCTGTGGAATACAGCCTGATTATAAGGAAGTAAAAACCCTAATTTGTCATGTTTGATTTCCAGAGACCTATGGATAATTTTACTTCTTTTTTATTTTGTAGAAGGAGGAAGAGGCCTTTTTCTGCTTTGGGGTTGTGGTTTGTTGGAAATTGTCAAATTTACCCTTTCTGAGTTTTCATGGTGGTGTCAGTTCTAAGTGCTTGATCTGTATATAAATCTCCTGTACCAAACTAGATCTTCAGTGCCTACTTTTCTTTTCCTTTTTTTTTTTTCCCATTTGTAGGTTGATGTGCCCTAGAGTATGCCTCCTTTCCTCTCTTCTTTCCACTTTCCCTCCCCATATTCCTACCATCAACTGAGCTAAGCAAACAAGTTTCTGTTGTCTACTCTTTATTCTTATACTCATAATAAAGTTCATAAATGTTGGCACATTTTCCAGTTATGATTAAGCATTGCAAAGAGCAGGAAGAGGGGTGGGAGTACTGGAACATCTTAGTTGGGTAAGCTTAAGCAAATATGTAAGCAGTTCTGCATGTTTACACTGCAGGAGGCAAGAAGGAAATCACTTGATGTGCAAAGGACTTAAAGGTGGTGAGGTTTTGGAGGGTTCTCCTACCCAAGAGGATTTGTTTCAAAGTGTTGGACCCACTCCCGGAAAAAGTTCTGTGTCTCTTCCACATGAAAGTTATCCTTATGGTAGAAGGCTCTGTGGTTCCAGAGAAACAAAGTTGTCAGATATCTTTCATCTTTTGCTAGTAACGTTGCTATGGCTGTGATGGCAAAAGAAGATCATGGAGACAAGATTTGTCTGGAGAGGGAGAGATTTTCCAACTATAACTAATTCCTGATGCTACACGTCTGACTTCTCAGGCCCAGTCCTCCAGGGAGACTTACAAAATACCCTAGAAATCTGTGCTGAAAGCAAGGATCCATAATTCTACTGTATACCAAAAATGGTGACTCCAGAAGAGGTTCTTGGTGTGTCACACCATATGCATGCACAAAATCATATTTTAACATGCACACAGCCAATATTAAGCCTTTAGTATCTCAAAGGAAATAATTGTGTGGTAGCGGACACACAAAGACCAGTGCCAACAAAATCAATGTTCATTTTGCAAACATCATCCTTTCCTTAGACCTGAATGTTCCTTTTCCTCAGAGAGGGAAACCTGACTAACATGTGGTAAGGGTTCAGAGAACTTGCATGCCCCAATGGTGACTGAGAAGTCATTGTCATTTCTGAAGAGAGGGTCACAGGTTTTATTCCCAGCTGTTCAGGTCTATGGCTAATTTGTACCAGTGTTTTACAAAAGGTAATGGCTAGCACATCCCCAAGATGGACTTCTTCAGTTTGAAATTTCCAAAACTCTGAAGCCTACGTATCCAGGTATATTGCTATGCAACAATCCATTTGATATATTGTGCAAGAATGATTAACTAACACCTGGTTGTTTTCTGCCAGCAGCTTGCATCTCCTGAATGAGTATCAAAAGCTGAAACTCTTGGTGGCGTTTAGTGCTACATGAAGCTTGTAGTCTGTATGTCCAAATTGTTTCTAATGAGTTGTTTATTGGTCAATGCAAGGTTCCAGGTGCAGAAAATCAACATGAAGGCTGCAGTCCACAGTTATTTCTTGTTTCCTGCCCTCAGCTGGGTCTTGAATTAATTCATTTTTTGGGATGCATTCATCCCCAGTTCACAGATTTTGAAATGGTGGATTCAGGTCTGATTTGGACTCTCAAGCTCTTAAAATTTTTGTTTAAAGAGATTAGTAAGCGATACATGAAAAAAGTAGAATGGCAAAATTCTCATGCTTTTTCTCAACTAGAAGGAAGACAGGACAGATGAAGATTCTTGTTTTTTATAACATTAGGAGAAGACAACATCCTCCTTTTTGATATGTGAGCTGGGAAGTTCAGGACTGAAAACAGAAAGAAGAAACAAATCAAAAGTCATGCACTATAATTTTTTTTTAGTTATTCATTCTTTTATGATCATGGCCATGTCTATTCTAGTCCTGGATCCATTCAGAAATTTAAGGACAAACATATCAAGGGGCAAGGAGTACAGAGGCATCTTTTTGGTTAGTGATTCACTTCAGGCAAAATGATTTATCATGTCAAGAGTGTTGTGACACAAACAGCAAGGAATCAGCAGTGAGACATTGCATGCGAAGTGTTTCCATATTTTCTTAGGCTACCAAGTTCTTATGTGCTGGGATCATTCTGTTAACCAGTAGTAGCTAGCAGCGTGAAAATGTGTTGCTATTTTTTAACGGTGTTTCAGAAATCAGACATACTGGTGACTGAGGAATGATAGTTGCATCAGATCCCTTTGAAAAGGTTAGTCTTGATATTCTTAAGTACTTTATTTTGAGTACCCTTTTTTTTAATATCCAGCTCCATGCCAGAGGTTCTGAGGCTGTGCATGAAAATATAACACTATGTATAGTACATCTCCACAGATATGTCCCACACTTTCCTTTCTAAGTTCAGCACTGGCAACAAAAAAAGCCACGGTAGCTGGAGATGGAAAAGAAGCTAATTAGCTCATCTATCTCTTTTGAAGGTTAACTCCTTGCCAAATTTTAGGAATTCAGTCCAATTTAACTGAAGTGTTCCAAGCATTTAAGATCTCCTCTTATCTCTTGGGAGACCACTTACAGGTCAAATACATATCAAGAAGCACTATGATAATGTTTAAGCTCCAAATTCCACTTCTTAGCTTTACCTTTTCACTAAAAGCTCTGCTTCCCTAGGCTACCCTAAGTAATTCCTTTCTTTCCTTGACCCTTTTGTGCCCTTCACAAGATTAGTGTAGTGCTATTTATAAACTCTTCGGGGCAGAGACTGGATTTTCATTTATCTTAGTGCTGAAGAAAAAACATTGAAATTATCACTACAAATGGCTAGAATTCATAGATTTGTCTCCCCAAAAAATGGTGTGCTTTTTTTCTCTCCAATAAACTTTTGAATTGAACATTTTATATAAAGGTAACATAGAATTCAGAAATAATCACTAAGTGGGTCAGTGGAAAGAAACATGATTCCAATTTCCCAGCTACTGGCTGTGGATCTTTGTTAGTGCTCAAAGTTTCATTTGGCCTGTCATGAGCCATCTTTTCAATTTTTTCACTACCTACTAAGGGCAACAGGATCCCAAGGATCTGCAGATCACTTAGCATGACCTGGAAAGTTTCTGACAGTCTTTCAGTGACAGTCTGGGAATCAGCTTCCATCTGCAGATTTATTATTTGCTCAGCTCCATCACAAGGTCTTGCTTAAACCTGACCCATTAGATACAGCACTCCTGTCTAATTTTCCATCTGCTTTCCATGATTTATCTTCTTGATCTAGCTAACTGCTGAAGCTGGATGCCCCTTGAAGTTTCTTGTTTGATAGGTACTGTTTAAATGGGAAAAATACAGCACTGAGCCTGATGTGTTTTTTTTTTTTTTTTTTTTCCTTTTCTTTTTCTTGTAATAAGACACCTGGGGTACATGGTGACAAACATGTAGACACATAATGAACTTTGGCTTGGGTGCCTGCCTCTAGCCAGAGGTAAGGCAAATGTATGGGTGATCAATGTCCAGCCAAGCATCTAAAACCTGGCTACAGTTCTGGACTTGAACCTCCCTTCCCTTTCAAGGGATATTTGAAAGAGTCCTAAAGGGCTAATGTGGGCTGCTATTACCACCCATTTGTCCAGGAGAAAAGAGATGGATGGATGGATGGATGGATGGATGGATGGATGGATGGATGGATGGATGGATGGATGGAGACAAAACAGGTGACTAACAGTGGAAGAACCTCTCATGTGCTTGCAGCTGAAGCATACACCATGTCCCTCCCAATTTTCAGTACTACCTGGAGCAAAGTCTGCTGGTAGCATGAAATGTGGTATATGAGACCTCTGAGGATAGGAAAGCATTGTCAGTAGAGCTCCTCACAGAGTTAAGGCTTCATTTCTATGACAGAATCATAAGCCCTCGTGTAATTGTTACCCTATACACGATTGTAAGGAATGGAGCCTTTCTGGTGTCATTATCAGGGTGACTTTTGATTCACAGCCGAGTGGATCAAATCCAATCCTGTTGGATCTGTTGAAATGCTCTTGTGGCACCTAGTCCCTCATTTCAAAGAGAGGGTGGTAGCACACAACTCTTTTTACTTTTTTGCTCTGTTTTCCATGTGTAATATATTTAGAGCTCAAGCCTAAATGAACTCTGAGAATTAGTCACGGAGCTGGAGGAGTCAGTTCTTTCCTTGCATTCTAATATTTGGATGCTGGAAATACCAAAAGATGATTAGATTTCATATCTGTTTCTCCCTGTGCATAACTTGCCGAGGTACAAAAAGCAGTTATGGGGAAGTACACAGTCTTACAAATACCAGGAATGAGGTATTTTACTTGGGTTTGCCCAAATAAGTCTATTTCTGGCCTCATTTGCTTCTCTTATGGGAGTTCTTTAGAAATCAGGAAGTTCAGTCCTGAGAGAATTGAACTGAATTACAATTTTGTAAGGAAAAATGCATATGGGGATTTTTACAAAAAACAGTGATGATAAACAATAATTTGTTTTCTAGTAGAACCTTCTTCAGCTCTCCAGAGACAGGGAAACTAGAGTTCATCACCTCCTGCACCATTGCTGAATTCATGGCCTTCACAAGCAAACTCCAGAGAAGCAACACCATGTGAAGACTCCAGCTGAGGTGAAACTGCAGGAGACACCATAATCACACTCAGTCCAGCAGTGAGAAAGTGCTTTAAAAAAAAAAAATTACTATGAATGAACATCAGAGTCAAGCCTGAGAGACAAGGACTACATAACCTTGTGCTGGGCTCGGTTACAACTGCAGAGACAGAGGCACTGTTGTAATACTTTACATCTTTTTATGAATTCACGAAAAGCTGCTTGGAGAATTTCCTAAAAAGCAATGATTATTATTTTAATTTGTAGATTTATCCAAATTAATAAATTTGGAGGAAAAGAGCTGGTTTTGACTATGTTCTGCATTTGAAAGTGAAAAATACTTTTGGGATTGTGTTGAAATATCTCATTCCAGCATTTTCGAAATGAAAAGAAGGTGGGAGGTTTTTTTGATTCAAAACTACACTCTGGCTGAGCTGTTTTTATATATTAAAGAAAAACAAGGTTTAAATTGGAGTAGAACCAACTTTGAAATGTTTCAACCAATTCCATGTGAACACTTCTTGAATAATAGTATTTTGAACATGAGAATTTTGGCTTTGTGCTTATTTAGAGTGGGAGGGAAAAATTAGAAATCTTGAGATTTTTGAGGAAAGAAAATTCCATATGTACTCTGCTTACAGACAGCATAGAAGTGAAATGCTTCTAAAACCTATCTTGCAAGATGCTGAAAAAAATGATCAAATGTTGCTTAAAAATCAGACCACCACTAGAGATGTACATGCTGGATGTTTATACAGCATTCATCCTATAAAAGCCTTTGTGTGACACCATAACAGCCTGCCCAGAAAGTGGACAGTATTAAAATAGTAAGTTACTTATACTTAATTTACTTTTGTTCAGATCAAAATACTTCATCTGTGTCTGAATAAACAGCAGCCTTTTATTCAATGACAGTAAACCATTTCCTGCCATTATTTGTGAGAGTGTTCACACGAGCAATCTGTAAACAACAGGTGAGGGTACAAGGGATGCTTTGGGTGACTTTTCCACCTTCTCTTTGGTTGGGATCACTGCCCTGGCCAAGCAATGCCTCTAATGTCCAAGTCACAGCACAGTGGTCTCCAGATGCCTTCAACTCAAGCCTTTTATTCCAAATTATTGAGATTTTATTTTAGAGACTTCATGGCAGCAGTTCAGGGAGTCTTAACAATGCGTCTAGTGAAGATTTAGTCCTGTTCCCTCCCTTTCCACTGGCAGAGGCCCTTAGGATTTTGTGCAGCGTCATGCCAGAGCTACCCAACTTCTATAGCACTGTGAGTTAATGCACTGAGCCCAGACAGCTGAAACAGAGAAGTTGTCCTTTCTAGACTGCCATGGACAGATGGAAGAGCAAGGAAACCTTTGTAAAAGGGAGATTCTCTCCCTAGGCTTTCACTCTGGGAAATTTTTCTCTTTCTCTAGTCTATGGGGTATCTCAGCAGGACAAAAGTCTGCTTATTCTACATTGGGATGAGACATCACAATAAGAGAATAATCTCTTACTATGACTTTTCAGGGAGCCCACCTGAGTGACTGAACCCTCATGCCTAACTGTGGATCCACTGATGTATTATGAAATAAAGCTGAAAAACATAAACCTTTTTCAGCCATCCTGCCATCAAAGGGCTCTGTTTAGCCAGCCCTTCTGGGTTTTTTTTGTTGTTTGTTTGTTTTGGGTTTTGTTTTGGTTTTTTGGTGCTTTTTTGTTTGTTTGTTTGTTTGTTTGTTTTTGTTTTTGTTTTTGTTTTTGTTTTTGTTTTTGTTTTTGTTTTTGTTTTTGTTTTTGTTTTTGTTTTTGTTTTGTTCACCTTTCCTCAGAGAGCTCTCTGGGAACATGAAGGTGTGGTCTGACAATATCATATACTGAGTGTTACAAAACTCTTTAAATATAGTATTAGATCCAGAGAATTGCCATGCTTTGGGAGAAATGCATGTCCTGGTGATTCTAACTGAACTGAGGCTTTGGGGTTGAATCACACAATACTTAGAGGTAAGAGAAATTTATCATTAACTGCAATAGGGAAACCAAAGCCTTGGCCATGGGGAGAAAAATCTCTGTCCACAGGGATTACATCTTGGAAAGTGATGACTTTCAGAGAAATTATCAGAGATTTGTTACCACCTCCAAGTTAGGGTCTTTGTGGTCAGATAGATTAGATTCTGAAGGAGATAAACAGGATGTTCATGGAAAAGGGGGAAGTGATATTCTCATAGTAGAAATGATACTGAAACATCAATTTCCCATTTGGGGGTTCAGACTGGACTTTTCCTTAAAGAAATAAGAAATAACATTTCATAGCCTGTGCAACAGCCACTGACAATCCCATGGGGCTGCAGAAGGACATTCACTTGTGAGCAAGATTCTCATCACCTTGTGTTACAAAGGTAGTGGAGGTGGAGGCTATGCAGGAGGCTAAATGGCAGGAACTGCATGGCTACAGTACTCTGACAATGTCAGACGATGCAGCCACCTCTGGTACTTCTGTCAGTGTCACTGGGCTACCTTTGGGAAACCTCGTAAATGTTCGTGGAAGATTTTGGCCTAGATGGATATTTTGGCTTTTATCAAATGTAGAACTAGGGTGAAATAAACTGATGAATGACTTAAAGAGAGGCTTTAATAGAAGCACAAGCAAGATTTTCTTGCTGAAGAATAAAATTTGCAATGGAGACATGAATATTGGATCAAAGAAATCTCCAGCACTCCACACAACTTACCCATTTGTTATGTCACTGCATGGGTATGGAAACCCTAGCCTATGCAAACAGGGCAAGATTTTGATGAAAAATAGATGCTGGCACTTAGACTCTATAAGAAATGATAAGCCTTTGTGTTCTTCAAATGCCAGGTTGGTGCTCTGTATCACAATTTTCTTCGGAATCCATTGATTCATGCTAGCCTGGCAAGATTATAAATTAATTATGTGAGAAAAAGAAAACGGGAGAAAAAGAAAATTTGGACTTGCTGTTTGGTTGATTATGAAACTGGCCTCCCCCCACTGAAATGAGTGAATTTACTGGCAACTGGCAAAATGTAAATCTGGCAATTTACACCATCATGTGACTCAGCACCCACAGGTTCCTGCATCACAAATACACATGGGGACAGTGACAATAAATTGGGAGATTTCCCAGATGAATTGTATCTTCCTCTGAAAACTCTGGGATTTACTCTAGACTATGTGCAAATACCAATGATTATCACATCATATCATCATATCATTTCATATCATATCATATAGCATATCATATAGCATATCATATTGTATCATATCAATCAGTTTTGTTTGCTTGTACTGCAATTCTTTTTATGATTTTTTAATTAAAAACATTTGAATCCTCAAAGATCCCAGGCCAAATTTTCCGCTAATGATAATGAACAGCCAAATTGACTCAAGATATCAGAAAATAAGGTAATTTGTTGTGCTAGGAACAGAGTCTGTGATATTAAAGCAGGGAGATCTCATGACTGAGAGGTGGGTTGGAACAGAGCCCTTGTAAGATCTTTCTGAGCTTCAATTGTTCTGTGTTTCTGTAATCCTAAAAATTCAAGTACCATGAATCCTTTGAAGCTCCTGTGCTTTTATTTCATTACTGTGTTGCTCTTGCTGCTGTTGTGCACCTTGCTCAGAGGCTGATGGTGAAAGAGATGCTGAATGTACTTTCTTACTGATGTACAAGGAATTGAAGAGAGGAAAAAAACCTCTCTGTGATCCTCAAAGTCAGATGCAATTGCAGTAGGAGATATTTGAGCCCAAAAATATGCAGCTATCAGTATGTAGCTGCTTCCTTGCTGGAACCCCAGGCACCCCAGGGATGGAGTTGAAGGAATAGTTTCTAGCCCTTTCCATTTCAGGGCTGTGTTGCTGCAAGAGTTGATGAATAGCCTTCATTGTGGACGCTCGTTCCCTGCTGTGGCTCCCACCCTTGTCTCAACATTCCCATCTGGATATAAATCTTGCTTTTCCCTGTCCCCTTCCCCCACTCTCCTCATCTTCTCCCCCTGCAGCTCCCCTCCAGAGCTCTCCCTCCCCCTTATCCTCCATGGAAAGCTGGAAAGCTGATAAATAAATCATACCTGCCTCACTGACCAGGTTGATAGTCACCCAATCCATAACTACTACATGATTTCCTTTGCCAAATGCTGGAAAATGAAAAACACACTGTCCTTTTGAACAGATCAGCATCTGTATACATATAGAACTGTTATTATGGGACTACCAGTGTATCTGTGTTGGGGTCTCTCAATTTTCACCATGTACTGATCCAGGCAAAAACTTTCATTGAACATGATTTACAATTTACTGAGGAATACACTGTTGACTGAGGCTATTACTATTATTTTGTAGATATTCCCTGATCTCTGCCAAAAGAAAAAAAAAAATCTACGAAAGAAACTGCTTTAATTGAAGCTGCATTAACTTTTCCAACTTTGCCACCACACTGAAAACAATTTAAAATGTGTGCTTCAGATAGACTCCTATCCAAATTTTTGGGTTTTTTTCACTGCAGACATGAGAGAGGCATTTTAACAGTAAAGAATGGTTTGTGGTGTTTGAGTCAAATTTTTGAACTAGCCCTGAAAATTGCATCTACTTTGTATTTTTTGATCAAAAAAATTTTTGATATCAAAAAATGCATATCACAGCAAGTGAAAAGAACACATTGGATATTCTGAGGCAAAGATCAGAGCCAGGTTTTGAAGTTCCAAGCCAGTGTCTGGTGATGCGTGTTGGTTAAATTGTTGAAGGGAATTAAAGAAAAAATGAACTTGTGAAGGGCCATGATGTGGAAAAAGTGTAGGTTGGAAAGGGACATTTATGTTGCATCATATCCTAACCGTGAGAGGTGCCAGGCTACAGAACAGTCTCTAGAGATAAGTGGTATATGAGGTATTGGTTGGGCTATTTTAAAAGATGACTGAACATTACCATGGTGGAAAGAGAGAACATTTCTTCTCTCTGATAGATCCTGCTACAGTGAATTACGTGCTCACATACAACTCCTGTTCCAGGAAACAGGGTTAGCTTGTACGTAGGAAATGAACAAATTGCAACAATTTGTGATTCTACATCAGTGGTGTGCTGCATCATGTGAGAACCTGGCTTACACAGTCCTGAAATCTGCTTCCACTTGCAGAGAGATAACAGAGGAAAGTACAGCCAAAGGGAATATGCTGGTCTACACGTCTAACTGGAATCTGGCCTTGGGCCTTTCCTCTAATTATGTGACATTCAAATGTAATGAGGCAAAGTGGAACCTTGCTTTTACTCAGTGGCCCACCAAGGGCAGCTTTCATCAATGTCTGTGGGAGGGAGACAGGTAGAGATGAAGAGATTTCAATTCCAAGTAGACTTGGACATCCACTGTAGTCTCTCTCTTCTCTTTTAACCTGCAGAAAGAATATGGGACAGTTACACTCCCAAACTGGAAGCTGAGGTAGGTCAAAAGAGCATAAGTGAAAATTCTGTGAAAATTTGCTTTCCAGTGCAATGGTTCTTCACCTCCATCTGGCCCCAGTTCTCCAGTATGAGCTTTTCTCAACAGCTCTTTACTCAGCACTGCGCACATTTTTCTAATTTTTGGTTTCAATCAGAATTTATTTAGAAAGACAGAGCTGTGGTACAGATACAATATCAGAAGCTGAGCGGATACACTGAGACAGAGAGCTCAGCACAGCAGCCCGGCTAGCAATGCCACTGTACACCACCCGAGGACTGGGTCCAATTTAACAGCACATTTCCCTGGTTTGGGAGGCAGGGAAGAGGGAATGCGATTTTAGTTTTCCCTCGCTGGTGGAAGCACGGAAACAGGCTGTACTTTCCTGGAATGTGCGGGATCTTTAGCGTGGCGACTTGCGACGTGATGTGAGGCAGGCGAGGCGGTGCGTGCCTGCAGGAGCGCACACACACACGGACACGCACCTCGGCGCGCCGGGCAGCCTGCCCACCGCGCTGGGTGCTGCGAGTCATGAGCATCAGCAGAGCTTCCCCCCAGCCTGCTGGATAACAGCGACATCAGCACACACACACACACACACACCTCTGGTGTGAGCGGAACAGTGTTTACTTTGTTCTGACCGGGCGCTTACAAGGACTCTGCTGTGACAGCTGACAAAAGGAGGGAGAAGGAAATCATTAATAAAAAGTGATGTTTTGAGGGGAAGGTGTCAGGAATGCAAAAGGAAAAAAGTTTGTTAGTACAGCCATAAGGAAATAATGTGCCAATGTAGTTTCTGTATCCCTTCCTGGTTAGATGAGCAGGTACTATATTTCTGCCCTTAAGATCCAAGATGAGATCTCAGTTGTGCTCTTACCACTCTGGATGAACCCCTCAGCACTCAGTCAGAGTCACTGGAGCTGCTTGAGGCTTCTACCAAGAGACACTGAGATTTATTTCCCAATCTATTCCCTCACATCCCATTGGTAGTTACCTGACATCTGTCTTTAACATCTCCATGTGAAGAAAACCAACTTCTTCCATCAGCTACACTTTCCACCAAACCTACTGGTCCAGCAAGGGAGCTGTACATGTAGTTGTTGGCTCACTTGAATGTATCCTGCTTCAAAATGCAGGGGCACATTGGACATTTGAGGTCTGGCCATCCTTCTGGGGCTCTGAGGAGGGGTTGCATCTGCTGCACATGCACACTGGCTGCTCAGAACGATGAGGAAGAGCTCGTGTTTGGAGACTTGAGGCTGGTCTCAGCACATATGCTGACCTGGAGCATAATCTTTAATTCATTCCCTTTTCCATTCAACTTTGATTTTTTGATGGTTTGTGAGCAGAAAGGTTTTACCCCATGATGTGCTAGAGCCCTTTCAGCTTGGTCCAAACCTGTGGGATCCACAGCAACTCTCCAGACATCAGCTGTGAGAGCAGGCAGTGGAAGGGACAGAGATACCAATCTTCAAAACCTCACAGGCTTGTGCTGTGTTGAGAGGCAGCACAGACCTGCTGGCACAGAGAAGCACAGTATACATACACGAGTTTCTGGGAACTGGGAGCTACACATGTGAGGACAACTTCCCAACAGCACAATTTGCTGGCTGGCACAGTCTTCCAAATGAAGTGCTGGGATCAGTATTAATAAACTGTACTAGCCATCCTTGTGCCTATTACAGATAACATCAGGCTTACCTTCACTGCAATCAGAATCAAATGAGTACAGAAGCTCAGAACCAGATTTTTTTATCCAATTATATTCTAAAAACCCCTCCTCCCCACTCCAATCCCCCAAAACAGCTGGGGTCTATATTTGATAGTGTCTGGGAATCATAACAGGTTTGAGTTTCTTGGTTGCCTCCAGAGGACACTTAAGCTGGCTAGAACTTACCAGAGCATAGGACAGGCTCATCATGAAGGTGAAATTTCCTGCCCAAGGTTGTATTAATGCAGTTTCCAGGTCTCCTACAATCTTCCTGCTTTATTGGCATGCCAACTTCAGGTGTTAGCCTTGAAGATAACTGTTCCTACCCTCTTCATCACCTTTTAGAGGATCAGAACACCCCAGACACGGCTTCTCATGCTAAGCCAATATCTACAGAAATAATAACTTGTTGCATGAGCAGCTGAACTATTGAAGCCAGATTTCCTGCGGAATTGTGTCCTCTTTTCCAGATGTTCCTTTCTTCTACCTCCTCCTTAATAACCTCATGCTGCTTATGTCCTTTCCACCTGGCAAGAGATGATGTGCACTGAGGCTAATCCAGTGTGCATTGAGAAAGTCAGAATGATATGATCTCTGCATTCCACTCAGTCTTGGGGAAATGATTGCTCATAAAGCAAATTGCCATGGGAAAAGAAGATGGCTCTTTCTGTTGAGTTGGTTATAAATGACAATCTGATAACTACTCTTCCTTGTGCTGTTCCTTTTCATTTTTCTCATATAAAGTGTTAATGTGAGATTTTGGTTATCTGACCATAATCATAATCAAACATATTTACATGAGTGTATAGAAGAATCAAATTATTCATCTGAAACATAACTTTTATTTTTACATTCTTGAAATATGTTCTCATTTGCTGGACAGCATATTTTGATTTTATGACAATTAAAATTGCAGTGGTCCCCTGTAGAAATTTTTACTGCTTTCTTTTCACCATAAATGTCATGTTGTTGGCTTTCTGTTCCAATTTGGAATACAAACTCTTCTATTTCAAATGCCAGAGTATCCTAAGGAAAGGAAATTCTGGTTTCTGACTAGTTATAATTATAATCCAAAAGCAGAAAATATTTCATCAGAAAAATAATGCTATAAACATTGAGTTTCTAGCAGGGAGAAGTGGTAGCTAATAAAAGCAGATGGGAATTGATTGAAAATGAACTAGTAAAGACAATCTAACTTCAATTTTTCTGATATAACCCTGAGATGAAGACCATGGGAAAACATCTCTCAGAAGGCTGATCTTCATATTTCCTACCCCTAGAAGGTCTTGAGAATGGCCACCTAAGCCTGTGTGTTCAGAGACACAGCTTCAGCTACATCCTTCCAATTTGGGACTCACAGTTGAAGTCAGAGAGGTGGTCTTGATGGGAATAACCTCTAATGAGATCAAAACCTGTATTCCTTGATCTTCAGAGCTCTGCAGTGGCATTGTCATCTTAGTGGTGATGTGCAAAGAACAGCAGCAAAGTCAGGGCACTTTTAAGGAGAAAGAGTGCTGAGATTCTCCCTTGCCATTGTGCTTCCTGTACTCCACGGTTTTTTAATTCAGGATTTAGGTTATGGTGGTTTCTTTTGGTGTTGGTGATTTTTTTGTTTAGTTTGTTTTGTTTTGTTGGTTTTTTAGTATAGTCTTAGTTTACCCAAAGCAATGAATTGTAACTTTGCTTCAAGTGTTTTAATGCTGAATGTAGCCAATTTATGTTTTTGGGTAAATCTTCCTGCTTCCTACCTGGAAAGGAGGTTCCAAGTTTTGGTTAAAATCACTGATATGAGTGTTCTGTAAAACTTAATTCCATGTATTCTTTACCCGTGTGCTTCTTTCAAGAAGTCATACAAATCTTCCCTAACTGAAAAAAAGTTTCCTTCCAATCCAAACCTTTCTATGATTCCATGATAAATATATTTTTTAAATATTGAAACTTATTTTTTCACTGGAAAATTTGGAAACAGTAGACCAAAAGAGAAAAAAAAATGCTGTGCAGAAATTCTTTCTGCTTTCCTCTTAAAACTCCCAGACTGTATTTGGAGAAATAATAATAATAAAACAGTCCTTGAAACTTGAGTTCAAATGCTTATTTAAGCTGAACATTTTAATTTGCAAATCTACTTCCAGCACACTGAATTATTTCTGTGCTTCAGAAATCTATCATATAATACTTTGGCCTCTTCCACAAGACAGGTTCAGGGACAATCCAGCAGGTTTATCAGTCAGTAGGACAAATGTCTAATCTATTGACAGCATGAAAATAAATTTTGGGGTGGGGTAAGGGATTGTACTCTTAATGTTTGGATTAACATGGGTTGACAATATCATATCTGTGGTTTGACATGGTATGAGCAAGTGTTGGGAGGAAACCTTCTGTCACTTCACGCTCAGCACAACTGATTGCTGTGCATATTTGTTGCTTTCAAAGGGTCATCTCTGTAATGTTTCTTATAGAAAATCTTATTTATTTATACACAAAATACCCATCTCAATGCCTCATTGTCCCTGTTTCCTAAAACTTCCTAGAAAAAAAAACTTTCCTAGAAACTTCTCCCACTTCTCTGCAAGAGAATGTAGTGAAGCCCAAATGCCTTTTCAAACCTTGTTTTCATATATGACTTCAACAAAAAATTGTAGATAGATGCATATATGTACTGATGCACAAATACATATTTCCTTAGAATCATAAAGTGCAGAGCCAGAAGACACCTTTATGATTGATTGTATAATCCATGTGGCCTTCAAACAAGTCAAGAGTGCTCTAAACTTTTGTTTGAACTAGAACAAGCATGTAATATGCACTTTAAAAATCAGTTCAGTCCTGATTTCAAAACTGACCTTCAAAACAAACCTTCAAAAGATGAGGAAGCCTTCACCAAGCCCTTCACAGTTTCTTACAAGGTGTGTCTAGGTATTCACGTACGTAGATATAATTGTATATAAGTAGCACACTCACATAAGTGCCTTAAAAACTCTGACAACAGCTCAGTAAATCAGTAGAACTTATCAACTCAACACACCTCTTTGGGCTCCTAAAATGTTTCTAATCTTAAGCGTGTAGCTGCTCTTTGCCAGGTCAATATATGGAAGAGGCTTTGGAAACTTTGCTCCACTCCACACCCACACAGTGGCCCTTTCTTTTGAAGCCATATGCTAATACTAACAAAAAACCTTCCAAAACTGAACCAACGAACCCACCAAAAAACTAAAACCAACCAAAAAAACCCCAATCCCAGAAAAAAACTACAACATCTGCTAAGTGGGATTGAGCTTTAATAAGTTCATCCTCCATTTCCAGCACTTGGACATCAATGGGAAGCAGGAAATAGACTTTACACCCCCAACACACCATCCATCAATGGAGTGTGAAAGAAATGTAAGGATTACTGCCCTAGCCTTTAGGTGCCAGGCATAATTATCTAGAGATTGAAAAGTTCAGTTTTCAGTCTGCTCTGCCTCTATAGTTGAGAGCTCCCCTTCCTCCCCTGTTCCCTCCACAACACAAAGGTGCTTATGGGGGCAGGAGAGGGGCAAAAAAATCAAATTAAAAAATACTTCAGCTTTGAAAATAAAGCAGATGTTTCTGGGATCCTGATCACAGTGCTTTAGCTATGGGTCTTGCCTGGGACTTCCAGAAAAGCAAATACCAGAGCCCCTGTTTATTGGCTGTTTCCTTGCTCACACTGCAATATGGCTTCCAAATGGAACAAGGAACTGAGCCAAAAATCAGCAGAAAATTGGCTCAGAAAAGGGGGATTATTTTCTTTTCAGGGGAGTGAGCAGATTTTTACTTTTAGATGAGGAACTCTCCTACCCCCTATGAACCTGGAAAACAAAGTCAAACCCTTGGCATGCCCTGCTCTTTTCTTGTGGGAGGGCTGTGGTAAGGGAGACTGTAATTGAACCACTCAATAAAGATGCACATCATCACTCATTTTATTAGCATATAATCAGTACAGCAGTGAGTGGAAAGAAAGTAACGCCCACCAATGGCAAGTCCCATGAGCTTGGCTTTTGTCAAAGAAGGAAGAGATATTTGGATTGTAAAGCTGTGAACATCTTACCAGAAGCATTATTTTTTTTTTCCCCTCTAGTTTTCAGTATCAGTTTTCCTTCCACTCTCCCAGTTTTTCAGACAAAGCAACAACTGCGACATCTTTGGGCTGTGAGGGTATTGCCTACTGAAGCTTCTCCAAAGAGATTTCTATCTGTGCTCTAAAATCAGGACATTTCTGAGCAGCTTAGGGCTTGGCAGATAACAAGAGAGCCTTCACCTCAACTTCGTTTTAATGAGGTCAGATGCATCCACAAAATATGCAATATTTTACAAACTGAATTTGGTCTTCCTCAGGATGAGGTCCTTTATCAACATCTTGTCTCTCCTCACAGGCATGCAGTTTTTTGTCTTGGCTCAGCTTTGGCCATAGGCAGAGAGTCTATTGGAAAGGGGAGAGTGCAGTGTGAAGCTGTCAAACCACAATTTTCACAAGACACTGTGGCACCTGTACAGGCAGTGGCTGAATTTAATAAAGCAAATGAAATTAAATGTTTCATTTAGGTAATGAGGAAATATGTTGTTTTGGTTGGAAGCTGTGGCTGTCCACTAAAAATGTTCTTATGGCAGGCTTGCAATGACTGTCAAAACTTGGTATTCTCTATGGAAAGCAAATGATTCCTTCACAATCCAGTTTTCCATTGAGGCAAAATTTCAATTTTCTCACAGTGGGAACAAGAGCAGTTTTGCTGGAAGGAATACAACCAGATCTTACAGGAAGCTCTGTTGCATGAAGCACAGCTACCTGATCAGTCTGTATGGGGCTGCTCTGTAGCAAACACGTTCCAGCACAGCCTGCATCTCAACACTGCCTGCTGCTGAAAGATCCCTGCAGAAAGCTGGGATGGTGGGAAGCTCCTGACATTACCGTAGCCCACTATTGTTCACTGGGGAAATACAAAGTTTTGTTTTCAAACACTGCTGTTTTATGTGTTCCTTGTCTGTTTGCACACAGGAGGAACAAGCCACCAATGGTGACAAGATCTTATGGGCCAGCCTTAAGGACAGATATGATACCACTCCAGTTTGCCTTAGAGAAGACAGGGGGATAGTCAGTCCTAAAAGGAGCTTCAATTTTGTGTTGTGATCTTGAGACAGGCTGAAAAAAGGCAAAGGAAAACCGAGCTCCTCATTCTGAGGCTGCAAGAAAATTGCTGTACTGTGCCCGCGTGTAAAAGCAATTGTGTACCTCCCAAAACTGCAGACTTCAGCTTTCTTTATTACTGAGCTCTTCTGGCACCAGAGGAAGAGAGTAGTGGTACCTCTTGAGCAAAACTAAACAACAGTCTGGGCAAAGTGATAAACTGTATGGTAATCTGTGTGCAGATGTCAGTTTTGTCCCTTCTGTTACATCACTTTGATGGCTACAGTTTGTGTGCTGCTGTGTCATTACTGGGCTAGGAGTTCAGGACAAGCTATACCAGTTATGCTGTCTTTTAAAAGCTAGGAAAATTTGTGGATGCCCTATGAAAATAAATCTTTAAATGGGTAGAAAACATTACAATTGGACCTCTTTTGTCAGAACCTAATGTAGAGTGGGTTATTTATTTTAAGCAGAGGACATGGGATGTCCTCTCTGGGATGTGCTCTCTGGGATGCATGTTATGACTATGACAGGCTTGTTCCCTTGACATTTATTGGCTTTAGCATTTTCTTTTTCTTCTGGAGAAAATAACTTCTGTTGCAGTCCATACTGTTAGGAGGTCTTGGAAAACAAAGTACATGCATTATTCAGGTTTCTCAAGGTTGCTTGGTTTCTAGATCAAAGTAAAGGAAGCTTTTGTTTCCACTTGTTTCTTTCTCTCTTACTACCTCCTTTCATTTTGACTCGTATTTTCACTTTTTTTTTTTTTTTTTTTTTTTTTTAATGCAATTGGGAAGACTGTGCACATCTCAGTAGTGAAGGGTCATGATTTTCTCTCAGTTTCCAGAGCAGTTTCTTCAAGGAAATGATATGGAGTACAACAGTTGTAAAGAGTCCTAAAGATAAAGATCAACATATCTAGATATAAATACACTTGAATTACATTGGAATTACTATTGAGGAGTAACTCACTGCCTCCTGGGTGATCATGAAGGATGTTGGTCTAGATAATGCATCACAGGGCATCTTCAAGACCTCAGACTGAACCTCAGGCAAAGATGATTCCCATGAATGCCATCCAGAGTTAAGAGTTACAACATGAATCTCCCTCACAGATTTAAACCAAATTTTATTATAACCCCAGTTACAAGCATTAGAACTTCAGAACTGATTGTTCTGGCAGCTTATGTACACAGCTTCATAAGAGACAACTCTGTGGTTTAACCCCAACCAGCAACTTGCTTGTTGCATCTAAAATATTTTTCTTCCCAGAAAATAGATGGGCTTCTGTTTGTAATTGATAACCAGGAATATGTAACCAGAAGCTGCATCCAGAGTTAACTGAAGACAGAGAGAGCAGCAGGGAAGAGAGAGATCTGCTGGAGCTTCATTCTTTCCAGTGCATCTGCAATTTTCATTGGACATGGGGTTTAATACAGCTCGTCAGATAGGTGTCCCTTGGTGGGTGGGAATGCACACAAGCGCACACACACACAGAGACTACTTGGAGACTTTGTGAACAATATCTGGTAGTCAATTTGCCTCTAATTGTTTCCTACTTACTTGCTGAATTTCTGACAAATAAGTTGTATTTAGAATCTCAAAAACCTCTGGAATAAAAAAAAAAATCACCAAAAAGGAGCGAATTTTTATTGATTTTGCTCTACTAGTCTGCTTTTCACATTTATGTTCTCACAAGAGTTTTAAACCATTAGCTTAGCTGTAAGAAATTTGTCAGAGGTGGAGATTCCAGAGAAGAGTTACATCAAGTTTAGTGAAAATTTGTTGTCATGTATAGCTAAGACCATAATAAAAGTTCCTGTTCTGAAAAAAGGTTGCAATACTGTTCAGTAGTTAGTGTGTATGTGTGTGTGTGTGGTGTGTTATTTTTTCCAATTTTACCTGACTAATCAGCTGATACATGCCTTGATATATTGATATTTTTCCCACTGGTGATAGAAGAGCACGGAAGGAAGATGAGGGTATATGGAAGAGTTAAGAGACATAGGGGTGAACTTTTAAGTATGGTGGACTTCAAGGACGGGACAATATGAAGGTACTGTGAGGGCTTGAGATGGAGAAAATGGAATTGTTATCAGGAGAATTTACTGGTAGAGGACAGGCACCTGGAAGAAATCAAATGTCATTTATTTGAGTCTGGCACACATTATTTGTTTAATTTCTCAGGGAACTCCCATCCTGGAACCTCCAGGCTTTTTTGGCAGCCATTGCTATTGGTACTCTGAGAATGTCAAGTCTCTTGGCAAGAATTCTTCTTTTGCTAGTTGTGGTATATACTAAAAGTCTGAAGGTACCAAAGTCTTTGAGTCAAAACAAAGATAAGACATATGGACTGGAGCACAGAGTCTGAAAATGGCTTTGCTGAAGTCTTCTGGGACATGGATTAACAAACGAATGCCAAATTCTATGAATTCTTAAATTGTCTCATTTGAGCCATGTAAAGTATTTGAAGTTGGCCAAATTACATGGAACTAGTTGGTGTTTACTAGAGAGAGGTGCCTGAATGACTTGGCTGGGTTTTTTTTCTTTAAATCTGTTTGGGCTCTACTTCCTGCCTATTCAAGGGTATTAATTTTACTTACTGAGAAACATTTTATAGGTCAATGAAATTTTACATAAATATTACAAAATAGCCACTGAGTGAAAATTTGTTATGATTACTCATGTTTATGTTTGGTGGCTAATACTATGGGCCACACACAAGCACTGCCACAAAACCCATGTATTGAGTAGTAACAGCTTGGATCTCTCACCTCAAGTACTGACGGTGAGAAGGTTTAATGAAAAAATTCTACTAATGGGTTGCACAAAATTAAATAAGGTGCGTAACTAAATCCATTCAAAGGTTTCCAAGAGACTTATCCAACATTTACACCAGAAAAGTAAAGAATGATTAGAAATATTTTCAGGCCCTGGGATGCAATTGCCCATATTCTCACACTGCTCAATGGTACAACACATTACATGGTATCTCTGTCAGCATTCTGCCCATGCCAGCTAATATTCTCCAAAATTAACTTCCAGGTGTTGTTCAGAGGCTGGTCCAGAAACCTTTCACAGAAGGCAGTTTTCAGGTAGCCAGCCTATTTTGGGGGTCTGAGAGAGGCAGCAGTCCAGGTTCTTGGTGCCAGTTGATTTCAGTGCCAGTTGATTTCAGTGCCAGAGAACATTCCTGGGCACATGAACATGCTCTATTTGTATCAGGCTCATTGTGCTTTGGGTGTGTCTGGCTCAGATGCTTACAGTTAATCAAGTTGCTGGGACTGGGAAAAGAGGTGAATTTTTCCCCAGCTCAAATCTGCTTTCACACTCCTCTGTAGGAAAGGACAAGATCTATTTTCTTTTTTTTTTTTTTAGAACAGGATTTTTGCAATGTCCTTCATGGCTTTTGTTAGCTGCTGTTGCAGCTTCCCAGCCTTTCCAGTCTCCCCTTTGCTGTGCACTGGGAGAATCCTGCAGCCTGTGCAGTGTGGGAACATCAGAAGTAGAAGATTTGTAGTCCTCCTAAGTAAAAAGCTATTGAAGAGCTGATGCAATTGTGGAGATGGGGCTTGGTAACCCAGGCAATCCACCCAAGTTCTCTGTTCCTAACTTCAGGGAAAAAAAAATAATGATCTGTTTTTCCTCAAGTCACGGAAGTTCAAAAAAGACAGCCTTAATTCCATTAACAAGTCAGCTTGAAACACACACCAAAGTCTCTTTCCTACCAAGACAAAAGCTCAAGGGAAACAAGAGGTTTTGTGTAACACCATGCTTTGTAACCAGACCAGGTTTATCCCTCTGCACAGTAGACATCCTAATTTCTGAAATGCAGCACTTTGGGAAAAGTTCACTTAACACTTACATTTTGCAGCTGAAAGCAATTAATTAGCATAACTGTTATTTTTGAGACAATAAATACAGGGACTAATGAAATGAAACTCAGATTTTTCTGAATTACCTGTGATTTGGGATTTCAGTGATTACTCAGTGTCTTAAGATTTGTGTTTAATCCTCTAACCACCATAGCTGCTGATTTGCCTTTTGATATTTGCCATCTGTGAAAACAAAGGCAGGTGTCTGAAGTTGGCTACCTAAAGCTTTAACTAGTGGAGCTTTCCTGGTCTCTGCATCAGATTTGAAATGAAGGAACAGTGCTTGAATAAAAAGGAGTCTTTATGTGTTTTCAAGCAGCTGATACAGGTTTTCTATATTCTTAGCTTAGGTTTTTTGTTGGTAATCCCACTTAAAATTGAATCTCTTCTTGCTACCTCAGAGTCAACAGAAAACATGAACAAAGTCTGTGTAAGATCTTTTTGTGTAGAACCTCTTTGAGCACCTAGCCCTCTCCTGCTCCAACTGCCCTATAGGTGAGGTCTGTTTCAGTAGACTGTGTTCAGAAAAGGATGTTGCACTCAAAAGAACTAGGGTGAAAAATATACAAAACAAAGCAAAAAACTTGGGTTTTTTGCTTTGTTTTGTATATTTTTTCTGGGTTCTCTAAGCTGCCCAATCAGTAGAGGAAAGATCCAAAACTTTAAAGAAATGTGTAAGGGGAAGCTTAAAATCTCTCTCCTAAAGAAGCTGATTTCTTTTTCAAGGTTTCAGGGTGTTGTTCCCTCTTCTCCTCCTGGTATACCTAAATTTGTCCTACTAATAATGTTTTTACAGTATGCCATTACATAAAGGGCACAATAGAGCCCCATTCAGCTCAAGTCCAGCTGCTTGTAAAGGCTGGATGAGCAAGCTGTTTTTTCCTCTACTCTGCTTACCTTTCATCAGCTCTGCTCCAGAAGTGTGAGGAGCATCTCTTGAGCTCAGTATCTGGTGATCCGACAGAATTTTAAGGTATGTTGCAGTCTCTTGTAAGCTTGCCACAGGAATTCATCTGAAAAATGTAATTTCCATCCATTTTGTTTGTAGCAAGGGGACAAAATGTGGGCATCTTTGACCCATTCAGATGTTATATTAAGAGGAAACTCCCAGAGATCAAAATATGTGCCTGTATGTAGGCATATAGTACGTTTTGGATGCTATTTTCTCTCAAGTGCCTATCTCCTGTTGTTCATCATAGCCATGATCCCCAAGAGGCTGTGTTTCCTACTGCAGAAAGTCCAATAAGGTCCTGTGTCTGTCCCATCTCTATGTTTAAGGCATCTGAGCTGTTTCTACAGTGGTGTAGGAAGGTTTGTCTGGGGTGCATTGACAAAATATATCCAATCACAGATCCCCTGTATACATTTGGTTATAAAGATAGCCTCCTGCTGTGGTAATAGTATAGAAACTGCAGTTTCTCAAGAGCAAGGAGGGAGCCAAAGCAATTGCTCAACACCTCCGCAGTAGCAGAGACCACGCACACACAGGTTTTCCCCATGGAAAGAGAAAAGCAGTTATTGGCATGGTGATGGTGAAAAAGGAATGATTGTGCACTCTTTGATTTAATGCCTTCTGCTTCTAGAAAATTATCAAGAGGCAAACTGAAACAATCAAAACAAAGTACTTTGGTGCTTAATGCAAAAGCTGTGTAAGCCCTGGCCACAGGATGCTGTGAAGAGTAAAATTTACACAGTTCCACTAAGAGCTGAACTGAATGAATTCAAGGAGGAAAAAGTCCATCTTGGTCTGTTGAAGGTGCTGCTGCTAGTTTGGGTGGACAGAGAGGAACAGATAGCAGGAACTGCAGTACTTGTCTTCTCCTAGGCACTGCCTTGTCTTCTGAGCAAAGAAAAGCATCAGGTGACATGGATTATCTTATTTTTTTAAAGTTCTGTCCAAAAGAAAAACTGCGTTTCGAAAGTTAAAAAATTTATTTTCCATTTGCCAAATCTAATTTGTTTTGCAGATGAGTTAACTTCAGTCTTCAGAAAACATTAAGAAAAGGTTTTAATTCACAGCAAATGAAATATTCTGTGTTTTCTTCAAGTGGATTTTTTGTTTTGTCATTATTCCCCTCCCTCTCCCCCTATTTTGGAAAGCAAAACTGATTTTTTTTTGTGTTGAAGTGACATGAAACTTCTCTTTTTTTCCTTCTTGATCCCCCCCAACTGATTATATTCATGGAGCTGTACTTGAGAAAAGAGCTGCCTTCTTTCCTGTGCTATCAAATTTGCTATTAAAGCAAAATGAAGACATAAAAATAATGGCCTAGAGAAATAGCCATGGAACACTGGAAACCAAAAGGGAAAGCTTGCCAATTGCAGTGAGTTTTCAACCTCGAGTGGAATGAGAGGGTGAATATCATTGTATAGTTTGCTAAGTCACTTATAAAGTTCTTTGGGTTCCTCTAGGATGAAAGGCATTGAACACAAGTTGTTGTTATTAAGACTTCTGAAATGTGAAGATATTATTAAAGGATGTGGTCAAATTTCCCTAGGCAAGGAGAAATTCCCCATTCTGTTTTGCTCCCTGCAATTGGATGTTTGTAAGGTGCTTGTAGCTGGCTGATTCTTTCCTCAGTGTAAAATCCCATTTTAGTGGTCGTGTTCCTCTTTGTTGGCAGATTGTTATTTAATTTCTCAGAAATTAGTTTTATTGGGCAGTTCCCAGTGCTGCTGGATGTAAGACACTCTGTCTTCATCATTTTCTATTGAGGTGTCTTCTCTTGTACTTGAGGGTCAGAGATGGACACTTCTCCACGGCTGAAGTTTTGCTGTAAAGGAATATCAGTATATGAGATGAGACTGACTCTAAGACAGACCTTTCCCATCATTTTTCCTGGCATGCAGTAATCCACGAGATGGGGCAAAGACAGTGGCATCAGCTTGTTCTCCTCGGGCTGGAGATACAACAAATAGATTGAAACAGAAGAAAGAAGTTCACCTGCTTTTCTTTCTGCAGCCTATTTCTGCCTAAAAAACAAATGCTAAGGCTCACGATACTCTATTTGGCGTATAGCAACCTTTCTTCTACTTGCCAAGCACTCCCACTTCACCAAACTTTCCTCCCTTGGCTCCATCCCAGGCTTCAAAGACTGACACTGAGGCACTGGGAGCCCTTCTTTGAAAATGACCTCCAGCACAGAAGATAAAGGGCCCAGATTCCCGTGTTTACCTGAAGAGTCACGCACTCCGATAGTAAATGCCACAGAGATAATGTGCTGCTCAGTTTTACAAGAAAATTCACACAGCCTAGTTTGTGGTTTCTGGCAGATGCCCAAAGCTGCTCTCCCAGAGAGTCACAAGATGTGAAGAGAAAGGGAAGAGTTAGCATCCAATTTACAAGCTTAACTGGGAAGGGAAAGGGGTAGATGCAATTTACAGGTGGGACAAGGGAGGACTGCTGCACTCTATCAGTTCAGGGAGGTTTAGGAGGAAAAGGTTGGTCTGTGCTTTAGCACTCAGGTATCAGTAGATTCTGCAGGTACTGGAATGATGAATAGAAGGACTCTTCTGATACTCTTACCAGTCTCTGGTAACTTGCTGGATGCAGCTAGAAATTACTATGTGTGTTGCCCTAATGAAATCATTCTGCCTGTCTTTGCACTGTCAGTTTTTATAATTTTACAAAGATGAACACATTCAAGAAGCCTCAAATCTCTTTAAAGTGCAAATCACTCAAAACAGAGCAGCGGCCCAGAAGACAATACTGGCCTTTGCACATTTTCCAGTCTGCTGGTAATGACTTCAGTCAATCCCCACACAGATGTGCAGCAGGTTTCTAAAGGAGTTGTGCAAAAGGGCCAGCAGATTGGGCAGCACACAGGCATCCTTGTTTCAGCAGATAGAGAAGCAAACCTCTTGTCACATCCCAGCCCAGGGTGTGATTTTTTGCCAAATCTGGGGCAATCTAAAGGCTGCTGAAGCAGAGGCCACAACAAATGACACCGTGTTCCTTTGTGTCTCCAGTTCTCTCTTTGAAAGTGCCAGCTGTCTACCCATGGAAGCAGTGATGTTTCCCATGCCTGACATCCCCTCCCTTTCTTCCAGGGTTGAAATGAACCAGGATGAAGGGTAGGGGACTGGATTAGCTCCAGGGTAGAAAGGTGGGTGAAGAATGGGAGGGGGCTATAGAGGAGGCTCATAGTCTTAATTAATTTAAATTTCTGGTTTGGGCTCTTTGAGGTAGAGATTCAACAAGGTCCTACAGTGCTCTTCCCATCTTTGAATGCAAGCACTGCAGACTATTTTAAGTCCCTGTGAAAGGAATAACAGAGCAGCATGTAAAATTTTCTCAGCTGACACTTAGGGAGGAGAAGCTACAAGTAATGAAGAAAAAGCCTTTGAAAATTCCTACCTTTTCCAAATTGAGCCACTTCCAGGGTTAAACTGCATGACCCACAGCGCTCCTTGCATAGCTGTGGAAAACCCCTGAGGTGCTTCATGGAGACCTGCCAGAGTTAGGCATCCAACTACAAAGATGGTGCCCTGCACGGAAATTTCCCTGTCAGAAGGGGCAGTGATCATTCATACCTGGCATTTAATTTCTTCACTTGCTGCTACTGAGAATGGCACTCAAATGGGGTTGCAGATCATCCAGTGACATTTGCCTTTGATATGATACAACTGTCACAATCCTGGATGTATGTCTTGGACACTTATTTTCAGGACTTCTTAGAAGTCAGAATGGGATGACGCCACCAAGCAACATCTGTTTGTGGGTTTTACTAAATTAGAATATATGAGTTTTTATACCACTCTGTACCTGCATTCAGTTCTTAGAAAATAGAGGCATGTACTCTCTTTTAGCTCCTTTTACTTTTATGAGATTTTTGTCCATGTTTTTACACTGGTATGATTAAAAATGGACTGTAGAAATGAAGAAAACCTCAAACAAACATCCAACAAGAAACAAGTAGACTCTGATTCAGAAAATTGCTTAATTGCCTGTGCAATTTCATTTCAATGATTAGTCCTGTTAAAAAGTTATGTGAGTTCTTAAATATGGAATTAATTCCTCAGCTATAATATCTCCATGGCTTATTTAATAGCATTCCACTGAATTAGGGCTCAGACTAGCCCCCAATTTCTGGTTCAGCAAGTATAAGATTTCTCAGCCTTCTTAGGTCATAACCCCTTTCTAGAAGTCAATCATTTTTGTGACTCCCCGTAAAAGTAAGAGTGAAAAATCTGCTGGTGATAGCATGGTGAAGTCTCTCTCACATGTTTGTGCTCAGGTTTTCTGAGATCTTGGCAGGGAGTATTTGACCTTGGAGTTGAAGGTGGTACAGGGAGGAGAACAGCAAGATTTTCTTGGCCTTGGATTGTAATAACATTTCAATGCCTTACAAACACCCCTGATTGCCTTTCTGACCCCTCACTCCCTTCTCCTCCCCATATCCTCTGGTTTTGCAATGCACAAGTTGAGAAACATTTGTTACAGAGACAGTTAACCTCAGTGCAGCGGTTTCAAGGGGTCGGGAATCAACCACTTTGTAGCTCAGAAATGCTTGACCCTCCCTGATGGAAAAACAAAACAAAACCAGGGCACTTCATCTCTAGATTGGACAAAGCAGGGGAGGGAGGAGGAGGAAGGTGGTAAATATCCTGGCTGTGCCTGTGACTAATAACTGAAGTAAGGAGTCTTCTGATATTGTCCCTATGCCCCATGTTCTACCCTGAATCCTATGAGATCAAGCTATAATGTGGGAAAAGAAATCTGCATTTCTTTCACCTTTAAGCAGGTTTTCCAGATCTCAGATAATTCCTATTCATTATTAAAATGTAGATATTGGAGCTGAATGCTAGGTCACAAAGTCTTCTTAAAGCAATGCATGAAACTAATTTGGGTTTCCTAACCCTAACTGGCATTTCACAGTATAGTGTTGTGTTTTATAATTTGTATGGGACATGTTTATGATGGCCAGTTAACCTGGTCACTCTGTTAGGCTCTCGATAAATGGCAATATGATTGGGAGGACATGTTTACAAACTCTCTTCACGCCTCTCTGACTGAGAGTTCCAGCTCTGTCTCAGTCTGAAGGTTTCCATTTTGGTGAAGCTGCCTGGCAAGAACATTTGATCACTTAAGAGCCAAGCATTTTGACTCAGCTTTGGAACTAATGGATTGCCTGAATGTGATGAGATTTCTATGGTCTCACTGCCTGACACTCAAGCATCTCTCTAGCCCCGACAGTGGTGTATCCCAGAGGTGGAAGAGTGCTAAAAGCTTTGTTTTTGACTGTGCCCACATGTCCTCTCAGAAGAACTTGCTCAGATTTAGGAAGTGTTTCAGCAAAATCAGGACCCAAACATTGGCTTCCAAATTCCAAACTCCATCCTAAAACCAAGGCCACCTTCCCTTTCCCGTCCTTTCTTGGCAGGAGCAGTATTCCCACAGTGACCCTGTGTGCAGGTTATTCAGCCTCACAACTTGCTCTTTTCTATTTAATTTCCATGCAGTGGTACAGTACAAAGACCCTTCCTCTTTCAATGTCCAGCTCTGATTTGCAATTAGGCAAACTGATTCAGACAGCATTTATGTGGCACTGGGGTTTTCCTGTGATAGGGTTTCCATGTCTGTGTTCTGCAGGTCACCCAAGGTTTTATGAGCTCATACCTGTAGTGAATTTCTCAGCTGTGACTCACGAGCAATTGGCCAGCCTGTTCACTCCCAGAACACTATTTTACATTTGGAAACCTCCTTAGCTGTAAATATGTCTGAGGTTTACTGTGGATCTGTCAGTCACTGACCAGTCAGGACAGATGTTCACAATTATTTTCTCAGCAAATATTGTCAAAAAGCTGCAGTAAAAACTGTGAATATTTTCTGTGACCAGCTTATTGTTTAGGGATAAGAGAACCAGCAGTGTTAGTCTTGGAAACTGCTAGTTAAAACTTACTTAGTCATTTGAATATTCATAAAAATCTGTAGTATTTAAAGAAAATTATTTTTTGATGGTTTGTGAGCAAGCACGAAAATATTTGTCATTTCTCTTACGCAATAGACTTAGAGCCACTGTCACACATCAGGATTTTCATTAGCATGTATCAAAGAACTGTTAGATCTACAAGGTATACAATATATTTTATCAGAGCACAGTAGAAGTATTGCAAAACCTCCAAAAAATCCGCCTCTAGTTGAGTGTGAGGGGCTGATTTCACCATCCTGTAAATCTTAAAGCTGAAAACAACTAATGTGTCTCTTCTTTTCACACATAAACACCTTCCTAATGGAATAGGGTTTCACTAGAATATGCAGAGTTTTAAATTTCAGGAGGGTATTAAGTTAGTTCTTTGGTACCCTGACTAATGGTGGAAAGAATATCATAGACACTTCTTTTAAATACTCTCCTCTGTTTTGCTTGAAATTCAATATATTATTTAGTAGATTGTTAGTGTTATTAATGATATTATTTATTGCCATTTGCTTTATATCACCGGTTATATCGAGAATCAATTCCTTTTCAAGATTCAGTCATACAGTGAGTATCTTAAAACATGAATGCATGATTCATAAATTAAGTTCATACTCTGTTAAACTTTAACTGTTTTACTTCTGTTTGAGGCAGAGCTTGGTTAGATTATTTTGGATGTTCCTCATTACTGTCAGTGATGAGGGCACATCTGCAATGGACTGTGTGCAGATGACATTCTGAGTTTTATTCCTGAGGCTGTTTGGGGAAATGGAGGCAGAGAACGATTCAGTTGTCCACCGTCACATGTATAATTATTGCTGAGAGTGGGAAATAAAACCAGAGATCCTGAAAGGAAAGTATGTTATCTGCTTATGGAAGGGGGTCATATAAAATCTAGTTCTTATAATTCCCTCCTTTGGAAACAATGAGATAAAACACTGAAGTTCACTTTATTTGTGGCATTCTTGGTAGTTGGAGCTTCTGCTAAAGGCAGACACTTTGGTGCTTTCCTGTTTATTTGTGTCTCTTACTTTTTATCCTGGACACTTTTTACATAAACTCTCTCATCTTTGCACAGAGCAGGGACATTTTGATCCAAGATTAAAGCATGTCAGGAGCTACAATAGTGTGAACAGTTTTCAAGAGGTCACCATAGTCTCTTTTGCAGCTACACTGCACCTTTCCAATAAGCCGTCCTCTGAACCAATTTTCTGAGCTCTTGAATGTCTTCCAGCTTGTTTTTTATGGATGTGAAACCTGATCAGTGTTGGTGTCTCTGTACAAAGGGATGCAGAGTACTGGTGAAAAGCCCATAAGCTCCTGATGTGCTCTTTCTCAGCTGGACTCTTTGACAGCAAGAGGGTTAAAAGTTTAATTTCGAATTGGCTTCACAGAAAGCAAAGAAGGACTTTAGCATCACTTGGTTTTCAGATTGAACAAGACCCCTTGAATACCACATAGTGTACTCTTGAGGAAATTCAAATAATCTTAGTGTACATTTCAGCAAGAAGTTTTGTCTAACCTTCAAGATCTCCTCTGGATCTGACTCCTCAAATTTGCCTTCCTTTGGAATTGAAGATGTCAGCCACCTAACTGTTGATCAGTGACAACCACATAATTCTTTTACATGGAGGAGGCTATTTCAATGAAAAACTGATTATGCGTTCCCCCCACCAAAATACAGTACAGCAAGAGGAATCATGTCTGGTTTACTGCAATGTTAAGCTTTTCCAGAGCCCAGATCCAAATTATCATTTCATCACACTTATATGCTAGAGTGGCAAATGCCTCGGTGTGGTAGTAGCCACAGGAACACACAGGCTCTTGTGGGATGGCTGTGTAACACAGGGGTCGTGGCCGCTTGAAGCTTGAAGCCATGGAATCACAGGGGTTTAGGGTTCTTGTGTTTCAAATAAGAGAGTCACAAAGTCTTAGGACTAGCCAAAGAGTAATCAGTGCTTTTTCAGATTACAGAGGGTAGGTTCACCAGTCTGTTCAGTTAAAAGGGCTTCTGGGGTCAGTCAAAGTTCAGTTAGAGCAAACCCAACCGTGTCTGATTTTTATGCATGTCCCTAATGTGCTCTTAAGAAAAGCAAATATCTCAGCCATTTTCCACCTCAGACTTCTAGTCTTAATTATTTATCCCTCTCTGGAGCTGTTGCTGGTGCAGAAGCTGGAAATCTTGTGCAGGTGGAGACTTACCTATTAAAATGCAAGGTTCATTACTCCTGTATCCCATGTGTTGGCTAACCAGATGTTTCTCCATCCCTCCTTTACCCTGTTCCTTCATGGTTTTATGAAGGTAAACGAACTCAGGACAAAACACAGCCGTGCTCCAGGGATTATTCTGGATGAAGGCATATTTAATGTAGCACACTGCAGAAAGCTGAATAGTCATGGAAAAAGAGTAAAAATGCTACTTATAGACATTCTGTTTAGACAAGAATAAATGGGAATAGAGGCTGGGATGTTTTTCTGTAAAGTCAGCTGTGAGGTGGCTGTTTAAGCTCCCTTCACTTCAGTGGGGAGAAAGGCAGACTGATTCATATGTCTTACCCTTCTATTTCAGGTGTTTGGTTGGTTCCTAACACTGTCCTTCAGTGTTAGGAAAGGAAACTGTCACTCCTGGTGCACATGTACAATTTGCATTGCTCTGGAGTTCAAGTCACAGTTAAGGCCATGGTTGAAATGTAAATAAGAACAATAGCTGGTTACAATTTGCAATCTCAGCAAGGAATCTGAAGACTGTCCAAGTGAGGAGACTGAATGGGGAATCTGGAGATGGTCCAAGCAAGAACACTGAATGATAAGCTCTGTCTAAAGCAGATACAGCCACACAGGCTGGGCGCAGTGGCCATGGGTAATGCCATAAGAGCTTTGTTTTGAGGAAGAAATGGCTTTCTCAGGTATTCAGCCCAGCTCCAAATCCCTTTCAAAAAAATCCAACCTGGATCTTGGAGAGGGAGGAAGAAAGAAAGGCTTAATTCTTAAAGATCCCATGAAAACAATAAATAGAGTTTAACAGTCAATAGGCAGATTAAACTGGCTGTGGATCAAAATGCATCAGGAGTAAAGATTTATTGCAGAAAACTAGACATGGAATAAGCCCTGCTCTGTTGCTGGAGCTCTGACTAACTGGTTCTAGTGAGGAAGGGAGGGGGAAAGAAAATTACAGTCTTTATAAATAGGCATCAGCAAAGCTGTTCCTGGCATGCTTTCCTGCCCCAGTCCATACCACCCAGTGGGGTAAATATCTCATTCCAATAATACCACTGATTAAATGGCTGTGGGATAAGGAATTTAATAAATTCCACACAGCATGTGAATGGTAATCAGGCCAGGAGCTTTATGCACTTTGGCTTGTGACATATACCACTGGGATATAGGATAATTAAGGGAATATTCCCTCCTGTCTCCAGATCTCTAGTGACTGTAGGGCATGCTGAGTCTTCTGTTTCAAGGGGTATAAATAGAGCAAACGGGATGAAATGAGGTGGGATACATAGTTCGAATACCAGTCAAATCTACAGGGCAGGGGCACCATCCTCTGTAGTCTTTCACTCACAGAACTCTAGATGTCCTGGTAAATAACTTTATGCATTCTGCAGCCAAGGTGTGTAATATGCCTATACACTTGTTTGATGATTCATTCTGACTCCTCAATATAAAGGTAAAAGTCTTTTAAGTTTGTATGTGCTCTGTGTGCTTGGAGATGGGAGTGAGACTTTTTTAATCCCCTGCATTTCTGTCAGTCTGTTATAAGGTGTTTTTCATCTGAGACATTCAGTTCTGGGCTGGACTCTGTCTAGTAAGGAGGTACTTCACACTTGAAATTCACTGAATGTGCCACATGATGTGAAACCCAGTCTTGCACATCCCATATTTCTGATCAGAATTCCCAGGCAGAAACGTGACTCATCCTGCAGCCAGTGCCTATGGAATGTGCCTATGTGAGTGTTGGGAGCTCCTTGCAGTGTCTAGTTCTAATGGAAGAAGCACCAGTCTACTGTGCACACTGACTGACCCTTGCTGAGGAGTTTGAAAAACACAAAAGAATTGTTAACATCCCTTTTATGTGAACACATGCCAGACAAGGCAGGTCAAATGGAAGGCTTGCCTCTTCTCCCCAGAGAAACTGCCTTCTCAGGCTGCTTTGAATAAGCTGGGGCACGCTAAACTTTTTGGTATCTCTTTCCAGTGGACTCTAAATTCTGAAACAGTTTCAGGATGAAGATAATGCCCTGAAAGGCAAAGATGTAGAAGAATTCAAGTTGTTTTTTTCTTTTAAGCTGTGTTCTTTCTGTATTTTGGCAACAACTGTTTAAAAGTTGTGAGTTGTTAGGTGTGTCTCAAGGCAGTTTTATCTATCATTATCCAGAACCCTGATGTTTTTACATCAACAAGCTTGCAATACAGACTTGGTGCGTTTAAATGGGTACATCTAGATTTTGAATAGAATAAGGCGGGTTTTAATATTTTTAGTAATAATAATAATAATAATATCATCATCATCTGTAGTTTATGCAGGGCAACTAGGCTGACTCATATATTATGAGGTCTCTTTCTTCCTCTACTACATCTTTCCCTTCAGCTTCAAGAGTGGTAGGAATGGCTGCCACTTCATTTAGCCTCTGGGGAAGGGGCTGACACACACTTTGCCAATGCATTTCACAAGTCACAAGACAGGAGATCATGTATCTTGGTTCTGTCCCTGGCTATGAGAGAAGAATGTGGCTTATGGGTCTGATAGGGGGTAATCAAAGCTCAATCAGCCTGAAAGACATTGCAGCTGACTGGTGAAGATATAGACTTACTGTGCTCTAGTCCTGCTTTCTGGCCAAGGTGACCTTTGGTGACCTCAGAGTTAGTGTTGCTCTGAAATATGGCAGCAGCTTGAACTCAACTGTCTTCCATAATTGGGATTTATAGCCTTGGTCAGTAATAAGGACAAAGAAATGTGCAATATCAATCACAGCAAGTTATGAGTATGTGAACTAGAGTTAGCTCAGGGAACTGGCTCAGAGGTTACAGGAGTATTGGTGTGGGAGCAACATCCTTTTATTCTTCCCACCTGTCCCTAAAACAGTCTTAGTCATTACTGTCATCGCTTCTTTATGGTGTGTGTCTTTTCAGCCAGGCTAGAAAAGGGGCAAGATCAAAATGTGCTGAATATTTTCTATTTGTAATGCTATTGCTTTCGCCAATATTTGGGGATCATCTTGCAAAGTATAGTGGTTTTGAATAGATCTTTAAAAAACCAAGAGCTATCTGTTTAAAAACAGTAAAAAAAGTCAGACTTTGTAATTTTTTTAGCTTCTATCGTTTGCTTTTTCATCAAAGGTACTCTGCTCAGCACTTCTCTGAGGATGGCGTTTGCCATTTTAAGGAAATCTTTGTATGACAGAGGTTTCTGTAAAAGTGAGAATTTCTGAATCAGCCTTTACTCTTGAGTGGAACTCATTATTATCTCTGTTACCACTGCTTCCCAGTTATTTTCAATGGTTGATAAAAATCAGTTCTGTTTTCCGATGATAAACTATATTCAACCTCAGGAAACTGGTCCATAGCTTCTCAAAACCACTGGTATGCTTCTCAAAACCTTTGGCTGTTTTATATTCACTCTGGTTTTTTTGAGTATGGAATGATAAACACAGGGTCACTCTGTAGGTGTGGACATTGGTAAGATGTAGCCTCCATACTGACTAATGGAGTTTTCTAAAATTGTGTTAGATTACTTCTGAAACATTAATCTGATACACCTTTTCCAAATGAATCTAATCTTTACTTTGTATTTTAAAATTACATGTTTGAAGTGCCATTGAGAAGCATCAGTTTTCTTTTGAAACTATCCAGTCTGTCACTGTTATTATGGAAAACACAGTTATAATGGAAAGTTCTTCAGTTTCTATGTTTTTCTTTTCTTTTTTTTTTTTTTTTTTTCTTTTCTTTTTAATATATTTACATTCTTTCCCCTTTCTTTTGAGTTGTTTTTTGTGTAAATGCTTTTGCTGCCACAATGCCTTTCACGAGACCAAAGGGAAAAATCAAGCACCTTTCTGCCAGGTGTTTTGAATCTACTTCTTCTCTCTTAATAAAAAGCAGAGCTCCATCTGCTCTTGAACGTGCACATCTCCACTGCCAGTCCTATCCCAACCTCACACCCCTCCAGCTGTGCACATGTTTCTTATTATGAGACAAGTCTGTGGAGGAGGACAGCAATTATTGCTTGGTCCCCATCTGAAATAAATTCCCAAGATGAAGGATGGCTTCTCAGATTGAAAGTTCTTGTAAGAATAATGATGCCTTTCAGGCCCTTAGCAGTTTAGGTTTCCTTCAAGAAGGAACATCTCTCAGTAAAAGATGCCATAGAAAACCTATTTTTTTGTTTAATTTTATTCTTGGCAAATCTGGTTGTATACAGATATGATCTGAGTGATATTTCTTATGACTTTGGTATGGATGAAGAATGGATCATTTGAAAAGAAAAACAGCTGGTGGTAGACAAACCCACCTGCTATTTGCCCTTGAAATCACCATGTTTTTGCAGCCAAACCTGTTTATATATCTATTGTGTTTACTTTTTTTTCCTGATCATAGAGGAGAGGTAGCATTATGAAAGCACAGGGTTTTTTACATTATTTATTAATGTGAAAGAGAGAAAGCTAGAAAAAACCCACATAGTGTATGTATTCATATTTATATACATACATTTGTCACTCCTGTCTGTCACACTCTGAAGATGCACTCATGTAAACATTAAGGCGGTACAGCAGATAGACTCCACCAGACATCTTGTTGAATCAAACTTCTTGAAATTGATTGGTCAACTGTATATCCAGAAAGTTACTAATGAATTGGTATGGAAGTAATAAACTTGTATGATTACACTTGGGAAAGTTAATTCAGTGAAAACTTTACATATTTGTGCAGTTACTCAACATACTTTCTCCTGTCTGTGTTGTAAAGTTAGATAATGAGTTTCCTTATGACGTTGTAATATTTAATGCTTGTCAATAAAGAAATGCTTTCTTGTATCAGGGGATATTGAAACAGACAATAAAGAAGATTCCTCTCTGGAGAAACCAGAGAGAAATCATGAGAGTGTTAATGAGAATGGAATTATCATAATGGATAGAAGTGGTACATGAAGAGCTTGTAACCTGCAGAGATGGGAGAGGTGTGCTATCAGCTCTGTAAAACACTGGAGAGGCAGAACTGGATGCTCCTGCCAGTCACAGATCAAATGAGAAGACCAGAAGGAAGAGCTGGAAGAGATGTCAAGTAGTGTCTTGAGTGTAAGTTAGATACTTACAGACATCCTTGGTGGTCCTGGGAGCCTGGAGTCCTTGAGAGCCCACAGTTATGTGCTTTTGGAAGCCTCCATCTACTGCTCAGATGGGTTTTGCAGCAGTTGCTGCTTGACCTGTGATTCTTGTTATTTATGACCCCCATTTCACTTCTCTTGGCTGAATTCATTCCACTGTGGTCATTCTAATGGGATTCAAATTTCCTTTCTAAAATAAATGCCTGTCCTCCCTCAACCTTCTTCCTTGTGTCCACCTCAGTTTAGCAAATTTCATAGCCACAGAGTATTCCCCTGGTTGCTGTCTTCTGCTGTCCACCACCTGCTCACATGACAATTTTGGGTTGAAAACATTGCTTCTGTGTCTCCAACTCCTTCCTTGAGTACAACGTTTTCCTCTTTAATTTTGTTTCTTTTATGGAAATGGCCCTTCTGGAGGAAGGTCGTGTTGTTTCTACTGTTTTAGGAAGGCAGTTTGGTTTTACCCACAGCAGCCAGAGAGCAGTATGCTGTTTCTATAAATGGACTGCTACAGTGTTTTGTTATGAAACAGCCTTTGATATAGGAGGGCCACAGTCTTAGAGCTTCCAAATATATTTCAGCCATCTATAAAAATGACAAATATTTCTATGCCCACAGGATAGGAACACATACGTTTCCAAGAGCTCAGTTGTGCTATCCTGAAGTTAAACTGAGAGCTGCTGTCTTAATGTTGAGAGACAAGTGTTGACTGCATCTTTTTTCCATCCCTTCTGCCTTTGAGCTTTGGAGCTGGATGCTCTGGTTTCAGCTGGGATAGAGTTAATTTTCTTCCCAGTAGCTGGTCCAGTACTGTCTCTTTGGATTCAGTATGAGAATAATGTTGATAACACACTGATGTTTTAGTTGTTGCTAAGCAGTGCTTACTCTCAGTGAAGGCCTTTTCAGTTTCCCAGGCTCTGCCAGCGAGCAGGTGCACAATGAGCTGGGAGGAAGCATGGCCAGGACAGCTGACCTGAACTGACCCAAGGGATATTCCATACCACAGAGTGCCATGCTCTGTGTATAAACTGGGGAAAATTGGTCAGGAGGTGCTGGTCACTGCTCAGGGCCTGGCTGGGCATTGGTCAGTAGGTGGTGAGCACTTGTAGTGTGCATCACTTGCATTTCTTCTATTTCCCTCTCATTTTGGTGTCTCCATTTTCATTACAATTATTATTATATTTTAAATTTATTTAAATTATTAAAACTGTTCTTATCTCTACCCAAGGATTTTATCTTCCCTCTTTTCCAGTTTTCCTCCCCGTCCCACTGGGTGGTGGGGTGAGGTGCACACAATATTTAGTGGCCAGCTACTGTTAAACTACTGCACTGAACAGCCAGTTCTGAGAAAAAGGACAAGAAATAGGCTCCATGTTGTCCTGCTTTTTCAGAGATCATTCAGCAGTCTGACACCAAAGCAGGGAAGCTGTGCAGAAAAAGGACTCTGGTCCTTCCAGTTTGTGATGTGCAGTATTGGGTCAGGTCAAGGTGTAGAAGAGCTCTGCCAAATCTTAATCCAAATAGACCTGAAGTTACCTGATTTTCCAGGACCAGATTTTCTCAAGTAAAGTGCAAGAATGCACCAGTTCCAAAAATGTGGCAGGGATTTATAATGATTGCAGTTTGTACCTCTTTAATAGACAATGGGTTGTTTTGTTTGTTTCATTGCTTCCTGTGACCAGCAAGATTAGGCAAGGATGGGGAAAAAAAGAAGACATCAAAGCAATAGGCAGAACACTGAAAATTTGTAAAACAGTTTTACTAGCAGAGGCACTAAAAATCCTCAAGACTATACTCACAGAAATGTCCAAGCCTTTAAGGGTTTGCTTTTCAAATTAATTTTTTAGTTTTATGTGGTTTGCTCATCAGTGCCACAGCAATGGGACACAGCATTTCCCAGGGATAATTGAATATTCCCATAATGTTGCCAGATGACCTGTAGGTCCCACAGTAACATTACTCAGAGAGACAGAAATGGGACCTCAAGACAAAGGCCTTCCTTCAGCTGCCCTTTTTCCTGTTTTCAGGAAAGCAACAGGTCATGCAAAACAAGAGACTCATGAGCCAGTGAGGAATTTTGACATGAAATTATGGATTCTGGAGAAACGGTTCAACCAGTCAGGGTTGCAAAAATTTATTCTGCATGATGTATGTGGTTATTGGGCTCCAGAAACAAAGCCATGTGGCACAGGTCTCTGAATGTATACCTAATTTTCTGTTTTCATGATATCAAAAGAGCAACGATAATCTATTTGTAGACAATGGCAAGGCATTTATTAACTGACCAAAATCAGTTCAGAGCATCAGGTCCTCCTGGCTAGGCATTAAACCTCCGGGAAATATCTCTGCTTCATTGCTATTGCTTCATTATTTACACTAACTATCACAACCATTTGTCTAAATATTTGCTTTTCTGATACTGACACCCTGAAGGAGTTCAGGTCAGGACATTGTTTGCCTATTGTATAGCATTGCAACATGCAAAGATTTAAGTAACTGGGGAAAGGAATAGGAAGCTTAGAAATTGAATGAGAAATGAAGGGGTCTGGCTTGGAGCACCTGCTCAGTGCAGTTGTTTTTTATTAAACAATACAACGTGCAGCCCTGCAGGAGGTCAGAACAGATGATCTAATAGGTCTTCCTGCCCTTGAAATACACGGACTATGTTGCTGTGCAATTAATGTCAGTGGAGCCAGTGAAGTGAATGTAGGCTTGTCCATTTAGATTATTGCAAAACCGATATTTGGTGAAATAGTTTCCTTGACCTCTCCTTTATTTCCAATAAAGGCAATGTTGTAATGGGAGGGGAAGGGAGGTATTTGGAGTCACTGAACTGGTCCACATTCCCAAATATCGTGTCAGCGACCAGACACAGATAGGCATCGAGTGCCCTTTGCTCTTACTTGGTTTCATTTCCTGGGTGTTTTCCTTATTAGGCTGAATGATGAGCCAATTGTACAATAAAATGTGTCCTAAGCATATCAGCACGTTGGTATTTAAGAACCCTTCCGCATGTAATGAGCTGAGGAATTACAACACAAAGCACACCTTTCTCTCAAATTGACTGATTAACATAATAAAGTTAGACTCAAGGCAGCTTGTTCTCAATCTGTATTTAGCCTGAAGTGTTTTTCTTGTATTTCAGACCTGACAAAGGGCTCATGTGCCTGGAAGCACGTGCCTGCTATTTTCCAGGCATATCAGTTGGTCTAATTAAAAACCTTACCTCTTCCTACAAACTTTGCCACAGGAATGAATCTACATGGCCAAGCAGGTTTCTTTCTTTTTTCTTTTTTTTTTTCTTTTCATTTTTTTCTGGCACAGTTTTAAACCTTTAGAGGCATCTTACATATGAATGGCCTAATTTCTGATGACACTGACCATTATACCTATAGTTTAAAGTTGGTTTCAGTTTCACATATGGCAAGTATGCCTTGCAGGCAGATAATACAGGAGCTAGGTAAACTTATTTTATGACAAAAAGGATTAAGGGGTGACTTAACCACTGCCAATAAACAGATGTGCAGGCAGAAAAATTGGATGTGTAACTGAGTAGTTGAAGAAATTGCAGGACCCAGTTCCTGACACAGAAGCCACAAATCTTGACTATTGAATTGCAGAGGGGTTTTTTTGGCTGTTTGGTTGTTTTGTTTTTTCCTTTTTGTTTTGTTTTGTTTTGTTTTGTTTTCCTTGTTGCTGTAGGTTTGGTTTGGAGTTTTTGTTGGTTTTGGATTTTTTTTTCAATTTTTTCTTTCCTTAGAAAGTTTAATGAAGTAATTAGTTTGATGCCAAAGATGTAGTAAATCCACATCACCTTTTGTAACCACCAACCCAGTTTTGAAGTTGCTGGGCTTAACAGAAGCAGCAGTGGAGAAGCTGGACAGTCCATGTTCTGCTGTAAGATACAGTAATTGATCAGAACAGTCCTTTAACTCTAATTTAAATGGATTGGGACAGAGAAAATCTGAAAGGCAGTGAAAGATTATTTACACATCAAGGTGACCTCTGCTCCAATAAATGGGTTCAAAGATGCTGCATGGTCTCCCAAGAAAAGCATCCAGCTGATTGCCTTAAGTCTTTGGAAAGCAGCAAGGTGCCAAGTTTACCTACTCATTGTGTGTGAGTCCAACATCAATCCTGAATTCAGACAAGTTTGGATTGGCCTCATTGTGGGTGGGCACATTGAAACCTTTGAGTTTCACTAAACGGTGGAGTGTTTGATTTTGTTTTCTTTTCCACTAGGCTGCCGTCCTTAGCAGGACTGTGTGATGTGAAGAATGGGTGTTCCCAAGTGCCTGCATAATACCCTGGTAATTTCTGCAGAAGCAAGGGCTATTTGTTCATTTCAGTGAGACAAGGGTAAAGCAAAGTCTTGACATGGGATTTCTGGTCAGATGAATGAGGCTGTCAGAGCTGCTTTGCCAGCCCCAGGTTGAAGAGGCTGCTGAGCAAATCTCTGCCATGGTAGAAAGAAAATATTTAATGATAAAATCTCTGATTGTCTGACAGCACTCCAGAGAAGTCTGTGCTCTGGGAATATGAAAGAGGAGGGAGGAGAAGGTTTTGGTTGTGCGAGGCTGTGATTGATGCAGCTTCAGGTGGTTGCACTCTCTCTACTCTGGCTCGAGCCTGTTGCTCAGATCCTCAGCCTCATGAGTTTGTGGACCCAAGCATATTTTCCCTCGCTAGTGCATAATAGCTAAATCTAATTATAACGGGTCATTTTTCTTAGTTTTGTTATGTTGATTCCTTAAGAGTTGTCCATTGAACCTACTGGTTGGTTGAAGGCTGCTAGACACCTGCAAAGCTCCATTTCATAAAATTGTGGTTCTAAGTGCTATGAAAGTAAAACCTCCCTTCCTGTGGAGTTCTGTGCTGTAACTCATCTGGCATGTGCTTGCTAGCTGACAACTCCTGCCAGCGTTCACCCTTATGCAACAGAGCAGGAGGCAATTTCTAAGTTGGCACCTTCTCTAATGGCCAAGAGTCACGTCTTGTTATCTTAACACCTGATCAGAGGCAAAGCTGAATATAAGTTACAAACCAGAAGTCTGAAGCTTAGCCCTAAAGGTTCCTCTGGTGCACTAAAGAGCCATGGCTCAAAATACTTATTAGGCAGAATCAAAAATTATAAATTAATTACTGCCAAAAACTTGACAATCACAAAACTAATTTCTGGTAGAAACATTTGGTTCTTCTCTAAAAAATAAAAATAGAAAAAGAGTAAAAGAATAATATGAGATTTTAACTCTTTTTTTTTTTTTTTTTTTTTTTTTTTTTTTTTTTTTTTTTAAGGGCTGAAGCAAATTGTTAAAAGAAAAGATAACACAAGCAGTTCTGACAGGGTGTTTCTCTTAGGAGATGTAACTTATTGATGTCTAAACTTAAACTCACACACCAGTGTTTCTAATAGACCATTTCTGTGGATCATCCTGAGGTTTATCCCTTAACAAGAGCAAACCATATAATTATTATTTACCTAGATGACTCTAATTGAGAACAGCACCTTGCATTCAGCTGTTTGTTTTTCCTCTTCCAGATGTGAGATGGAGACCAGATCTGACTGACAGATTAAATGACTTTGATCCTTATAATATTAAGCTAAAACAATCATACATAATTGAAAATATCTGTTCTAATCAAGAGTCTTTGAGAACAAATTAGTCTTCCCTTCTTCCTGCTTCTTGCTTGGTGAGTTCACTTTCAAGGTATGATAATAAATGTGTCCAAACTCAATCTTTCTTCTTAACCCTTTCCCAGAAAGGAGTCAAGGAAGAGTTGCTCAAGCCAGGCAGAACTCCAGGACTTGCAGCACAGTCTAGTCTCTTAGGATATTACTTCACTTTATCCCTTGGCAGTTTTTATTGAGGCCTCCCTGACATCTCCTAGATGGGAAATTAACCCCTAAAAAGACTTCTCAAGGTTAACAGGTGCTAATTTACCCTGGAACATATTGATGCACAGAGGTATTATCCTCTGACTAGATGTTTCTCTTTCTCCTTCCACCCCCCTATTAATTAGTGCATTTTCACACTTCCTTTGGGAGATTTGGCTGCATATGGTATAATTAAATATCACAAATCTTGGGTGCGGAAGACACACTAAAACACATTAGTCTTCAAAGAATATTGCTTAATTTTGTTGAAATGCTATGTCAAAATTTGACAAATTAAAATTACTTCAGCACTGCCTTAGTAGAATACAACAATCAAGTAATTTACACAGAAACGGGATTGAAAAGCTGATCTTCACTGGGATCTGGATAAGTAACTGCATTTACAATATATATGCAGAATAATGTAATGAATTTCTTATTGAGAACATTAAGACTGGTTCATCTGGTTCTTGATTATCTTTTTTTGTTTGTTTGTTTTCCCACCACCTGCCTCCAGATATCAGGTTTCATTAAAGTGTTTCTTAAAACTGTTCTGGCTAGCATTAGGTACTTAATGTTAGTTGACATGAGCATCTAAAAAAGGGTACTCATATGTCTGTGTAAGCCTGGATCTTAGTAGCTTGTTTTTACTGCCTAATTCTGAGCCTCTTGCTGCCAATGGCAGATAACACAGCACAGCCTCTGAGAGCTACAGAGAGCCTTGGGTGGTTTTTTCTCCAGGGAAGCAGAAGAAATCAACCCATATGCTCCCAACCTTACAAATTTCTACAAGACAGAACTGGATCTTCCAAAAAGAGAAAGGATACAATGATGATATTTGTCCTTTAATATGGATAATAATGTGTGCATCAGCTAGCTATTCACATTTGTGTATGCGATATGAAAAGGAGACTTTTCATAATGAACCTGAAGGGAGCTAAGATCTGATCTTGTGGAGCCATACATGGAGTGGTCACTTTATCCCTGGCATGGTGACAATTGATATTGTCACCTATATGATATCCAAAAAGATGGAGGTGCAGACAGCCTGTCTCATCAGAGAGGTTCCTTCTCCAAAGACAGCTAGAGAGAATCTGGGATATGCCGGTGAAAGTCAATTGTTTGGAGATGACACAAGCTATGTTTCTTTGGGAATATTTGGTGAAAATGGAGGGATGGGTGGGAGCACCTTGGTTCTTGAGCTCAGGCCCAGAGCAGCAAATTGTCTTTAAGAAATTGAGCCCAAATTTGTTAGCAAATACTTCTGCTCTAATCTTCCACATACCTCAGCACTCAAAACATCCATTGACACTAAAATGTCCTGCTACAATGACATTCAATTTACCTCTGTTTTGGCTAGTTTTCACATGGATCTCAGGACAGATTGGAAATTTCTCCTGGTGAATATTCTGACCAGAGCACTGGAAGATATGTTTATTAATGTGTGAAGCCAAACACAATTAGACGTGTTGCCAAATAGATATGTATATTCTGCAGTGCCCTGTGAAGTTGCCTATACAGATAGCTCAAGAACTGATTTCACTGAATATAATTCCATTTTTCATAAATTAGGTCAGATAAGAAAAATGCGAGGAAAAAAGTATGTGAGTGGGGAGTAGACTTGCAGGAAAGAAATAAACACCAGCCCATGGAAAGGGGAGGGGGATCTCCTGCTGGCCACAAGCCCTGCATTTCTGTAAGAATCTTCCAGGCCCAAGGACAAGAAAGAGTCAGCCTAACTTGACAAACTGGGTGTTAGTGGATAGTAGTGACCTAAAGGCAAAAGGACTGTAATGCTTCTCTGGCTTGTGAGTATTCCCCACACCACAGCTCCTGCTTTTGTAATTTTCTCTTGTCAGTTTTATTTATTGCCAATTGTTATTTGAATGCATAGGCTGCTGTTAGTGACAGGAGAGCCGTGCAGTGAGAATGCTGGATGTGCACTGTGGAAATATGTTTTACCCATTAGTGTCAAAGCAAGACGATGAAGGAAACATTTGTACTAATTTTGAGTGGGTGTTTATGCTCTTAAAAGCCACTCTGTTAAAATGACATGAAGGGGATGCAGGCAGGCACAACCCCCAGTTCTTCTTTCTTCATGATATTAAAGGAAATTTGTTCCATTTACAAGTCAGAGTATGAGTGTTCATAGGCTTTGCAGAGAACTATGTTTTCAGAGGCACAGATTGAGCTAAGTCTGGTCTGACTCAAGTGTCATTGGCAGGGATCAGCACAGTCCAAATCTGTATTCAGATACATGCCAAACTCTGGAGCAGGATAGATCTCCTTTGCTGGTCTCTTATCCCATGGGACACACAGAGAAGACAAATTTTCCATGTGATTTAAAAGAAAAACTCGTCTCTTTCCCAGTACTTGTCTTTTTAAATCAAAATTTTGACATAATCTTCAGTCTTAATTGCTTGTATGTCCCTCCCTAAATACTGATAGCCAATACCCTTTGTCTTCTCTCCTGGTCTTCTTCCTTCGTTCCTTATTCCTTTTTCTCCTGATGAGAGAAAGAAATTATCCATCTCAGGGAATCAGCTGATTCTTTTAGACGATGTCTGGCTGGACATCTCCCTCCAGGAAAGATGGGGCAGGTGGTGAGAGTGCTGTGTGGGAGCTCAGAACAGGCACACTTCTGACACAGGTGAGGACCAGACATCCTCAGTGCTGGGAAGGTGCCTCCCAAGTTCTAAAGGCAACAATTGTTATGGTGTTAATGATTGTTCACTGTATTCTACACCCAGCTGCCATTTCTTACCTCTCCTTTGCCAAGTGCTTTCAAGGGAGTTTTGTCCAAGAGATGACTGCAGCAGGCTTGAAAAGGGGCAGCTGATAATGTTATCACTGCAGCTGAACAGTCATTTTCCCTTGGCTGGAGAAAAGGTGAATAGCATTTCTAAAGTCATTAAGTACTGTGGTGGTGACTCCCTCCCAAAGGCTCTGCTGGATGTGAGGAGCTGCAGACCAGACCAGCTAAGTGCAGACTGCTGGCAGCCTGCTTGGAGCTCGGCACACGCAGTGTTGTTGAAACAATTGTCATTTATAAATCATTCTGGGGCAACTCCCACTGGACCATCCAAGGTATTTCACCCAGCTGGTCAAGACCCCAGGGCTGGCTTGCAACCACAGACAGCACAGCAAGTGGGTGGGATAAGATGTGTTATTTTTCTCTTTAGCATTACCTTTTTTTTTCTTTACAGTATAGCCCCATTAAGCTGTTGAGTGCTTTCTTGACCACAATTGACTTAGGATAATCCTGGTCTCGCAGAAAAGGCATGATGAGATTTAGCAGCTGGAAGTAAATTTGACATGAATTTAGTCTAGAAATAAATTTCAGATTACTACTTTTTAAACAATGGAAGGTGTTTAATCATTCTAACAAACTCTCTGGACTTGTGTTGGGATTTCCCAAACTTGGAATACTTTATGAATATATTCTTAAAATCTTTGCCTTAGTTTCAATAGAACTAACTATCTGAATGCTAAAAGCTTGTTTTGAATTCTTTAGTTTTTATACACAGGAGATCAGATGAGAGCTCATAGGTGCCCTTCTGATTTTAAAATTCATAATTATTCAGTTTCATCTAATCCTTCTTTGGCTTTAGCTTATGTCTGCTTGCTTATGTTTTCATTCCTGGTATAAAATCTGTATCTATGCTGACTATGAAGCTTACTGTTATTTATTTGTGAACTCCCCAAGTACCTTCTAGATGACTATCTGTGGGTGAGTATAACTCTAAAGCTATTGCCAGTGTTGTCCTTTCTATATTCTGTTCAGATATCTGAACACTTTCTCAAACTGAGCAAGGTAAATAGAACAAGCCGGAGCAAGTCTCCCATGTTTTATCTCCGTCTTTCCTAGAAGGGTGGATTGTATTTGTAGTAAGAAAAAGCTCAGACATGCTGCAGTCAGAAATGGTGGGTCAAAGTTTTCCCCCAAATTTGTTACAGGCAAAGGTGACTTTTTCCCTCTGTACTAAACAAGTTTTTTCTCAAAGTATCCTCATCTGTAATATGCAAAGTTCTAGGGTTGAGCTTTGCAGAGTTTACTTAGGTGCCTCTGAGTGGATCTATAGGTTGTTTGAAGCAAGAAGGAGCTTGACACAAATAAAAAAGGCTCTGTGATGCCTTCCTGCTGTTCCATGCACAGCTAAGAAACTTCACACTCTAGAATGAAATGGGAAACAGAGCTGGCAGGGACCTAGAAAGATATATAGAATATCTCATTGGCTCATGGCCAGATTTCCACTCCCTAACCTGCTCCTGACATATATCAGTGTAATTGTCACTTTCCTCCTCATTGACGACTACCCAGGGCTCCTGGCAATAAGATAATCTTTTTCTTATTGTCCAGTCCACACCTGCCCTCTCCAATTCTTATTCCTTTTTTGTGTCACTGGGGCTGCCTGTTGTTTTGCCACCTCTCCTTTGCTGAGCATCAAAGCTGAGGAGCACATTGTCCCTTTATGGGAGCAGTAACCTCCTTACATCCTTTTGCTTTCTCCTCATGGTACAGTGCACACCTGTGTGCTCTCATGAGGACAGTGACACTCTTCTACACATTGCTCTGTAAAACATCTTGGTATCTTTTAGCCATTGCGACATCTCATTAAAAGAAATAAAAGAATTACATCAAATAATCCTGCCTATATCATCTGCTGTAGAGAAAAAAGAGTTGTAGCTGAGTTTCTTTTGAGGGATTATTGAAATAAGGGAGCCTGAGAATCAATTTATATCCTTAAAGCCAAGACCATGCTAGATGTTAACTCAATATGAGGGCTTAAGGCATTAAATATGCCTCTTTAAGCACTTTGCAGTTCTTCATTTCCTTACCACAGGGAATCACTTTTCAGTATCAAGTCTGAATAGCCTGGCTTCTCTGGAAAAACACTCGAGTGCATCTTTCTGATTTTAATAAAGTTTGGGTTAGAGATGCTAGCTAGCAGCTTATTAAACAATGGATGTAAACACAAAAGGTCAGCCTTCAGCTATGGGACTGACGTCACATCACAAGTTCATGAGACAGCTCTGCTCACCAGTGGAAGTGGGCAGGCTGGGATGTTTGAGAAGGGATTTTCTCAGTATATTAATTATTGATTTTGATGTAGTTCCTTCTGTGACTATCCTTTAGGATAGTACTTTTGAATTATCAAGAAGGGGGGGGGGGAGAAATGAGTTGGTTATTGTATTTGTCTGCTTAATTAAAGGTTTGAAAAGTCATTTTTTGCAATTTAGGATTTAAGCCTTTTTTTTTTTTTCCTTTTTTTTTTGTGTGTGTTTTTGTGTGTGTGTGTGTGTTTGTGTGTGTGTGTGAAATTTGTAATGCTAAATGTTTGGTCTGCAGATGTCCCCTGGTGTGCTGGTTCAATTCAGCACCTGGGTTATCCAGATTGATAGACTGAATCTCAATATTGGTTCGATGGAGTCATCAGTGTTTTTAAAGAGCAGAATAAAAGGGAACATTGGTGTCAGCAAGATGCAGGAATGGGATGTGGGGACTACAGAAGCAGTGGTGGGTACTCTGGTTATTTGTGAGGTTCTCCCACAGAGCCTTCAACTATACAAATGATAAAGTCCCATAATTCCTGTTCAAGGGAAAAATAGCCAAAGGCTAGTATAAAACTAAAGGTGTAGGACTGTAAATTCTTTCATTTCATATCATTTGGCTGCTTATTTCCAAGTAATCACCATGGCACAAAAGTCCAAATATCATAATAGGTCCCAGACAATTCTTAAAAGTGCTGATGAAAGTGATTTCACCCATAAACAGTTGGAGGGTGATGAACCATGGTGGTTTGTTTTTTCCTGACTGTCTTGTCTGTTTCTTCCTGAATTTCCTTTTTCCAGGACTCGGTGTTCACATCCATAGGACATGAAGGTGTTCTTGGGAAAAGTTTACTTCTTGTTGCTTTGGCATTGCTAGTTCTGGCAGTGTGGTGCTGGTTACCCGAGAGAGCCTTTCGGTGGTGTAGAAAGACAATGAGGGTTTACAATGAAAGCTGCAAAACAGCACAGTGAGATGTAATACCTCAAAACATGGAAAAAGGAGACACACACAGTACTGTTGTTTGTTTTGTGATATATGTTTTATGTAAGAGAACTCCTCCAAACAGCAGAACAATTTGTGTCATGCTGTAACCCACCTAGCCTAATGTATTCAAAACAATTCTTGATATTTCTTCTGGAACAATAACTTCTTGTGAAATACATTGTTGATTTTTCTATAAAATTAACCAAATTAAAAGAATCCCCCCTACCTTTTTTTTTTTTTCTTTTTACCGGATTTACAGATTAACTGTTCCAATGACTTTTTAAAGGCTGATTGATTTTGGACAATTGCTTCCTAGGAATTTGCCAGAGAATTTAATTCTTTGAAGATTGGATGGAGAGGATGAAGGTTAAATGTTTGATTTCCTAGATGAGCTTTTTTACTGAAGGACAATTGCAGCTAGCTTTGTTTTAGAGCTGAGATGTATCATTGAAATGAAAAATTGTCCTGCCGAAGATGTCCAGGACTTGCAGCACTGATTTTATCAAGGATAGAAAAAGCAGACTGTGAGATTTGCAGCCTTTTCTATTACAGGGAGTGGCGATAGGACACATACACCCAAACCCCCATAAATTCAAACAAACCTAGAAACCCACCAGAAGACAAACCAAAACAAAACCCCACAATTAAAAAAAAAAAAAAAAAACCAAAGCACCCCCAAACCCCAAAATCTTAATATTTTTAGGAAATAGGAACAGAGCATTGTGTACAATATCCAAGTAGTCCCATGTAGATATATGTTGGGGGAAGAAGGAGCTGAGACTTGTTACTCCTTGCATTCTGCATGTTGCTACCAGGAGCTGACTGCTGTCCTATGACACTGGTGCTCCTCAACCCTTGCTGGCCCTAAGCTCATAAGCTCTGAACAAGTGACAAGCTGTAGGTCACATACAATGCAGCTCTCACTGTCAGATGGGACAGCAATGACAGTGGTATCAAATGCACCTGATAATCCTCTGGAGGTTTTGAATGAGTCAGGGACTATTTTCCACTGCTCAGATGCTCCCTCTGTGTTGGGGCGAATCAGGGATAAGGGGGATTTTGTATGTTGCCTGGCAGAAAACATACAATGATCTGAGTAGAACTTTGGAAAACAGAGAGACAATCAGGAGGGGGAGAAAAAAATCTACAGTTATGCATAGGAATATGGGGCTTACATGGAGAAATGAGATTGGAAAAAACAGCTTTTCTTCTTTGGAAGACTTTGAGACATCCACGGTGGAAGGGAGTCTGTGAGCCCTCAGAGAGATTCCCTGCCTCCACCTCTGCCTTAGAAAAAATGCAAATAATTGGATGCAAATGTCAGGAAATAAACATGAAATTCTAACAGGTTGGAGTGGCTCTGACTGATACTGGAGGAAGAAACTGAGTTGTCTCCTTATGGCTGGTCAAAGAGACAGGACTCTGTCAAGTAGTGAGGGAGAGTAATGCTGTTATGGCTGAAGCCCTGACTGTAAATAAATAGGAACTGAGCACTACACTTACTGTAATGGCAGACCCTCTGTGAGACAAGCACAGGATGTTGTGCAAGGGGCTTTGAGATTATGCACAGGACTATATGACTGATATTAAACTGATAACACACATACTCTTTGCTGTGCATGCAGCATCTCTGTTGTAGTTTTTAGGACAGTCGTTGCCAGTGACAGTCATTTTTGTTCTGCAATTTTGGGGACAGATCTTTAGAAAATGTACATTTCTGGACCTCGGTGTCAGAAAGAATGTTTTTCAATCACATAATGTCCCTGCTGTATAGTCTGCAGCAGTTAGTGGGGAAGGAAGCCCGGCATCACGACATGTTCTGTGAATTTTCTGAAGCTAAACAGGAAGCCATTTCAATGGGACTTACGTGGCTTTACACAACCAGTGCATCTGGGCCCTCTAATAAAGCCTCTGTATTTAAAACAACAACAGGCCCTAGGTTTTTGCCAGCAGGGAAGAGGAATTATAATTGAGTCAGGTGCCTTCATCCCAGCAGGCTTCTTTAGGACTTAATGGAGGATGGTGAGACAGGGCTTGATCGTGGAGATGCAGTGTATAGAGACATGCAAAACGCTCTCTACCGGTGGCAATGAAAGGCTATCCCTGCCCTTGAGGCTCTCTGTTTCCTTGCACTATTGATAGGAATCACCTGTGGTTTCACTGATGCCTTTCAGAGCTGCAAGGGGCTCTGGGGAGTGGCCAGGCACTGCACTGCCCTGGAGCAGAGGCTCAGACACTCTCCTGTCTGCCAGGCATGTTCCCATCCCTGTTGGAACAGGCTGTTCCCTGATACAGGCTGGGCTGCTGTGACCAGGCCGTGTCCATGAGCATCGCTGGTGGGGCCATGGGTGTGCAGCATGTTCTGACAGATGCTGGGTGGGAATGGCTGCAAAGGGAGGGAAACCACTAATGAGAGGAAGGACAGCAGGTGGGGAGCTGGACAACATCCTTTGCCATGGCAAGCCTGATAAGGTGGGTGTTTACTTCTGTGGGAAGGAACAGCTTTCCAAATAAAAGATTAACTGCTAAATGATCTCACGGTAACAGCCCTGAACCATTGCTAATTTAGCCACTGTGTGTAAAACCAAGCAGGGAGGTAAAAAGGGTCATACTCCTGTCCCAAACACCCCTGGCTGACATCAGTGTGTGATCCTTGCATGTTCACAGAGCTCAGTGCACTCATCACTGTTTCACTGTTTTTCATCTTCGAGAGGCTTAGGCTGATCCTCCTTGCTGGAGACTGACAAAGGGTCAGCCAGCCTAAAAGCAGAGTGGAATTTTTTCTGCAGCTATGTTGGCTGGCTTCAAAAAAGACATTGTCTATTTTTGCAAGTCTTGCTGCACTTGGTAGACACCCAGAAGAGAAAAGCCTGAAGCAGCAGAAGGATAAGTTGGTTTTTATTCCCTACTGGCTGTGCATGGGACATTCAAACATCCAGGGCATGAGAATCAAACTTGTGTTGCAAATATTGACCACCTAACTTCTCTCAAGGAATTGGGCCTTTGTATTTCCCCATGACCTGACATAAAGCTGGCTGAATCCAACAGCTATTTAATTGTGTTAAACCGTCACTTTTAATTGCATTAATTGTGTTAATATTCACTTACGCATATGCTAGATCCAGCATGGCTGTCACCAGCAACATCAATGAAGGGTCCATCTACATCCACAATCATAAGACTCTTGTCTCCAAGGACTGTAAATCCTGCCTGCAAACACTGCTGGTCACCAGGTCCAAAGCATTATGGATTTTTCCTTGGAATGTGTAGCAGCTTGGAAAACAAAAGCAGCTTCTGGACCAGCAGTTCTAAGAGACTTTTCATGGAGAACATCCAAGGAAGTCTCTTCATGTTTGTTCCAGCTTCCATCTGAGGAGACATCAATATGGACTTTGGAAAAAAGGATCCAAATGATGTCAGCAGCAACAGCTCAGAGAACCACTTTCAGCCTTGTCTGCTTTTAGAAGTTATTTGTAAAGTTCTTTGCAGTTGCATTAATGGTGATCTTCACCATCATTCCCTCTCTCTGCAGGTACACTCTGGTTTTTGGCTTTTAATCACGGTACTTGCAGTTTGTCAATGGGTACTTCAAAACAGAAGATATAGAATAAAATTCCTCCCTGGGTTCTCTGTGTTTGTTAAGGAATAGTTGTGATGACCAAAACAATTCTCTCTCATCTTCAGTTCCTTGGTCCTGAATTGTCAAAACCACCAGTGCCTGAGAAGCTCCACTGGCTTTCTCCTGTGGTCCTGTCTTATTCTTTCTTCAAGCTGTGCTGGGTTTGGAAGACAGCCCTGGAAAACACGGGTTCTCTGGGTCAGGGAAAGCGAATGGGCCCTCTCTTTCCCACCTAAAGTCTGTCCATTCCTAAAACCTAATACTCGAGTCCTTCACTTGGATTTTGATGGGCAAGATCTCAGGAGCTGGGGATTTCCCCGGGGATTTTTTTCCCCCCAGTACCAGCAGAGGCTCTGGGCTCTCAGTGAGTAGTGTGGTGAGCACTGGTGGCAAACCACAAGGGTTAAGTGGCTTGTCAGATCATGGGAGGTGAGAGACTGCTGCCTGTGTGTGGTCTTCCCCCTTCACACTCCAGTGTTTTACCAAACAAAACCCCAACAAACAACAACAAAAAACACTTCTTGCAAGTCTTGAATTCCAGGTAATGGCTTGACCTGCACCTCATATGAAGTCACTATGACGCTTGGTAGACAGTCCCTTTCACATCCCTGGGATTTTGTGCAAAATACTGTGAATGCAAAATAACCTGGGGCCACCTGTGCGTTTTCTTAAACTAAACATCCCACAAGTGTGAGCAAGTGCATTCTGACAATAGCCTAAACCAACAACACAGCTCAAGGCAGAGAGAGGGAAAGCCTCTTTGGGGAGACTGACATCTACAGACTTCTTTATAAGATATAATCCCCTCTTGCCTTAAGACTGGCCTGGGCTGGAAACCAGTCCAGAATTGGACTTGGAGGGATTTATAATGGATGCTAACATGATTTGGATCACAGACTCACTCCTGAGCTCCAACTGGAAGAACAGTAATATTTTATGCTCTGTTGTGCAAATTTATTGAAAGAGTCAGGCCTATTCCACAGACCTTGCAGTGAGTGTATATGAACAGGAGAAGGGAAATTGTCTTAGGCCCAGTATTAGCAAAGCTTTATGGGAAAGGCTAAGTGACTTGCCCAAGGTCATGCAGGGATTTTTTGGCACATCAGCAAGCTGAACCCAGCCCTCTTTATATCCCAGTCTAGTGCTTAAAGCACAGAAACATAGTTTTTCCAGAAGGAACAACTGGCAGATTAAAAAGTAAAGTTTTTTTGTTTTGCTTTTATGCTCTTTTTCCTCTTTTCTTCCCACATTTGATGTACAGGAAAGAACAAATTAGCTCATTTAAAACCAACTGGAATTTTCACCCCAACTTGAGCATATTTTTCCAGATTCAAAGCCATTTTTTCAATATTTTTGTTTCTTAATCTTATTTTCTATGAACATGAGACTCTCTTCCTCCCAGAACCGTGTGTGCCTACAAGGGCCAAACCACTATTTGAAAGGCTATTCCTGAAGTATCTGGGGCATGTCCAGAACTGGGGAACACTGAAAAACTTGCAGACAACCCTGGCATCTCACCCTCTGTTTGCATATCAAGTCAATCTGCAGAAAACACGTTCCAGAAAAAAGTTTTAGATCGCAGAGGGGTGATAGAGAGACCTTTGAATAACCTCAGGACTTTGGTGGCTTCAAGAAAATGGAAGCTGATTCCAAACCCATTTCTGGTGTGGGGTTTGGTTTGGCAAAAACAAAGTCTGACTGATGAGGTTTGGCCAAACTGAGCCTCCAGCTTTCGAGCCAATCTCTGGTTCAAGAGATCGTCAGTTCTTGGGTGTGCTTCCACACATTTGAATTTCCTCACTGCTTGGAGCCTCCAGGAAAAATAGAAATAGCCAGAAGTTCCTTCTGCAAGCACATTGAATCAAAATACAAATTCAGGAGTGGTGCAGCCTTTTCTAGATATGTGCAGCCATGGCATCAGATCAATGAATGCTGTACCAAACAAAACACTTGCTCTTGCTTCTTAACACAGAAACAGCGGTGAAAGTCTTTATGTCCTGGACTTTCTAAGACACTCCTGCCTTTTGGGAGGTGTGTAAGTATTGGGCAGGATGCTGCTGATGGGGAAAAAAAAACTGTGTTATGTCTTCCTTGGAAAAGTATGGTCTGGCCCTGTTCCCTGAGAATACACATCACATCACAGACCCATGCAGACAGGCATCTGCAGTTTCAGTCTCTGGCCTATTCACTTGGTGCTGGGATTGGTAACTGAGGTGTCAGTTGTGCTGACAAGCTGTTGTCAATGGAGAAAACACACGTCTTTTTCTGGCCCACATGGAGGATGTGTTGGTTTTAACCCCCATGAATCATTGTGCTGGATACAATCTTCACACCTCCGATAACTCATCCTAAAATACTGAAATAGCTCAAACTGCAAAAATGGCTCTGAAGCGTCCCAGATCTGGTGTGCGGATGTTTCTTCTGGAATCAACATTGCCCACAAGGGCTGCAAGAAGACTTTTCAGAGGTCCACATTGCAGCCAGGCAAGACAGAGTGGAAGAATGAACGTGTTTTGCATTGGAATTTCCTTCGCGGTCCTTGCTGTCCTGCTGGTGGGGTACAGAGGTATCTTTATACCTCTGGAGTATGAGCAGTCTCCAGCAATTCTAGTGTTTTAGGGTGTCTAACAGGTGCTGATGATCTGCATCTCAATTTATCCTTTTCTTTTTTCTTATCTTGAGGTTCATTTGTCAGAGCTCTCTCTCTCCCATTAGCAGCCTTCCGTTTTCTTGTTATTGAAACCTGCATTTTTGCAGAATCACACCTTGCTACTGGACTTATAAGTCTGTGTTTTGTCTTTCTGTTGGAGACTGCAAAGAGCAGACTGATGGAAATCTGTTGAACATAATTTTAGAACTGAACTTCTAAAATTTTATCATTTCAAAACAGAACTTTACTTACGAGGACCATCAAGGGCTTAACACTTCTATGAGAATGAACTTCCTTACCAGTGTCTTTCCTGGCAGTTCCTGACCCATTCAATGTCTTCCTCAATGGTTTTATTTGTTGTTAGTCTCCTCTGGTTTCTTTTCTGGGCTAGGTTTTCTCGCAGCTAGTCCAGGTTCTCCACAACAAAATTATGCTGCCTACCACTTCTTCCTTCTGACACGGCTCTCTCTGAAGTTCCTTCTTCCCTTACTGCCACGGGCACATCACCTACAACCTGACACCTTTCATTCTTTGCATTGCTCCCAACCTTTCTCCTTCAAGTAAGTAAAAAATCAGGCCCTTCTGGTTGTAATCACCTCCTTAGCTTGTTCATTGCAATCATTAAATTTAAATGCTCCTCTGTTTCCAGGTTGAAGGATGCTTCTTGGCCAAGGTTAATAAATACCAAAAAAGAAGCATTCACAGCACAGCATAAGACTTTCGTAGTAACTTCACAAACACAACTGGAATCTGTGAGAATGAATTGGTTTCCTGGAGGAGGAGGGCTCATAAAAACTATCTGATGTTCATGGGCAGGAGGCTGTACACTGAGCCAACACATGTTCCAGCCTTAGCCAGGTGCTTCAGGCACTTGGAGAATTTGGATTCTCCCTGCCCTGGGCTGGGTAATTGGATTCCTCACTTCATTCAGTTCCCTCAGAGCATGTTCACTTCAGCTCTGCCCTCCTAGATCCTGTCTTGCCCCTGTAATCCTTGTTTTGTCTGTTAATTGACCACTAACCACCTCACTGCCTGCCTCTCTGTGGAGGATCACTGCTTATTGTGAAATGGGAATCTGTTTCTCCCCCACTCATGGTTATTCTTCATCTGCTTGGATAGTCTCCACAAGAAGCAGGCCTGTTTCCACCTTAGGTTTTGAACACTATGTGAAAAAATGAGAATTTTTTTCATTGTCTGCACAAAAGTTTTGTAATAATGTGCAAGTGAGGACTGAAAATTACTGAAAAAAGGTCACATTAAAAAAAAGGGATTGGTGACTTCCTAAATTTTCAGGAGATAAGTAGACACTGCTTTAAACAGAGACAATACTCTTGTGTTTGTGGTTCCAGCCCTGAAAGCAGCAGCCCAGGTCCAAGCATAGACTTCACAGGTGTCTGCTTCTTTTGTCAGATTGTTCTTTCCCTCTGCCTAAGTTTTAAAGTTTTCAGAAAAATATTGTTTGAAGTTTTCCTTATGCTAACACTTCTGCAGCCAGAAAGTCAGTGGGAGACAGAGAGACACATAAAAGGTAATAGCTAAATAAGTAACACACAGAATTCCTCACACTCACCTCTGTATTGGCAAGGGAAGATGCAGCTGACACGGATTAGCTGAGCATGAGTTTAAGCTAAAAGCTTTGGAGATAATTAACAACCCCCCCCCCCCCCACAAAACTAATTCAGTTGATCTATTCCTTTGTGTTTTCTTGACTGGCAAGTGAGGACCTGTTGCTGTTGCTTTTTTTTTTTTTTGGTTCCCAGGAGAAAATTACTAAACAGTAACTAATAACACCAAAAATCTTGTTGCCTCATGGGGCTTCTCTCTGCAGCATTATGTCACTCATTGCAATGTGCAGGAAACAAGGAAAAGTTATCTTTGTTTCTGCATAGTCTCTGTCTCTAGGCTGGGTGAAACTGAAGTCACACAAACCTGCAGAGCAAAAGAAAGGGACAGGGTGAAAAACATTCTCCTGCCCTCTTCACTTTGCAGCAGAGGAAGAAAATGTTTTGTTTCCATGTGGAATATTTTTCAGATATTTCTTTGTCAAGACTGAATCTGAGCTTAGGAAAGGCTTAGTTCACTTCCCCAGATCAGCTGCAATTCTCCAGTGCACCTTTGTCCACTTAAGCCTGGGTTAAGTCATCTCTTCCCTCTTCTATGTTGTGCATAGTTCAGGCCCTGTCCTCTCTAGATAGAATGGAATAATTTAAGTTATTGAACTCACGCACTCCAGGATCCAGTAAATTCCTCTGTCCTTTCCAATTCCTGTACATCTTCCAGAACCAAGTGCTGTTTTAACCCTTCCCACCCTTCCTAGCAGTCTGGGCTGCACCTGCCAGAAAAAAAGACCTTGAGTCCATAAAATCCCTCTCTATATGCAGACAGCTCTGCTTGAGTGGTTATCTTTATTGCAGGCGATGGATGAAGAACAGTGTTGTTCTCTCTGCTCTGCTGAATGTAGGAGTCATTTTGTCATATTGCCAAGCCTGGAGGGAAAAAAAAAGGAAAAAAAAAAAAAAAAGAAAAGCTAAGTTCTGCAACTCAAGGGGACAAATTATATTTAGCTGGAAATTCTGGGTTCCCTGGGGCAAATAATCTATTCTTTCTCATTTCACCCAGCTCAAAAATGGGAATAACATGCATTATCCATGTAGAATGGAGATGTATGATTCCACAGCAGAGAGGAGAGGTTTGTGCCTGCCAACTGTATAAATATGTAGATTCAAAACTATTTCTGGATACTCTAAGGAACCTTTTTGAGGATGTACAACAGATCATGGACTAATCAAACTTGTTTTGAGGATTCTGTTTTTGGGAAGGGACACTTTCTCATGCAGCCACCCATGCTGTAGGCTTATGAAGTGTCTGAAATAGCCAATGAGTCAGGTGTTCTAGTGAGGGCTCTGACATTCACACGGAGTTGAAGCTGACCCATCTTTCACACTGAGAAACTTCCCAGTGTTCCAGCTGGTCCACACAGGAGAAATGAAGACAGCTTTTACAGTCTAAAACTCTAGGCTTTGTATTTTCTATGATTTAGAAGAATTATAAGTGAGTCACAGCCCAATGCTGCAGCATATATAGCATGAATGATGGTCTGGCAAAAAATTTATTTTCTACAGTTAGCATGATACTGAGAGGCTTATCCTTTCTCTTGAATCATCCAGCCACTCTTAAAGCAAAGCTATCTAGAGAGAGAGAGTTTGTCAGAATTCCCTGATGTAACAATTTCTATGTCCATCTTGGAGTCGAGGAACCTGAAGAATCAAAGTTTCCATCTTAATAAATTCCAGGAGGGTTTAGAGCATAAGATGAATTCTGAAAAGCAATGACATGATTAGCAAGCTTCCAAGAATTATCTCTTAATAATTCTCCCACACTCTTAAAGATTCTTGCAAATGCAGACTACTCTCTGATTATGTGACAAACTAGCATAAATTAATGCATCTTTTTCCTATGTCTAGTCATGTTGGGTCTTTCGGTCTATGGAGGCCCATTTAGTCCAGCTGCAGCTCACAAGAATTACTCTCAGACTTGTTTACTCTTTTTTTGTGTTGATAGATGGATCAGTGTCACTGCAGTTAGTTATGTTCCCTTAGTTTGTCTTATTAAAACTACCAGCAGTTTGAGGTGATGCTCACAGGGGCTGGAAACAGCTACAAAACAAAAGCTGATGTCATCACTGATCAACATGCGTGTTAAGCAAGCGGCGTTCCTTCATGGTGTAGCATTGCTGAAAGTTCAGACTGACACAACACTGGTTCTTGCCTCTTCCCTCATTCCAATCTGGACTTTGCTATCTATGAGCAAGGAGATAACTTCTTGACCATTTTCATGGGCATTTTAAACCACTGGAGGTGAGAATTTCTGGGTAAAGTGGCATTCTTCCTGGCAAATCCATGAAGGGTACAAAGGATAGAACCAGCTGCTCTGAGAAAACATGAGCTTTCTATGATACATATATTTTGTGGAGAAACAGACTGACTCGAGCCTATTATCTGTCTGCTTTTTGTTTGTGTAGGCAGTGGGACTGGCCCCCCCTCTATAATAACACCATCACTAATGAAGTAAGCAAGGAGAGATCTGTAGGGAGAGATGACAACTCTGGTTAGAGCAACTGATAAGAAGCAAAGACCAGGCATTTCTTGGGCAAGAAACTGAAGAAACAACATTCCAGCTAACAAAGATGGGTAAAACTGGCTTTGCAGCTTGGGCTAAATTGTGATCATCAGTTTGATGTTTGGTGAGACAAGGGTATATGGCACCTACGAAAAGGAAAGAGTTGTTAACAGAAGTGGCAAGTTAATAATTTCTGTGTCACAGAGACAGATGGAAATTGCTTTAACTGTAGCATAGAAAAATTGTAACATAAAATCAGCATCTTCATTGTGCTATAATTTTGAGAATGAAGTAGAGTTACGAATTTGACATCCAAAGCTCATCTTTTGAAGGTATATTGTGGAATGCCTTTGAAGATCAAGACTAAGAAGTCAAACGGAGTGTGGTTGCATTGTGAGAAATGTTCTCCCACCGGCTGTTTCTGTCTTTCACTGAGTGTCTGCCTGAAAATGCTGTGGTGCACAGTGGTTGATGGGTTTCCCCACATACTTTCCACAAGGGCATTTGGTGCTTTGGATAGAACAGATCACGTTCTGGAATGAGTGCATGTAAGATGCAAGGCTTTGATGGTTTCTTTTGGATGGGAATGGGGCTGTTATTCTATGGGGTATGTACATGTGTCAGCAAGTTTTAAATCTATTGCTTTGGCATGGCCCAGCTCTGCTTGGGATATGTTTGCCATGAGAAATTTTGCTTCTAATAAAGTATTTTGCGAGGCAAGGGCAATTTGGAAAGTTCAAAGGGAAAGTTTAAGGACAATTTCTCTCAAATGATCATCAGCTAGCAAAAGCTGTAGTTCCAGGATATTCTGGATTGACTCCAATCTAGTTTGAAATGTGATAACAAAGTGTGCTGTTAATAGGGTTTTTCTTTATTATATTGTAGTGCATTTTATATATGTTCTTCAGGAGGCTCATTTACATTTGTGACCTCTGTCTGTGGAGGAGTTACCTTGTTTGCTGAATGTTTAGAGGCTGGTACTGTGGTTATCAAGAGTATTCTCTTCACTGCCAATCTGATAGTGTCTGGAGATTTGGCTGAATATTACACATGTGAGGGAGTGTTTGGGGTGGTTGCTATGTTTCTGAAGTCAGATCTGCTAGCCCTTTGTTTTTTTTTAATCTATAAGTTTATTTTTAGGCTGTCATTTTGAAGGTGGATTTGGTGTCTGGGAATCATCCAGAGAAAATTAGATGGTTTTTGACCTGTGAATGAGTGCTGGGAATAACAGAAATGCAGCCCTGATAGAAGGGGATTATTGAGCATTTGCAAACCACCTTTCTCCTGAGAGCACAGGTCAAAGCCCACGATACCAGCTTTGCCCCTCATGTAACAAAAAACTCTCCCCTCAGAAAGGTTTCAGTCACCAGTTTCTCTGTCCACAAGGCTGCACTTGTGCAATAACATGAGCAACACACCTTCAAATGAATTCATTGAAGAGTCATGAACTCAGCAGTAAATCAGTCCTGGTGAGAAAGCCACCTTGTGTCGAATGCACCTGTCGTGGTCTAGAGTCCTGCCACACTCATTTGGCCAAATGACTCCCTCTGGTAAGCTGTGGTCCCATGGCATATCATAAATATCAGTCAGGTAAAGGCTGTGTGGAAAACACAGCTGTGGACAGCTCCAGGGAGGCTGGATCAATAACACAGCTGGTCAAAAAAGGATAGAGAAGAGGGACAAACTGACAAATATCTGCCTTCAATTTCGTTTCTGTCTGAGACTGTAAATTTATGTTTGTCAAAATAGTCTGACTGCCTCTGGGCAATAGCTCCTACTGTTTCTCTTTCATGCAATATGTAGTTAGAAAGTCAAAGCTATCTCAGTACTAAATGCCCATCACTTCACCCATGGGGGGAGAGTAAATGCATTGATGTGAGCATGGTATGGAACTGGCAGACAAGGTAGGAACTGCAAACCCTTGTTCTGAAACTTCTGTTCTGCTTTGTAGGCATTGAAATGATCTATTGTGTTAAATGTGTTCTTAAAGATGACATTTAGAAATGCAACAGGTTCTGCCAGAATCATGTATCTGAATCTTAAATGAACTCAAATCACCTCCAGAAATTTACTCTCAAGAAACAACTGATGTGAATTGACAGCATCACTCCCGAAAATTGAAGGAGAATCATTTAAGCAGATTTAACACCTTCATGGTGACTTTTGTTTCTTTTCTCTTGGTGGCTGCAGTCACAGACAACTCACATTTGGAACATAGTGACTAGTACCAGGGAACTATAACAAACTTCTCTAGTTTTAATTTTCTCTCCCATTTTATTCTACAGCAAGTTCTAGAACTTGGATCTGGCACTGGAATCTACTTCTGGAGGTGATTTGAGTTCATTTAAGATTGGACACTTGTACCAAATAAAATTAATCCCTATTGATTTATATTTTTTCCCCAACTAAATGTGAATCTGGATTGCTCTTGCTGTTTTGGTGGCTGTGATGCTGGGAGCAGGCTATTTCTATGAAGAGCACTAAAACTGAAATAACCATATGGGTGAGCTTGGCTGGAGCTGAAAGCTATGAGTTTTGTGAATGAGATTAAGAAGGACACTCAGGATGAACATACTGCCCTGAAAAATCCTTTCCTGTTTTAGTAACAGCTCTGGAAAAGCAATAAGGAAGCAATTTAAAGCAATTATTGCATTTGTATTAGCTTTTCACAAAATGGGTTTTCTCTTGTATATCTTACCTGCTCCAGAGGTTTAAAATAGAGCACTTTATATGGTACATTTCCTTCCTGATTTGCAGGTCAGGATAATCTTCTGGCTATTGTTCTGATTACCTTAAATTATAAACATAGAAGCTTTTATTCTTTGTCTCAGAACAATGCATTCCATAGAAAACAGAGCTCTGACAGTTTCAAACATTAAAAAACCCATGCAGCATCACCCCAAAACAGTAATAATATTAATATTAAAAATAGTAATAATAAAGATTATTCTCTTAAGATATAGTCTGAATTTTGAATCTTAAAGCTTCCCTGAGGCCACAAAGTTGCAAGAGCTGCTGTGATAATTAAAATATAGGGGGTTCTTTTGCTTGTGTTTCTCTTTTAATTGATTGTTCCCAGGAAAGAAAGCCAACAATTTACAAGAGTGACTTTGCATGCAATATATGAATCACTCACTCTTATCAGGGTAAACAGTATTTTTTGCGAGCTCTTGTCTGGCATGTTCCCTTTGTGTCTTTCAAAAACCAGCATGTGAAACTTCTTTCTTAATGGAGTGCTACCACATACTCCCTGACTTTATCAATAAAAGGGTTTGGGGGTTTTTGCTTGTTTGTTTGTATGTTTATTATTTGCTTGCAGTTTTTGGTGTGGAGTTTTTTGTTGTTGTTGTTTTTGGGGTTTTTTTTTAGGAAATGTGCAAATTCTATTTTTTATTGAAAATACATCTAAGGTGTCAGAATTTATCTGAAATAATATCTACAATAATAAGCTCAGGAATGGTCAGCCTCAATATAACTATCATCAAAAGGACCATCCACTGGATTTATTGGATTGTCACATAAAAACCTACTTTACCCTGCAGGAAAAAAGAAATGATGGTAGATGGCCCCAAGGGTGGCTGTTTCTGGGATTCTTCTCCAGATGGAAGAGGTTATTCTTCCCATGATCCCTAAAGTTCTCCTGCCCACTCTCCGCCTTTTCCAGCTGGATGAAGACTTCCCTACCTTTGCTTCCCACAGCTTCTTCTGCCATTGGTGGGAAAAGACATGTTCAACTACATGGTTGAATCCTTCTGAACTGGCTTAAAAATGCAGCACAAAAGTGAAAAACCTTTATCCACAATCTGATGTAACTTGAGAGAATAAAGCTGCTATGGGCAATTCACCACAGAGTAATTTTTCAGCTCTAGCTCTTTTGCCACTTCTCATCTTAAGGGCAATAAATCAAAAAAGAAACATGAATCCAGGTATCTTTCTCCTTGACAGAAAAACATAGGAAACTTAAGGAAGTGTGGTCCTCACTACAGAAGCGTGTACAGTCACACAAAGATGCTGGAAGCTGTTTCCTGGATGTGATATACAGTCAGATGACAGGAAAAGAATGGATGTGGCATCTTGTGGTTACAGACTTGATACAAGAAGGAACAAGAACTGCTTCAATCCTCATTTCTGGAGATTTCTACAGAGATATGAAATGATCATAAAATGAAGGGTTGCATGGCCAGGCTATCTAATGTTGCTGTTAGTACATAGTGATGCCCGAGGAAACTCCTGTTGGAGATATAACTATGCAGACATTCAAAAAGGAAAGTTCCCGTTAGTGCAAGTGAAGGTATTCACATTCAGTGGTTCACTTTTGTTCAATGTAGAGGTGGGTGTGCAGTTTGCAGACAGGCCCACTTGTGTCCTGAAGCTCTCAGAAGGTGGAGAAGTATTCTTCCCATGTGAATAAGAAAATGAGACTTTGCATCTCCATGAGAAACAGCTTCTAACTCAATGGCTCTGTCATTGACCCCTCATGCAGAAATGGTGCTCCACCATGCAAAGAAAGAGACAATGAAGGCAATTTCTTTGCTGTCTGTTGTGGGCAGAAAAGTACCCACCCTTGGGCAGGGCTGTCAGGTGAATGGCCACTACCGTTGCAGGACAGGAAGGAGCAGGAGGAGATGGCAGCTGGCTTCAAAACTGCAGTGAGGGGTCCCATCTGCTAGAAAGGTGCTGTGGCAGCAGTGGCCATGGCACATGGAACACTGCACTGCTGAGGTTGCTGGCAGGCAACAGAGAAGTCTCACACAGTTCACTTCGGAGGAGATTATAATAAAGTAGCATTCTATTACCAGAAGTAAAACTGCAGGAAAGATCTGTAAGACTCCAGATGTAAAGTCTCACCTTGCTAGTCCCAAGAACTAAGAATGTGTCTTAGAATGGACATCCGTAAACTTTGAACTGTTCTGGGAGTTTTTCTTGGTTTAGTCAGAATTTTTTTAGCTAATCCTATGTCCCCTTTGTTTTCACAGGACAGTAGATCATATGCAGTTGTTTCTACTTCTTTATGTAATTACATGTAATCTGCTGGGGAAAAAATGTTGCATGTAATTTGTTAATATTATATACAAATTATGTTCTGATAATGCTGTCATTCACTTGTTGGTACACAGACATAAAATAAGACACCAAGATGTCCCTAGGACAGATCATCACCATCCTTAATGCTTTCTACCAGCATCATCCACTGACCAACCTATTTGCCAAACTTTTCTCTTTATGCCCAAAAAGAATATTTGAAACCTACTTTTCAATCCTTCTTACAGAGTGCAATTAATGCCCAGTGATAAGGATACTTGATTTTCCCTAATCTCTGACAAGAAAAGCGTTTCATTAGCAATGTCATATCTTTTGCCTGTGGCTTTAATTTCTGTGAGTTGTTTTCCCCAAGCTGGAGAACTGAGGACAAACAAGTTCTTTGTTGGAGAAGCAGCACCATTGATCCCAGGACTGCTTAGGCATCCCTGAATAAGGTGTTAAAGAAACGTTAATATTCTGTTCCCAAAGTCCACATTAATCAGATAGGTGGAAAGACAAAGGGGAGAGAAAAGCTACATCCCTCTTTTTGAAGAGCCAGAGAAAATAATACCGAGAAAGTATTTTAGATTTTTTTTTCCTGATGTGTCGTTCTTATTTATTGCTGAGGAAAGAACATGCACAGGTAACTAACTGTATGCTGCACTTGAATGAACCCCAATCCCAAAGCACCAGAAACCATTATCAGCTCTAGGCTCATGAGCTCATTCTACCCTTTTACCTTCAAACTGCTCTGTCTCCTTGCTCTTTTCTGCCACTTGTTTGTTTCTGAACCAGCAACCAAGAGATTAGAAACAAATGGTATGCAAAAGGTGACCTTTGGAGATGAAGAACCTTTACAAAATGAATGCCTCCTGTTCTCTTTTGACAAGGCATCTACTCTCCAATGTGTTTACAGACTGTATTGTCACTCTCTAGACAGCAGTGGTGAGGAGCATTCCTTGGGGTCATGTACTTTGCAACAGCAAATTCCTCATGCCTAAAGAAAATGAAAATAAATCCTAAAGCCACCTTTTGTACATTTATTCCTGCAACCTTATGACTAGGGAAGTGAAGCAGAAGCTTGGGGGAGAACAGCCTGGATGGAGCTTTAGCATCCTAGAGCAGTGGTTATGCTGCAGCCTCTGAGCTCTCTCAAAATCAGTAAGGGATGAGTTTTTAAGGTTGGTGCCTTTGAAGGTATGACGGGAGCACTCTCGTGTCTTTCTTCTACAGTCTCTGGGTAATTAGAGGTTAGTCGGCTAATCTGAGTGTGAGGTTCGTGTATTGCTCAACTCCTTTCAGTAAGGAAAATGTCTTGATTCTACTTGTAATATTGTGTAAGTTCTGGTGATATGTTACCTCTTCAGCTCAGCTCATCATTTTGGCTACCTCAGTCCCAGAAAGAACTGCAGAAAAAAATAATTTAAGTTAGTTTAATCTTTTTTGCAAAGAAATTCACTGCTCTGTCATTCTCTGCTCCTCCTCCATGAGACAGTCAGAAAGCACTTTGTAGTGGTCATAAATACAGTGTATTTATGCTTTTAGAGGCAAAGTTGCTCCTCCTCATTCTCTGTGAAAAAGATCCATCTCATGATGAAAATCAGATAAATCAGCCCATAATTCTTGTTTAATCTTTCCCCCACAATGTCCAGAGAGACGCAAAATGAGCAAGAGGATGATTTTTTAATGCTCGGGACTTTTGGGTCCTAAAAAGTCAGGACACACATTGAAATTCTGAAGAAATGCCTGTTCACCCAGTAAGTTTAGATAAAGTACACCTTAAAGGCACAGTATTTTATTTTGCCAATAATCCTTTTCCAAGCAGAATGAAAGAATGAAAAGATATACTTAATAATCATTATTTGTTGCAAAAAAAAAGTAACAAAACTAGACATACTTGACCTTCTGGCTTTGGTTTTTTATTTTCTGTCAGAAAGAAGACATATCTTCAAGCTGATTCTCACCAAAATACTGCATTTATTCTCTGAAAAGGCAGAATACTTAAACAACTGCCTGTTGCCTCAGCCAGCTGTAGTGCTGAGGGAACTGAGTAGCAGGCATTTGAGACTGTTCTGTTTCAGCCAGGAAAAGAAACACCTTACACTCAGAAAACATGTCTGGTTTGCTTGGGCGTTTGAAATATGTTTACTAAAAAAGAACAGAGACATTGGGTGAAAAACAGGCTAGTACTGCTGGTTTGAATGGAACTGATCCCTGTACTAAATTGGAATTGGTTCTTTGGGATGTAAAAACTCCACGTAGAGCCTTCAACATCCTCATCTCATTTAGCCCACACCGTAATGACATGAAGTCACCACTTGATGGCTCCTTGTCAGTTTAGATGGATTAAATGAGTTAATGGATCCGACCAGCCCCTTGCAGTGCATGCAGGATATCTGCAGAATCATCTCCAGCAAAAGGACTGTGAAGCTGTGAGAAAAGAGCCTCTCAAAAGACTCCTCTTCTTCACTGGACCAGAACACCATGATGCAATCTGTCACTGTTTCCTCTGTCCAGTCTGTGAATTTCCCTTTCTGGAGCTGTCTGCCCCAAACCTTTCTGTATTAAAACCAAATGCAAATGAAACCAGCAACAACAGCAGCAGTTTGATAGCTTCCTTGACTTTTGTACATCAAATTCCAGAGGTAGGAGAGGAGTGAGAGGGTGAAAAAAACCCACTGGAAATAAATACCCCTATGAAGAAATTACAACATCAAAATGCAATTCCCTCCTCATGTTTTTCTTAGAAAGCAATTCAGTTCCATCTGGCTGTGGGCCTGCAGCCAACACTTGCTACAGAAGAACCAAGACATTCAAATATAAATAAATAAATAAATAAATAAATAAATAATAAATAAATAAATAAGGAGTAATATATCAAGTGGCTCCTGCATCCATCTCTAGAGCAAGGCTCTCAAAGCAGATATTGTTCTGAGCCAGCTTCGAACCCCAAACATTAATCTTGCTTAGGCTGACAGAGTTGCAAATAAAGCCACGTTACACATGCATTCAAGAGAGAGGGAGGCAAAAGGAGAGGATCAGTCAGATGACACAGAACAACTAAGGTTTTGTTCTCAGTGATGAGTGAGTGGAGCAGCATACATGGGGAGATACATGCTTGTTGTGGTGACAATCACTTATTTATTTCCATCACTAACAAGCCCTAAACAATGGTGTACTCTTCAGCTGCAACCTGAAAATGCAAATGCAAAGAGCCACTGGAAAGAAATGTTTAGACATTGGCAGAACTTCCAAATATTATTTCCTCTTTAAAAGGTGAAGAAGAAAAAATTGCAAAAAAAGAAAAAAAAGCAGGGATTCATCTATTTCTAGAAGCTGTAGCAATATTCCAAGTTGCTAAAAGAACACAAAGCTCATGCAAAGTCAGTCACTGCTTCTGCATCCTAGAGATGTGCTCTGGCCATGGCTGTCAAAAATTACTAGGGATTTTAATAATCTCTGGTTGATGAATTTGGACACAAGACTGCTTGAAATTTCTTGCTACACATGTTGTACTGAGATATGGGGTTTTGCTTCATGCTGTGGAGGAGAAAACCCAAAACACAAGTCTTTTGAATCACCTTCCCAAAAGAACTTGGCCTTTTGTGCTGAAATTTTTGAGCAAGGAATTAAACTCAAAGCTGTCTCCTCATTCCCATTTCAGTGAGGCTCAGTGGGAACTCACTCTGTTGTGAATGTAGAATTGTGGCCAAAGCAAAAGCTGACACACAGCTTAACGAGGAAGGAAACTCTAGTGGTCTGTAACTCCTGGCAATAATCCTGGGGATATCCATGGGGTAACATTTATATGACACAATAAGAATGCCATAGTGAAGTGCTCTTCCTGCTAAAGAGTTTCCTACCACCCTGCTTGAGGCCTTCCAAAAGTTGGCACGAAAGAAAGTGTTCAAGAAAATGGAACAAACAAGAGCCAGAGCAGGCAAGGGAGATATATCCTACACCATTCCTGCTGATTAATGCATAGAGGCAGCTGGGTGTTGAGAAAGGAGTCCATCCTGGTTTTGCCTACCTGAAGTCAGGATTAGGAGCTGATTTTCATCTTGGTTTGAGAGGTCAGAGAAGAGGGTGAAGTGGGAAATGAGGAACAACAGATCTGATATGACATTGCTAAGGTATCTGTCCTTAATCTTTGGCCCAGTTTTTGGACAGCAAATCTGGCTTCTTACAAGTAGAGCCTCCGGACAAATACAACCCACAGTTAGTTTAGTCTCTTCAAGGACTTGGGAAAACAAAATGAAATCAGAGCAATACAGGATTATGTCACAGATTTAAAACAACATCTAAAGGTAAACAAAACATCCATCTAAAGGTTAGATGGATGAATGCATGTTTTCATATACCTCTGGGAAATTAACCTAATGTCTAAGAGTAAGGGTAAATTGACAATTTGAGCATTGTCTCTGCTTCAGATGAAAACAAACCTTATTTAACATCTTCCTCTTAACACTCACAGTGTGATAGGTCAGCATCAGCTAGTTAAGGCATTTGTGAGTGTGTGATTCACCAGTTTTATTTCTTGGGGTCAGCCGAGTGAGAAGATACGCAGCACCATCACAGCTCTAACTGCCAAACCCATGGAACATCTCCATCAAGCCCTGTTAGATCTGTCATGGATGAAGACAGCTGAAGGAGCCGTCCTGAGGGCAGTCAGATAAGTGCAGAGTCAGCTGGCGATAGGAGGGAAGGGCGGGATCCCAAACTGTCACCAGTTATCAGATCAGCAAGTCCAGCAAGGCACCAGCTCTCCAGCTGCCAAGTACCCACGACGTCAGGATGGCCTTGTGCCTTTGAGCATGTCCCTGCTGACAGCAGACCTTTCCTGCCCTCGCTGGGGAAGAGGGGGAAAACTACAGCCACTCTGGCACAGACAGGGGATGAGTTCTCAAAGCAGCTGAGCTCTGACCTTCTCTCCTCTAAGGAAGCTATTTTGTTTGTTTTTTGAAGAGAGGGGGAAGAAATTTTGAGAGGCTTTATGGCGAAAAAAGTCTTGGAGTTGGGATTTCTGACAGATTTCCAACAAGATAAAAACATGACAAATTTTCACCGTCTCTAGATGCAGCCCATGGTGAATGTTCCACAGGGGGATGGGGGAGGGAGGAAGATGGGAGAGTGAAAGAGAACCCATTATTTCCATCTGAAAATAATTTTAAAAGGGATATTTATTCCACTGGGTAGAACAACTCCTAACTAAAGCAATCTGCCTGGCCAGTGAGGTACTGTGAAGAGGGAAAGAAGATTCCTCCACTCCGGGAGGCAAAACATTCTGAAAAGGTTCAAAAGTGCTTCTATAAGCAACCCGCTAGCTGTGATGTGTATATTTACTCTGGGGAAAAGCACCTGCATATTTTAATTTGGGCAGATTCTTGACTTCTTCCACCAAAGCAAAGAAACAGCCAGGAGGTATGGGAAAAGAAACTAAATGGTTTAGAAGCTGCCTGCAACCTGAACATTGAAAAAGATTTGCTTTATGGCAGTGTCATTGAGTCTTTCTGAGAATCAGCCATTTTTTGTGAGAATTTCACGAAAGGTGAAAAAGAACATGAGGAAACATGAGGAAAATGATAGATATAAGACCAATAGCATATTGATTGCTACAGAAACAATTCTTTACTGACTGCCAGGAAAGAGTCCCTTTCACTTCGGAGCTGCTTGTCCCTTTTTCACTGGTGGTGTGGCATTGTATGTTCTGTGGCCAGGGAGCAGCTTCCTCAGCTTTGCTGATATAGTGCTGAGCACAAGAAGTCAAGAGCTGGGACTGGTAGATGTTACCATAGTTGAAATTATGTAGAAGCAGAGTAAAAAGGCATTTTCTAGAACCTTGACTTACTTAAGTGTTTCTAGAGATAAAGTGCTCCTGTTCCACTTAATGTCACCCCTGGGTTTCCTCAAGAGCTTCTTTGTACACAGAGTCTTTCTCCAGAAGCTCCAGTGACTTGATAGAATTTGCCCTGTTTGTTTGCCACTGATGTGCCCACTTGGGACATCTCTTCTCCTTGGGTGAAGATACAAATAAAAGGGACCACGGGCAGAGACTTCTGGAGGAGAGTGAGGGTAGAGGTGGTTTGAGGCTCTTTTCAACGGTGAAACCTATTCTCCATGAGTGATAGGGCCATGAGAAAGAGCTGAGAGTAGAGTCAGCTCCATCGGAAATCAGCCAAATATTCCTGTCCACTTGCTCCTAAATACCTTGATCCCAGAGAAATAGGTAACCCTTATTTTATTTATTGAAAAAAAACCCCTCATGTTTTATCTTCTCATAAATTGCAATGAGTCTTTGACTTTAACAAAGAAACAACCTGTGAAATAATATATTGAAATATAAAAATTTCAATAATATATATATTATACTAATAATGTACTTTTTTATGCAGAGGCCTTGAGCTCCTCATGAAACACTTTAGCAGCACACAGGAAAGTCCAAGGAGCAGTCAGAACAGGTAATGTTCATTTGGATGGAAGCTGTGAGGTTTGCAAATGAGCACGAGCATTACCTCAGGACATGCAGGGAAAAATCCTTCCACACAAGATAGATTTCTCTATTCAGGCTTTGGATCAGGCACAAGCCAACCAGAGTTCTATACCTGCCCTCTCAGGAGGTTATATTGTGCCTGGTCTAAAGCCAGTCCATAGCTCCCACTCAAAGCTCAGCCAAAATGAACTTGTGTCTGTCTGCAGTACCATGTAGCCATACCCATGATAACAGGCTTTGGAGCATAAAACCCGAGCACTGATCTGCAATGCTTTGAAGAAATGGCTTTGAATGCCAGGACCACTCTTGCTTAACAGATTTCAGCCTAATCTGATTTATTTATTGTTTAACCTGCCATGTGCCTGCAAACCAGCTGGAAGCACAGCCGGCTAATTACTGGGCTGTGCCAGCATAGGCTGCCTTTGATTGCTTGAGACAAGATGCCTGTAAGATGGACAAGATTTAAGGCACACAGTTATTGTCTATGACCCTCTTTTAGATCCTAATGAGCTCTGAGAGGCTGAAATGTTGTGTTGGAGAGGCAGCAGGGATCTGGCTTCATCAGGGCAAGAGCTGCATCTGGAAGTTATTTTAACTTTAACTTTCCTCGTCTTTTTCTCCATTCTCTCTCTTGTACATCTGTGAGGTGGAATGTGTTTAAAGCACAACCCTGATAATCCCTCTAGACCTTCTTCTCCCCTGTTTGCATCTTTCTGGGGCATCTGTGCTAACATGTTTCCCACTTTTGCTCTAGACAAATGAGACATCACTGCTTTCTTCAAGACTGCAAAATAGCAGAGATTTTCTTACTCTGCAGGTCCACATGCTGAAATTCCCCTTTGTAGAAAAGACTTAACTCCAGGAAGCATGCTGATCCTGAACAGGAACAAAGTGTATTGAGGATTACCCTAGCCCCCTTCTTTCATGCTTAATTTAGAAGTTGAACTGCAAAGTGAAAACACTCTCAATTCTGCCCCATTCATGGACTGGCCCTTCCAGTTACTGCTTATATTCCCTTTCTGAGCTAAAGAATCATTCTCACAAGACAGAATAAAATCAGCAATTTAGTAAGCAAGAGGGGAAACCTGCTTATCAGCCAGTATTTGAACCTTAACCCTTGGCAGGTGGGAGGTTAAATATAATTAAATATATATTGCTTCATTAAATATACTTTGCTTTAAGATCTCTTGCTGACCCCAAGTGTTTAAAGTTCACTGGTTCATGTTACATCTAAGCTATCGAGGAGATGAAGGTCTGGGCCAGAAAATGAGAAAGTACTTGGTAATGGACCACATTAAAAATAACAAATCAGAACAGAACTGAAAAAGAAAAAGATGATCTAAATAACTTAAAGTCCTTTATTGGCCTGGAAAGGGTGGAGGAAGCAGGAGGATGGGAAGGGCAGGAAGTGATCTCTTTACTCCACAAGGGTTCTGGGAATCTGTTTGCCTTTGGGAGACTGGGAGAAATGGGAAAATAAAATAAAAACATGTTCAAAATGCCAAAAATGATAGGAAATGGTTATCAGCTTGAAAAGTTCCTCTAAAGGTTATTAATAGCTAGCAGCAAGGAAATAATGACTCACTGGGATGATAAGTATATCCCAGCCCCTAAAATGCAAACTGGTTCAAAGTTGCTTAACCCTGATTATTCTATCATAGCACACACAGGGAAGGTCTATCACCAAAGTATCACCACATGTACATAACCCATCTCTATCTTCCAAAGCACTTAAATGTGTGCATAAACCCTGTTACTTTTTATGAGCTATAAACACATAAAAGTGTGCTAAATCTGGACAAAATTCAACACTGGATTTTGACTGCTTTGCAAGAAGAATTTGGATATTGGCTCTATTCAAACATTTAGAATATTTTGCATGTAAGTGTCTAGCTGGTCATGGTTCTGTCTTAGACCATGAAATAAGAAATTATTCTATGATTTCACATGACACCTGAATTACAAGTGTTCTTATTTTCTGGCATGTGTAGGGAAATTGAGACACAAAGACATTTTTTTTCAAACTCTTGTTGCAGAGATGTAGGTGCACATAGCTCCACAGCAGTCCATTTCCAGCATCCACAAAGGCATATTTTCTCAGGAGGATACAGGTGGGTTTAACTACTATGTGTAGACACATGAGCAGTACATTTGTATCCTAAATTCTTTAAAAACACCCCAGAAGTCAGGGCATTTAGAAAAAGCTGGGCTAGAGGAGTGGTGAAATGGAGAACTGTGTTGCAATGGAGTGTGGGAACAGCCTGTGAGATCCACAGCCCTGCTGGCCACCGTGGTGTGTTAGCATGGCAATGAAAAATCCTTGTGCCAATAGTTAAACAAGGGAGAGGTTGGGGGTAGGTCAACAGTGAAACTGCGATTTAAAGACCAACTAAGCAAGCAAACAGGGAGCAAACTGGTGGAATGGGCCAAGATTACCTGAATTTTGGCCAAATGCATAAGTCTTGAAATTATCCTCTGGGTTGGAGCAGTTATTTCCTTTCATATCCAGCAGATTTTCTGCATCATGTCTAGATTCAAAAGAGTTTTTAACATGCTTTTCCAGAAATTATGGCTATAAAAATGGCTTTCTGCATATTAAGCTGCTTAAGGTATTCTCTTGACAGAGCAATTATTGCATTTATACAATCATGTAATCACTGAATGGGCCAGAGGGATAAGTGGCTTCAGTGATATCACAGCCCATTCCCTTGTATCACTTCCTCTGATAGGTGTTTTTTTATCTGGCATGTGAAACTGCCAACAAAAGGGGTGTTCCAAACCCTCTAGTAGTCTCCCTCTGAGGTTTGATATCCTGCCCCTTTTAAGTTTCTTGATGTCTAACTCTGTGGGAAGGTGAATTCCTGATTTCTCCAGTCACCAGTGTATATAGAGAACACGTTGCTGCCGTCCTGTGATGCTACCTTCTCTGTGTCCAAAGCTGGTCTGAAGCACCACAAGCACAGGACCACAGGGAATTTTTATTTTTTCAGTGTCACATACAATGGGAAGTCATCCTGATCAGGCTGCTAGGAAAGAGAAGAAAGGGAAGCTAATAAATCTTTTCCGACTCTATGGTCTTCTATTTATGCACTGGAATGGAACACAATATTCTAAGTCCTTTGGCACAACAATGTGTCAGGCAATTGGTAACAATACATTGGACTTTTGGGTGGGCGACGCTCTTTTGTGGCATCTGTGTGAAGGATGATTCTCATCAAACAGCTTTATGGCTTCAATGAAATATTTGTAAAGTGGCTTCTGCAAGTGTGACTGATTGTCTGGTTTTATTCTATGTTCTGTTTTCATTGGTTTATGTAAATCACCAAGTATTATGTATACTCTGCATTTGATCATTTCAAACCCGTAATTGAAGAATTTGTGTACTGAAGTAAATTTATGGTTTCTATGAAATCCTTGTTTACTATAAATAAGAGCTTGTTTACCCAGATGTCAATTAATAAGAACATAAAAGGTGTTAGGAATAAACAAGTTGTTTTCTTTATTTCTTTCATAAATATTTATGTAAATTTATTTATTATATGCACACCCATTAAGCAAAGGGAAAAGTTTGGTTCGTTTTTTCAATGCCATGTATTACACAGACATTTAGAATATAACAGACAATATGGAACATATTATAGCTGTTGTCATGATATTTCAAATATATTACATGGAATGACATAAAATATTTTCAACATATTCTTATAATTTTAATGTATATCGTGTGGTGTCCCATATTTTAAGCAGCAGAACAATAGGCCAATTCTATTTTTTTTCTTCTTCTTTTAAAAATTGCATTTTATATATTGTCAGATATATTTTTACCATGTGTGCAATAAATTATATGAAACACGTAACACACATATGGAAAAGGTATGACTTTTTTGAGGGGGGAAGGTTGTGGATTGCTTAGCAAGGAACTTAAATCCTTTGTGCATTGTTTAAGCAATGGTCTGTATCTCTGGTCTGGTCTGCAGGCAGAGACGTTTGTAAAACTAGTATTTGTGATTTCCAGCAACTGAGATGCTTTCTGCTGAAGATAAGATGGTAGCACAGAATCTGTCACAAAAATCTGTGTCACTCAATGACATATCACCCAAAGCAGCCAGATTGAGCTAGGGGATAACAAACCCAGTGGCAGGATTATCTACACCACAAATACAGCCCAGCCTCTGGGATGGTGTATGAAGAATCCTTGCCTTCTCTCTGGAGGTTGTGGGACACAGAATAATTTAGAAAATTGGTCTTAGAGAAGGCAATGTCTGTTTAGAGACAGCTATCTGAGTTTTAGCTGGTTGTATTACTGCACTAGGAGCTGTAGTGTGAAATCTTACAAAAACAGATTCAAGTGAATCACAAATACAGTTCTTCTGTCCTAATGGATTTCAGATGCCTGTCAGTCACATTTTCAACAAACATGTTAAAATCTGGGTTTGTCTGAAGCTGGTTTGGTCAAATTAGCTGTTCTGGTCTGCTTTTTGTCCTGTGCGATTCTGTGCTGCTCTTGAATAATCCCTTCTCCTCCATCCTAATTTTGGTGGACATTCCCTATCTCTGCTCTGTAGCTGCTCAGATTTCAGCAAAGTCTCCAGACCTGAGCAAGATGAGATTCGGGTCTTAAATTCTGGCTTAAATGATACTTTTCACTTGTGACTTTGGGAGGGGACCAGCTGGACCATTTCACCAACTGGACTATTGCATCTTTCCTAAATGCAGCAGACAGTGGGTTGCAAGGTTCCTCTCTCATCACTAGAACTGCAGAGGGTTCAAAACGTGCACCACTGAGGGAGGTTTTAGAACAAGGGAAATAATCCAATGCAGAGTTCCAGTAGTGAATCTGGATTTTATAAATCAGTGCTCTGAAAAGTTACACAACTTTTTAATAACTGCTTAATTAATCCACTACAACTACATTTTTTATTTCTAGTAAGCCTAGAAGGGCAAGATTTTACTACTTGAGGCAAGCAGAAACTAGAATTGTCTTTTAGGCTTTGTATTTGGACAAATGACACTCCTCATTCTTGTCATACCAGCTATAGTGAGGAGTGTTTAGACTTCTCCACTTGACAGGAGTGAATGGCCATCTTTAGTCCTTTTACAGTCTTGCCTACAAATGATCTTTTACAGTACAATGATTGCCTTCTGGCACACCATGCTTCTATGCAGAGAGCAGCTCAATATAGAGCTTTTTCTTTTCCTTTTTTACTTTACTGGTCATTAATACTACATGCCATACTGACTGCATGCCATCCAAACCCTCTCCAGCTTGCTTCATGGTATTTTCCTGAACAGATGAGTTTGAACAGCATCCTTGAACTGTCCCTGGACAGGTCATTTTCCAGGAATGTCTTTCTTAGTCTGTGCTCCCTATGAGCACAGCACATGTGCAGTTCAGCTATGGGAGGGGAGAGTGTGGAAGGAAGGGGAAACATACCACTGATTTACGGGGATGGCATGTGAAAAGCACAGTCATTCTAGCTGGTGAGAGACCCGAGCTCAAGGACTAAGGACTTTCGAGATTTTGGATGATAAAATCTAAGAAATCTTGACAGAGCACTGATAAACTCCAGGAGTCTTGTCAAAATAATGTAGCAAATTTGGGTGGATGTTCACAGGTATAAAAAATTACACAGGTGTTGGCTGACACAATGCTCATGTCTAGTTCTACACATCAAAATCCTGATGGGTAACACAGAAAAATGAGGCCTTTCAAAAGAACAATTGAAATTTCGTCTTTGACATGAAAGGTGTCAGAGATAGAGTGTTACTTATCAGCACTTTCCCATCATCATTTATTGCCAGTAGTGCCTTTAATCCTTTTAAGGGAGACTCTTGGAACAGCTTAGTCTAAGTCATGTAACTTAGAAGAAAAGATGCATTACAAATCAATGCTGTGAATCAAAGCATTTAGTCCACCAAGTCTTGCAAGGTAACTAAGATATTTTGGCCAACACACACAAATACAAGCATGCATAAGCATTTACATACATGCACATAAATATACTCACACAGGTACACACTATACAGACTTATAGATATTATGAGCTTGAGCTAACACATCCATTGGCATTTGCAACATCAATGATAAAAATCTGGCAAATCTGCAAGCAGATTTCCACAGTGGGAATCACTGAACAACCTTCCTGATGTCCACAGGTCTCTTCAGGATCAGTCACACAGACAGTCAGACACTCATCATGGCTTACTCCTCACTGAATCACCTTGACCACATTTCCTCCATGCTGAATTCACATCCCAAATAACCTTTGCTTCCTCATGCCTGAGAGGTTTCCAGGCTGGTGCTGCTGGGCAGAACCGAGGTGTGTGTCAGAGACCTGGTACTAATTCTCCCTCATGAGAGATGTGCAAGGAGGCAGATTCTGCCAAAGGAAGGAGGTCTGTGAGTGTCTCTGTGTGGAGGGGCACATGTGCACATCAAAGAGTAAGGTGATGAGAACTCAGAGAAATAGGGGTGACTGTGCCCCTTAGGAAAACCTCATAGGTTAAACTACTCTGAAACAGATTCTGTCAGGTAGATTAAGTGTTGTAGAAGCAGAAGAGTAGAGAATTGTTCCAGCTTGTCTCAATTTCCTGACAGGATTAAGACAAAGGAGGGGAAATAAAGAAAAAGAAATGTATATACTTATGAGCTAGAAATGTTTGGACTTTTTCCTCCTTTTTATTTGCTTTCTGGCTTCTGAGCATGCACCATATATTTGGATCAGATAAAATAATAAACTTTTCTTTCTTTTCCATGTCCTTAGAAGTATCAGCCTTTCATTTGCATTATATCATCCCTTTCCTGTCCCTGAGTTGTATTTTTGGGTGGACTGTTGGAAGCAAAAAAGCCTGTATATCTTCTCATCATATGAATTTTCCATGCTGATTTGTAACACACCTATGGCCAAGAGAGCACAGGAAGCATATAGAAAAGGATATCCTCCTAAAAAGTTCATTAAAGGAGATCAGGTCAGTGAAGGGCTATCTGTGCAGCCTTTGGTTCTCTATCTGGCTGCTCAGAGCAGTGTAAACTAGGTCATGATTATTATGTACTGCTCCTCGTGTTCATGACTTAGAGATACACTAGCCCTGAGGTTTTAAGTGTTGTCAATGGTTAAGCAAATGGGGGTTATTGTGGCCATGACTGTTGTTATACTTCTTGTACTCTCATGTTATTGCCTACAGGTTATTTAATATATATCATTGAGTTCTCTGAGTTAATCCTCAATTGTAAATAACATAACTAAGGAAGGAAGGGAGGGAGGGAGGGAGGGAGGAAGGGAGGGAGGAAGGAAGGAAGGAAGGAAGGAAGGAAGGAAGGAAGGAAGGAAGGAAGGAAGGAAGGAAGGAAGGAAGGAAGGAAGGAAGGAAGGAAGGAAGGAAGGAAGGAAGGAAGGAAGGAAGGAAGGAAGGAAGGAAGGAAGGAAGGAAGGAAGGAAGGAAGGAAGGAAGGAAGGAAGGAAGGAAGGAAGGAAGGAAGGAAGGAAGGAAGGAAGGAAGGAAGGAAGGAAGGAAGGAAGGAAGGAAGGAAGGAAGGAAGGAAGGAAGGAAGGAAGGAAGGAAGGAAGGAAGGAAGGAAGGAAGGAAGGAAGGAAGGAAGGAAGGAAGGAAGGAAGGAAGGAAGGAAAAGAAAGAGTCCATTCTTGATGAACTATTTTTCCACTGAGGGATGTGGCACCACAGTTTTTAGTCATCATAAGTCAATGAGAGGCCACAAAGAAAAATGCAAGCACTATATTAGGATGTATAGAGAGGATTATTACCTACAAATGTGTGGAAAAAAAAAAGTTCTGTTCTACTTAATTGGTAAAGCCACGCAGAGGTCTTTGTCTCCTCTCTTAGGCATCACACTTTTAAGAAGTGAATGATGTTTATACAGTCCAGAGATAAGTGCTGAGTGTTGTCAGAGTCTTCTAAAACCAGAGTTACAGGAAAAAGAAGGAGAAAATTTGGGGAGTTTTCGCCCTAGATAAGAGACGTCTGAGGAAAGGCTGAATAACTGTCTTTAAACCATCATTTCTTGTTTTGCCTCAGCAAATAAATAGCACAGATGATTTCTTTCTTCTCTGCAGTTGCCTTTTATGTATAAATATTGTAACATGATCGATGCAAGGTTTTTAAAAGCAGATTATGCAGCATCTGTCAGGAGTGACATGACTGTTGTTGATCCCACAGTGACCAGGGAACAGATGAGAGTGTTTCTGAAGGATCGTGCCACCCCTTCAGTGGGATTCTGGAAGTCTCTTGATGTGTTAATCTTAATTATTTCCTTCTGAGGAATGTTTTCCAATGTAACTAATGAAGCAGATCTACCATTAGTCCTCTGCAAATTGTCTACATGCTGCCTGAACCCTTGATGCTAGATATGAGCACTGTCCTTCATCAGTGGTCACACCAATGACGAAGGCAGTTGTATATTGCCTCTTCTCTTTCTTCCTAGTGTATCTTTTTCCAGCAATCCCATTTTCTCTTCTCAATGCAAAGGCCCTCAAGTAATTATCTAAACTGGAGCTGGCATTTGTGGAGTCCTTTATCCTAAACACAAACTCCATTACCCTTTTGCCTGGATGCATGACTACAGCTGGATGCCTCTATCCTGTGTTGCATTGTGTTTTCTTGCACTGAATTTGCCTTCACTATTTACTATCTTTTGTTCCCCCATCCCATTTCTTTTCTTACTGAGACTTTTGATGCTATGAAAACTCTCTAGGTATTGTCATTACTGTTCCTCCCAGGTTCCTTGAGGAGCAGTGGGACAGGAATGGATGCCAGGTGGGCCTTTCCATAAATGCTTTTGCTTCATAAGAATTCTCTCTTTTATAGCTTAATTTGAGTCCCACAAGTCAGCCATTTCTGAGCTGTTGAATAAAAGCCAAATGAATTCTGTGTCTTTCTAATTTCTTTATTAAAACATCCTGCAGTTCAAACTCAGATGTCTTACAGAAGTCTGTTACATCAACAAGATTATCTTTAGACACCAAACTGGTAATTTTATCAAATGAAGCTATCAAGTCTGTTTGACAGGATCTGTTTCCCATAAAACCCTGTTGATTTGACAAATTTATATTTCCTAATGTAATTGTTTATTAGCTGAAGCCATGTCATGTCATGATTTCTCTCGGGATATATGTCAAGCTATCAGACTTACAGCTATAATGGGAAAATACAGAATCATGAAATTTTGTTTGAAAGGAACCTCAGGACGTCATTTTCTCCAATACCCACAACTCAAAGGAAGCCCAACTGCTCAGGCCCTTGTCCAGTCCAATTCTGAGTCTTTATGAGGGCAGAGATTCCACATCCTTTCTGGGAAGTTCTCCCAGTGCTTTAATATAGTCATTGTACAAATTTTGTCCTTGATTGGCAAAACAAATTTCCCAAGAGGTGAACTGGACCCATTGCTTCTCATCCTTTTCCTATCAATCTCTGAGAGTTTTCTAGATCCATTTTCTTTGTAAAACTCCATTAGACAGCTGAAGACAGAAATATGTTCCCCTTTGCCTTCCCCTCTCCAGGATGAAGAAATCCATCTTGCTCTGTTTCCCACTGAGTTCATTATGTACTCCAGCCCCTGAAAGCTCACTGAAACACCAAACTCACTGAAAACTGCAACACTAAAAATTGTTGTTGATAATGTTACATACCTTGATACTTTATTAACTGGGAATGCATCCCACACTGCATCTACATTCCCTACTGTAAATGAAGATTGGGAAACACCTTTGAGGAGGGCTTATTGCACATACCTTTCGAAGGGATAAAAAAGTTTAGCTGTACTTTAACATTCATTGTCTCAGAGACAATCTCAAAGACTAGTTTAAACAAGAATCCTTCCTTTGGGACATGTGAAATTTGGTGAGACTCATCCCACTGAAAGAGAGTGTGCCCAGTCTATTGTCTTCTGATCCTATGAGAGTATGTCACTTGATCACAATATCTATCCTTCAGCCTTGGTCTTCAGTATCCTTCTCATTCTTGCTAGAATGTAGTATACAGACCTCATACAATACCTTTTGTCATTTTTTGGCAAAATTTGACAGATTTTCTGAACACTTCTTTTCCACACTGAATTGTCATATCCTATCCAGTAACAGCTAGTTTTCCTTTAGTGCCATTTATTTTAAAACAAGCTATTTGTGTTGTCCATAGTGCTCATTGCCACATGTTTTTCCTTGCAACTTTCTGCTCACCTTGCTAGTTTTTATTTGCTTTATGAAGTATGGACATGCCAGTGTGTGAGTGCGTGTGTACCTATATCTGTAAGTGACTGTGAGAGATCTTCAAAACCCCTGCTAAGCCAGCACTGTTTTATAACCAGCATCCAGAGTTACATCATTTCAGTTTGGGGAAATTTAGTAAGATTTCTTTTAGAGTTTCCTGATTACCACTCATACTTTTGTCACTGCTTTAAATTCCCCATCTCTACTGACTTGGCTAATAATTATTTTTGGATTGATGGAACTGGCACATTTGAGGCATTAAATATATAAAATATTTGTACACAAATATTGTACACATATTCATTGCCTCTATATGTATGAACACATAAGCACACATGCACACATACACACATGCACATGCCCCCCATTTTACTGTAGACCTCTACAGTTCAGCATAACCCAGTCACACTCAGCCTGTTATCAGGTATTCTTCTCACCTAATTGTGACCTTCCAGCATGTGAAGGGAGCCTGCAAGAAGGATGGAGAGCCTGCAAGAAGGATGGAGAGGGAGTTTTTACAAGAGCACGTAGTGATAGAACAAGGGGGAATGGCTTTAAACTGATAAAGCAAAGGTTTAAATTAGATATTAGGAAGAAATTCCTTTCTGTGACGATGGTGAGGCACTGGAACATGTTGCCCAGAGAAGTTGTGGATGCCCCATCCCCAGAATTGTGTAAGGCCAGGTTGAATGGAGCTCTGGCTGACATGGTCTAGTAGAAGGTGTACCTGTACATGGCAGGGGGGTTAGAACTAGATAAACATTAATGTTCTTTCCAACTTCAAGCCATTTTTTGATACTGTGGCTCTGATCTCTTCCACTTGGCAGTATGGAAAAGAAAGATAAGTGAAGCCTTCCTGGAGTCACAGTTTAAGAATCCTTGGAGCTTGTAATGGTTGCACCCTACTTTAAAAACTATGACTTTTGTTATTCCCATGGTAACTAAAAGGTCGGACTCATCCTTAAGTGTGCTGCCCAAGTTAAATACAGCTTTGATTGTGCATAGAATAAAGTTAAATCATATCAATATCTGATTATTCTCTACAGTAAGGTAGAGATAGAGCAGCCCTAGAGTAGGAAAATAGAACTCTAAATGATATTTCCATAGAAGATATGTTTTTTCATTTGGGACACTTTATTTTGTTCAGTGCTTAAAGGCCATGTCAGGGGGTATTTGAGAAGGACGTTTCCTTCCCAGGCTTTTAAACAGTACAGCTACTCAGATAAACTCCTCTGTTCATTCAAGTGAAAGAAAATAATTGTCATAAGGCAAAAGGCACTGAGTTTCCTTGTATGCATTCCTTATACTTTCATAATGTCTCCTTTTAGCTGCCTTACCTTGTGAAGTGATCAGCTTTGGAGACTTAATACTATTCATTAATACTGATAATTACTCATTTCATTATCTTTTTGGGTGAATAATGAAATTATGTCATCTTTCTGTGTTCCCCTCTACAAATTCCACATCACACAGTGCTGTCAGGAACATGACCATCTTCTTTGGGAGATCAACATTATACCACAGTGTGAAAATGTTCCAAAGGAGGTGGGATGTATGAAACAGCTGTTTTCAATTTAGCTGGTTTGGGGTTTTTTCCTGCAGCTGAGAAGTTAAGGCACTGTGTTTTGTTACTGCTGAGTCTAATACCCTATTGACCTGCACCACCATGGGATGGAGTTCCCCTAGTTTTTATAGAGATCTAGAGAAACCTTTTTTAATTTTTACTTAGGACCTTTTTTAATGCACTGAAGGTCTACTAAACATTGCACACAAATCTTTGGAACTTACTGAGATGTTAAACATTGTTTACAGATGGAAAGACTGTAGAATGGGGGGAAAGGAAAGAGCAATAGAATTGCAGCCAGACTAATCTAAATATGTTCCTTCCAGGAGTTGTTCATAGACAATTAAACTCCCCACCCTTTCCAGTTGTGGTCTTTCTCTGAGAGAGACCTTGAAAAGGCTAGAGAATTCTGACAGTAAAAAACCAGATTTATTCAGATGGGCATGGGTAGAGCATGGTCCACATCATGGTATTTTGGACCTTGGTCAAACCCATCACAAAATGTTGGCTTCCCTTTTGAGTTCTTTCCTCTGAATGGAGCCACAAAATGATTGCCAGATTGGCCTGTTTTGTGTTGCTGCCCTCTGTTTTTCTTCTTTTTTGGGGGTATAGAGACAGTCACCAGTGGTGTTAGTCAGTGACGTGGGTTGGTTTCACTAGTGCTAACATCTGCCCAGAAATCTGTTCAGTTAGAGCTCGATAAAACAGCTTAATTTTTTTTTTTAAGCTCTCTTACGCTTTCTAAGAATTTGCACTGGTTCTGTTCCATCTTTGAGATGTTCTTTTTCTGTATCTCACATTGACCTTGGTAGTTAATTTTCCTGGGAGGCAGACTGAGAGACAAGGAGGATGAGGAAGAAGGGTTTGATACTCTTGCTGTTGAGAATTTGTGATTAAAGCCTTGAGAACAGATTAAGCCGAAATTGCAGTTTGGGAAATGTAACCTGATAAAATAGCACAGACTTCACTCCCCTCCGTGGGAATCAGAACTAGCAGCTATTTCTGATGCACAACAAGCTGAGGTTTCCCTCTCTCAGCCCGCATGTTTTCAGCTGCCTTTGTTGTTCTGTATTGTGCATGTTCCTCACATATCTCAGGCTTTAAATGTCTCCCTTGCTAAAAAGCAGTCTTTGCTGAAATTAGGGAAGCTGCATGAATATGAAAATAAAGATGTGTGAAATCAGAGGGAAAAAACTCTTCAGAACCCCAAACCTAAGTGTCCTAAACCCTACCCTCCCATTTGGATTTTGATGGCTGATGGCTGGGGTATAGGAAGCAATTTTTGTTTGTTTGTTTTCACTATAGGGAGATGAAACACTTGGAGGGAATATCCAGCAAGATGTTGGGAGGACATATTTAGACGTTATTTCCTCTTGGCCTCAGTGCCTGCCTCCATCTCCACAAGTGAAGATGCTGACTGGGAGACTGGACAGCAGATTTCCTCCAGAAATGCTCCAATCAGAGCAGAATAAAACCGCATTGTCCCTGTCCTCTCCTGCTTCAGAGCCCAACCAGTCTGCTAGTGACTTCCAGACCTGACTCGGGCTACAAGTTTGCTGTGTTTCTAAAAAAGCACACCCTAAATATCTGTAGTGATGACATTTATTTGCTAGCCTGGAGAATATGTTTTTTAGGGGAGATTTTCTAGTATCCTGCTAATATTCATAGGAGAAACCTCATAGCAGAGCAACCACTTTTCCATAACTCCCATAAGAGCATGACAGGACCCATTTTACATGCAGCATCTGGCTAGACTATTTACCTCTGATTGCATTAACTAGAAAAGATGATGTGGCTCTTTTTTCTTAGGAAAGCCCTGCTGTCCTTTACATAAAGAAAAGAACTTGATATAGTCTGCTACAGGAACAAGCAGTTTTTGTGGTTAGTTTTGTGAGAGGTAGTGACAAACAAGAGATTGCCAGGATGGTAGGACTCCTAGCACCCAGCCAGCAGAGGCAATGGCTGAGATGATGAACCATTTATGTCTTGCCCAGATTTAAAATTGTCCTTGAGCTGTTACAGTCTTGCTGTTCATCCCACCTGCATAATCCAGGACTATGACATGGCCACTTCACTGGAAAGGGCCACTGAAAGGCAAAGCCTTCCTGAAAACTGAACTGAGAATATGGAACTTCTTGCTACTCAGCTGAAACTGGGAACCTCACTATGCTAGGAAAGAAAACTACAGTTTGTGACTTGCCTTTCCCCTAATCTGTTGCTCACCCACACAAAGACACAGGCAAGCAGGTCAGGTCATTCTGCACCATGAAAAGGCAGATGGAGTGGCTGCTAATACTGCTTCTCCCTGGGAATTCTTGGGAGGGAGGAGAATATCATGTTGTGGGAGAATCTACTTAGTACACAAGTGAGTGAGGAGATAGGACTGTTGAAGTATATCTGCAAAGGATTTTTTCCTTTTTCTGAGACTGCAGGACACACACATGGAGCACACGGTTCAGTCTGACTGCATTACCTACTTACCCTTAACTCCAGCTGTACCAGGAAAGGTTTTTGTGGGCACCACAACACAGTTTTATTTCAAAAGAAATAAACTCTCAGTCTGACTGTGTCTAAGTCTAGGGCTTGGGATCTGGGTCAGGTCTTGTTTTATATCTGTGGATTTTACCTAATCCTCACTGAGTGCTGCCAGAGCTCCTTTAACCTCATTTTTTAACTTTGGATCCTTCTGATAACACCATCTACCATGGTTACTTAGATGTGTTGAGGTTCTTTTCCCTAAAATAATAGGTATAGGAGAGGAAAGATGCCAAATACAAACCATCCCTACACCCTGAAAAAAGGCAAGAGGGTGATGAGGGGGAAGACTGAGGAATGTTAAAAAGAGAAACTCCTGCTTTTAATGGGTGCATTTTCCAAGGAAAATAGAAAAAATATAACAGACACCAAGAATAACATCCGATTCTCTTTTGCCAGCCCTTTTTATGACTTTAAAAACCAGTCAGCTTTATTCAGCATAGTTTCTGGGAAGGAAAAAAAAATAAGGGCTGGGGGAAGGATCCACACACTTCTAATCATATTCAAGTAGGCACTGTACAAAACCTGCTGGAAGCCAGCAGTGGTGATGACTGGCTCATTACCATTATATAAATAGTATTTAAAGTGCAGCTGGGCCCTCACATGAGCAGAGACCTAATTGATGCCGAAATATGTTCATTTCAAGTCCTGTGACTTCATGTGGAAAATATTACACTAGCTAATTAATGGCAATGAGAAGAGATGATGCATTGCCTTATAAAACAAGCAACTGAAATGTTGAGCTTCCATTCAAAAGGAAAGAGGGGAGGGGGAAAGAACTCTGGAAGTTTAGAGCATAAAAAGCCCCAACAAAATAAAATGCATGCTCAGAGACTCGCAATGACACACACACATAATCAAGAATTAGAGACATTCAAGAGGAAATGACTTGCTATTTATCTAACGGCTTTCAAGCCAAATCTGAGTTTATTGTATGCCCTTGACAGAAAGATAGCACCAAGCCCAGTGTTTATACAGAAGAGTTCATGAAAATATAACTGCCTTAATCCTGGCAATTCTGAACACCATCTACCTAATATCCTTTTCAGGCACTTAGCAATGTCGCATCTACTGTGTCATTATTTAATACATACAAAGAAGAGCTGGCTCAAGCTGGGAATGCAAGCTTGAATAAATGGGAGAAATGAATTGAACACTATTGTACAGCACAGCAGACAGATTATTAACATGGTCTCCTCCAGCCATAAATTGTACAAATGTGTGAATTGAAACTTTAATGAAAGCTTTTAGTTCAATGCATGGTTCATCATACAAGGTGTAGCGACAAAGGTGTAGCCAAAGAATTGGAAATGTCATTCTTAGATAAGACCAGCAGGACTAGATGTGTCACTGGTTAGTTACTTGAGTGTGAACACCAGCTTGTCCCTACCATGCCCTTATCACATCCTGATGCAATCCTTCTTTACTTTAGAATATGAGAATGAAATATCTGCTGCAGGTTGTTCAAAGATTGAGGTGGGGGATGCTCCATCAAATATGAAGTCACAGAAATTGGAAAAGCAGCACTGGATGTCTGGTAGATTTCTTGCCTTCAGAAGACTGTTTGGCACACAGATATTTACCATGCTTTTTCTCAAGGTAGGGTCTGACAGCCCTAAACCCCAAGTTTCCCAAAGCACCCCTTGAAGACTTTATGATAGTGCCACTGGTCTCACTGTCAGGAAAAAATCTGGCTCCAAATTTCTACTTTGTTTATGTTTTCGTACATTATTCATAGCAAATCTCTTCCCACTTTCTGAAGTCTGGATGATTATCTCTCCTCCCTGTTTACTCAATGCCTGGTTTTCAGTTTTTTTCTTTTTTTTTTCCCATCTTCAGATCTTTATCCTTTCTGCGTATATCACGTGTTCCAGTTCTTTCATCATTTAAAGATGATTTCTTTGAATTTCATGATCTTGTTATTGTCTTCTTCTCAAGAATCAAATTAATTGTCCTGGGTTTTGATCTTTCCAGATTTTGTGGCTCAGAGACTTGATCCCTTCACATAGTTCCCACTGACCTGTCTTGTTGCCGGTTTATGCCCTCTAAAATTGTTCCATAAACCTTCAGCTCTTTTTTCTCTATCTGCCTCCTATAACATAGTTTCCCACTAGTTCTTTGTGGAGTTATCTTTTGTTATGACACCAATGAATACAATTAGACTACAACCTTCCTTTATGCTATTTTCTTCACAAATTATGCTCCCCAAATTGCTTTTCTTCTACTTTTCTGCTGGGGTTGTTTTCCAATCCTCCCAAATTATTGCTGTTTGTAAATTTCATCAAGAGCCTGATTATTTCCATTTCCAGAGATTAACGAAGATATTAAATGAGACTCTTGGAGAATCCAAGTAGGCACATCTGTCTCCATGAAACAATGTTTACAGTTAAATCAGCCACAATGATTTTTGGAGTAGAATCTCAGGAAATAATTTTGGAAAAGCCAAAAATGTATCATCCACTCAGATTTATTTCTCTATAATATTGTAGTACTACCAAGTGCTGTTGTTGTGGAGCGCCAAAGGTCACAGCTAGGACAGTTTCTCTTCCCCTGTTTCAGTTTTGTGCCACACAATTAGGTTTTGCTTGGTCTGTGAAAACTTAAGGAACCACTTACAGCCAGGACACCACACAAGGCAATATAGCCCCAAAGGTGGATTGCATTAGCAATTAACAACTCTCTTCGATTAAATTATCTGAGCTCTGTCTATCCACCCCTCCTTCATGACAGCTACGTGTGACCTAAGCTGTCCAAACAACCAGGGTGAGAGACGGGTTGGACAACCCTTCTCCTACCTCCCCCAAAAGCAAACCCAGAGCAAAACAGAGAGACCCCAAACAAAGACTTCTTCTCTATCAGGGAATAAGATAAGGCACAAACAACACTAGGCAGATGGCAGATGTGTTGTTTTCTGCCCTACTGGCAGGGGCTCAAAAACAATGGCACTGAAAATGCATAAGATCCATGACAGAACAAAATCAAATAGTTTCTAATAATTTCCTTTCTGACAGTTCAAAGCTTCATTTCTGCAAATGAGAATGTCATTATGATGGCCGCCGTCATAACAATTCAGAATATCTTTTTCTGAAACCAGCTCTCCCAGAAAGACTTGCCTATGGCTATCTATGAGCATGAGTATTATGTGCACATTTATCTTTACTCTTGGAGCAAGTGGAGCCTGGGACACCTGAGAGCTACAGGGGAAAGTGAACTTTATCCAAACTCCCTTTATATGATCTTCAAGCCTCCCTTGCATTTGTTGTCATGCAGTTGCACTTCCCAAATTCATGCCAGCAGTTCCTTTAATCACACCCACACATGTTTGTGTTTGTTTATTAAGTGCTGACTGCATGGCCTGGGGCGGGCAAACAATTGAGACTTGACAATTTCAGACTCACACCTGCATCTGGGGTGTAAGTGTGATCTTCCAAGTGTGGTGTGTCTTGGGTACTGAGTGTTCAATAGGCAATAACAGAGGGGAGGGGGCTGGGTCTAGGCCACCTCATAGAGGTATTTATCTGAAACTCACTGCTGTGTGTCCAGTGACCTTGTCTGGCAGTCTTGGGGTCCCTTGACACTCCTCTGTTCAGTGCATACACCATTTGCAGCCACCTGAGCTTGCCATAAACCCTGTGGTAGAGAGGCTGGATGGAGTCCAGAGTGTTCTGCCTGAGGCTGTGAGGAAGATCACCAAAGAGAGCTGTGATTTGAAGCATTATCTCCCAAATCCAAATTAATTTCCCTACTGCCAGGGACCTTTCTCTCTCCTCTTGTGGTTTAATTTGCACACCTGAAATAATGAATGGAAATGGAGCAGGAGTGAGAGAAGCGTTGGCCTTGTGCAGGCTTTGAACAGGCCCTGGGAGGGGAGCTCAAGTGTGGAGCCTGGCTTTCTGGCTCTGGTGAGGGGACTTCTTCCAAATTCAGCTCCACCTAGGAGCCCAGATTACAAATCTCCTCAGGCCTCATCTGAGATCCCCTCAAGGGATCACACCCCTTGCCCACCTTTTTGCCAAGCAGAAAGGATTCCATTCAGCGGTCTGTAGATGAGGAGCCCCTGCTGCAGCTGCACGCGCAGGCCGGTTCCATGGGCATACACGAAACATGCACCCTTTGGGGACTCCATAAAGTCTGGGACAGGGAGATGACAGAGCACTTCAGGAATGGTCCTCTAACTTGAAAGTGTCTAATAACAGGCAATTATGGAAAATTTGTGATGACCAATGGACTAACAGTTTTCTTGCAGGACAGAGTCTGGCAAGACTATTTCTTGTGTCTGTTAAAGCATTGGCACAGATGCCCTTCAAGTTTTATCTGTCACAGTTATGGAAACTGTTCTCCAACAATTTCTGGTTTCATGCTGCCTTTATTGTACTAACAAATAATAACCCAGCCAAAACAGCAGACTCATGGTCTACCATTTTGGCAAGCTGGACAAAACCCACCTATTTTAGCAAAAGTATAGTAGACAAGGAGTAAAGTACATTTCAACAAGAGTTTTTGCAGTTCTCTCTGTTAGGTTTTTTCCTCCAATTTTGTAAAAGGTATTTGGATTAATTTTTTTTTTTTAATGATTGCTGATCAGGGATGTTTCAGACCTAAACTATATCCTGTAAAATGCTTCAAACCAGTGATCTCAGAGGAGATGAGAAAAAGTGGCTGAAACCACCAGCAATCTCCAGCTGCATCTATGGCTTTGGACAAGTTTGATCTGAACCCAAATGCTGACAGATCAGGGCCTGTGCTGTGCAATTTTTCATATGATACTCTCCAGCTTTGATTTCTGGGGAGGGGAAAGGAAAGGGTGGGTAGGGGATCAAAGGCAGCAGCTATATCCACACCCTCATGCTAAATCCAAACCCATTTGCTTTAGGATGTTAAAGAAGACATAGGAGAAAAAATAGAAAAAATGCAGGAGGAAAAGTAGAATAAAAAATTTTGCAGAGAGAGAAGGAAAAGAGGACATTTGAAGCTCATATTCCATTGAAAGTTCAGCTGTGCAAACGTAAACCTTACAGAAAAAAACATACTTGCTTTTTCTTTTTTTTTTTTTTTCAGTTTTGGCATATATGGCTCCTGTTGTGCTGCTGTCCAGAATGAAACAGGGAGGTTGGTTTTTCCCAGTCCCTCTTGCTCTACTCTGGCAGAGTCATAGTGGATCATTTGTCAGCATGGTGCCTTCTCAGTTGGCAAAGAGCAGACACAAGATGTGTCTGCTCAGAGGAGCATCACAAGATGTGACTGGAAGAAGTGAGGTTGCATTAACACTTTCTTCAGGGAGACTAAGCCAAGGAGTGGGTTGAGTTCTGGTGCTCTCCTCTGATACATGTCTAGATATCCATCCTCTGGCTGTTAGATAGCCTGTGACTGTAGAAGTGTAGTCTGGGCTTACCCAGCCCACAAATCCCATCTGCCTCTGGGGCACATGATCTCAAGCCTCTTCTAAAGTGGATTCTGGGGTGGGCTTGTTTGTCCAACACTGGCTGCCAAAAGAGCAGCTGGGAAATGCGGAGGCAGCTGGGCCGGGCATGGTGAATGTCCTTAAAGATTGATGTAGTAGAAGAGTGTAGCTCCAGACAGGAATCCAGACTGGAGGGATTTCAGGCCATTTGGTTGGCGTCAGGGTGGTTGTCTGACCTGGAGGGCATGGCTGGGAGAGGTGCCATGAGAATAGGCTTAAATAAGCCAGTGCCCAAAAGTATGGAACTGGCCGAGGGAGAAGGGCTGGAGAACAGCCTGTGAACCCTGAGGAGCTGTATCTAGATCAGCAAGAAATATCTGCTGCATCAGAGTCGCTTTGTCAAACAAAATTAATTTCCTTTGCAGCAGCCACTCATAGGGGCATAAGGAATTTTTCATGAGGGCAGAAAGCATTTATGGGATGAGTGACAGTTTGGAATAATGGTATGTATTTATATTTTTATATGTGTATACTAGGGACCACAGACCACTGTGCTATAAAGTAGGTGAGTATGTGGCTGTTGTAGAGGGCTTTGAGACACTTCTTGCCACTAAACTTGGATTTGTCTTATGCAGACATTACTGCAACAGCTGTTACTGGGGACCATCCTGCCTTTAATGGAAGGGAGCCAGAAGATGGTCTGGCCAAGAGGGAGTCAGATGGGGGGTCTCCGTCACTGTCTCAGGAGGAATAGAAGATTAAGCAGGTGGTGTGCCATGCTCCAAAGCTCTGGAAGAGCAACCAAAGCCCTTTGGAAAGGACCTCTAAGGGTGCTGAAGTTAACCTGGTAGTGATGAACTATCATGAAGAAACTTTGGGGACATTCTATCAGGGTCTGATTTCATTGGATGCACTATTGCCTCTTTTCACTGCAGCTGAAAGTGCTGTCCATCAGTGAACTACCAACAAAATAGCACCTGCCTTGGGAAACCAAAATATTCCTCTTGAGAGAAGCCTTTTCAGCACAAGCTGGCCAACCCAGACACCTTTTTAGAAAAGGCAACTTCTGCTGTGACAGAAAGAGTGCCAGTTCCCTGAAAACTTTGGCTCCTTGAGAGACAAATGTTAAGAGGAACTGGTGCTGGATGGATTTCCTGCAGGAGAGGGGATGTTCTTAAGATGTGATTCAAACTCTGCCCAAAAGTTTCTTTCTCATTGCTGTACTCTCTGATATCCCTTAATCAGCCACCTTACTTCACTGGATTGTCCTCCAGGATGATCATGCTCACAGTGCCCCCAGCATGAGCCCTCCCTTTTGCAGCTAAAGATACAAAAGCAAAACTGGTCCAGACTCCTTCCCTGGTGTGCTATCAATAGTTACACTTCATATGAACTTAGTCTAGTAAGCCACTTTCCTTTAACAGCCATTGGCCAACATTAAATAAAACAGGTGATAGAGAGTAACTTCTGGCAGAACCTTTCTTAAGTTCTCCCAGTAGGAAGGTGGAACAATTGGTATTTTTTTATCTGTCTTAATATTTGATGTTGTCTTTGAGTTCATGCTGGTATGGGGCCTCGAGGGAGCTATTTGTCCTCATAGCTAGAACAGCAACCTAGTGAAACACACACACACAGAGCCACTTACAAATGTACTTCTGCTCCAGCCTGCAGGAATCTACCAGGAGTTCATTCTGAATGGCACTGTTCATTCTTTGATCTTACTGATAAGTGCCAGCAAAGGAGGCCTCACTAGGGAAGCTACTGCAAAATCTTTATCTGATTGCATTTATTAACAAACTAGGCTGGATTTGAATGATTCATCTAGGAGGGAATGCATCCCACTGCATAATCCACAGACCAAGACATGCAACCCTTGCTTTCATGAGGTGAACTGTTCCAAAAGGTGTAGGAGAAACAGCACAGAGAAGGGAGGATGGAGTTTGGAAACAATACACTAGCTGATGTGTAGCATTCAAGCATCACTGATAAGAGTGTAACAGCTGCTAAAACACCAGCAAGCACAGCGAAGGATGACCTATCTCGTACAGAGCCATGAGACACATTGCTCAGAGGAAAGCCTGCAACCAAGACATGACTGCCTGGCATTAAGGTATTGGCATAGAGCCATTGGGTGTTAAGACCATGTGGGTTTAAAAGAACTCGCCCAGATGGCTTCTGCCCTATAACCAGTACAGTCATAAACAACATGTGCTATTTCCTCATCAGCTATCACAGAGGCTTCCCTTGGCCAGAGAGAGCACAAGACTGATTATTCTTGGCTCATCTTTTCTTGCTGGACAGGAGTTCCCTGGTTCACGTTCAGATTTAGCAGAATTGGTCTTGTCACTCCCAGATTACTAGTTTAACTGCTCCATTAGGGGAACGTCCAGGAACGGATGGGAAGAGTTTCCAAAACTTGAGACTGAAAATTCTGAGTGCAATTCTCTCTTTTTTTTTTTTTTTTTTTTTTTTTTTTGGGGTGGTGGGGTCTGAGTAAAATTTTGAACCATATTTGATGCAATGTCAGCTTCACAGGGTCTTTGGCTCCGAAGTCCAATTCCCCAACCAAAGGTTCCTTTGGTAATGTGAAGCATTGTGCATTGCCTCTCTCATTTGTTTTGCTGTTTGCATCTCTAAAGAAAAGCAGTAAATTAAAGAAAGACACACAAGAAAAATGAAGCATGTTCAGTCAGGGAAAACTCATGGCACAGCTGTTCCTTTAGTTGTCAACATTAACAATATGTGAGACTTCCAACGCCAAAATCTTGCATTTACCTTGATAATTACATCAACAGCAGGGGAGCACCTCCAGCAATAAAGGAGATCACGTTCTTGATTGCTGGAATTCTAATCATTTGCTTTTAATTTTGTAGGTATTTAAGCAGATAAAAAGAAACAAAGATTCTCTGCTGGATCTTTGCCTTGGAACAACTGTTCGTCTCGCTCTGTTTACCTGAGGCTAAAAAGTTCGTTTCTTCACCTCTGTCTAGGTGGTATCTCTAAAGACAGAGCTCCTTGAACCAACACAAGTGAGCAAAGGGACTTCATTCAAAATCTCATGCAGACAAGGAGTATCTGTGTGTGGATTTCCAGATGCTGTCTGTTAGGTCATAAACAAGTGCTGTTTTACGGTTCCAATAGTGCAGTGCTGCTCATCTTTGCCTGAAAAAGGAGGGACCCAAAAAATCCTCAAAGGTTTTGCCTCTCTAGACAGTGTAGTGTTAAATAGACACACATGTCCCCAAAGCCTCTTTATAATGTGACTGAAAAAATACATTCAACTGCACCAATTTGTTATTTATTCTTTGAGTATTCACAGCCTTATTTGTTCAAAAACATTTTATTAATGATCAGAGCAAGAAATGGAATCTGATTTAGAATGACCATTTCAAACCTAACTTCAAGTACAAATAACGCTACAGACACACTAAACTCAGGCTAGCTATATGATTAAAGAACACTTACAATTGCATAGGTTAGAAGCAGTGTTAGACACTTAAAATTAGGATAAATTTGATATCACTTCACTGACAGATTTGAACCTGACAAAATGATCTATCTACATATTTTCCACTAGTGGCTACCTTCCAGAATAGATAATGATAGGAAACATCAAGCCAGAAGCTGATGCTACAGTAAGCTGTAAGCAAAAGGGAGTTCTAATTGAAAGCATTTCCATAACGTGGGCACTGCTGAGTGGCTGCCATGTTAATTATATGATCCCTTCTTCTAAAGCAATCTTCCACTTGGATACCAAGATTAACTCCTGCCAAGAGGTCTCTGAAATGCCATCAACAATTGTGTTTTCTGACAAAAAGATAAAGTTAACTAATTGTAAGTACCCTTTGCTGATGAACTTAAAAAAACCCCACTGGCTTCTCTTCCTGGAGAGACAGCAAATAACGTGGGTCATGTGCATTAATATTTTTGCACTGACATAACTTTGGCACAGGTCTTGGGTTCTTGCCAAGGTGCCACCTGGAACCGACAGCATACATTGAGCACAACACAGAGCAACAGTCACATAAAATTAAGTCACAATCCAGCCCCGTGCTTTACCTCTAGGAAAGGGACACAGGGCATATCTGGGGAAGAAGTATAGAAAACAAGGCAGAAATAGCATGAACCTCCTCTTAACAGTTCTGCCATGGCATCTGTGTGATTTAAACTCACCTGGTACTAAAGGTGCCATCCCCATGTGCCTTGTTCTGCATTTATCAAAACTGTATTTGTGGAATTGAAATCCCTGATCACTAGGTTTCATTAGTAACATAACAGAGAAGCAGTTTATCTGGTAACAGAGAGCCACTTTAACCACAGCCAGGATTGTTGTCAGCCAAACAGATTAGTGGTTAATAATAGATTGATATAGCAATCTACAACTTCATTTTACAGGTATGACTAAGGTCATTTTTCACCTCTGCTTTCATTTGAATCAGGCATTTATTTGCCAGGCATGTGGTAGATGTTTTATAATTGAACCAAGGCCAATTTCACATCCAGATGGTAGCAGCAGTGTTCTGGCAATGTGGGCAGTCTCCTCAAAGAAAGCAAAGGGTTGAAATTGCCAGGAGAATCTGTCTTCCATTTTTTTCCCAGCAGCAATTGACATCTCCAGATTTTGAAAGCTGAGCAGGTTTGTAATTGTCAGTGTATCTTTAGCCTCTTCCCTTTTTTATGCCTCTTTTAAACATTCATCCACATTCATGAGATCACTAATTCTTCTAAACTTTCTTCTGAAAATCTAGATCACTGACTGTGTGTCTGCAGAGCATTCCTCTATAGGAGTGGGTATTAAAACAAGTACAAACTATTCTGGTTACCCTTTGTTGGATTGCTTCCTCATATGGACATACTTTCGGCAAACATTGAAATTCTTTATAAGGGACTGCCCCATTTGGTGTTGGTTTAAAATACGTGGAAAGGATGTTTTACAGGACAACGTTACAGCTGTCATGAAAAGAGCTAGCCTAGTGTATTTTTGGAGAAGGGATAAAAGAAAGAAGGGTCAGTTGCATTACTTTTCTGTGGTAGCAATGCCTGTGCCATTATGTTTCTTATCAGCTTTCAGCCTTTCCCCACAAACTGTTAAATCACTTATAGCTACAAGAAAGCTTTTTTCCCTAGTAATTTTCCTATAAACAGTCAGGGTTAGAGATGGCTAATATAACACTGTGCTGTCCTGGCTAGGTCAGCCTTCAAAAGCTGCCATTTTATTCCTATCTCTCCCACCAGGCTGGTGATATTCTGCCAAGCTGTTTCCTCCTCTGGAAGATAAATAAAATTATTTTGGAATCTCCTTTGCAAGTCTATTATAAGATCTGCTGACACAATACACTGTATAAGATCTGGACAATATTATGATTATTGTTATTATTCTTAATAATATTTGAGAGCTGATTTGCAATCTCTCTACCTTTCCCTTTTCCTTTACATGGAGGAGGCAGAAATCAGTAAGTGATAGGATCTGCAAGATTTATTTTTTATTATTGACCTTTTTCAAAACCTCAGCAATTTTTTATTTCCCTTTCTAAAATACACGAGGACAAATAAAAATCTTCTGCTCTATTTTTGAACGGTTTCTGCATTTATTTTAATTTTATTCCTTTTACTGTCTTTCTACCACCTCCTTAACAAAGACAGAAATGAATGGAATTCCATTTTGGAAAGGCATGAGAAACAGATGCGAACATGTGTGCATTAGGCAAGGCATTCTCTGAAACTTTTTCTATTGGAAGGGAAGATTTAGGAAGATATTCAATGCTGGCAGTGTGTTCAATTGCTACCAAAGGCACTGCAGGATCACTGTCCATACAGCTATATGAATAAGAAAATAAGCATCACACAAGTAAATATATTCATATAAACGTGTGTGTATACACATTCCTCAGAGCAGAATTGCAAAGCTGGAATTAGAATAAGCAGTTTCTGTATGTACCCTTTTCAGCTGTATTTCCTGATTTAATAAGCTTGATACTTTACAGAGTTTCTTTAGAATGGTTCTCTGGTTCTCACCACCTCCTTTCCCTGCATTTTAATAGGATCTCAGTCCAGACTTGGATAAGCCTAATGTAGGACTTCAGTGAAGCCTGTAGAACTGTTCTGTGGCTTCCAAATGTCAGCAAGAAATTCATGGCAGTGCTGCCTACCCCTAGAGTTGTTCTAGCATCTGAAAGCAGCTCACTTTGTACCTGGGGGATGTTTGTGGAGCCATTGCCCATGGAAGCAAAACATGAACAGAATGACAGTCTAGACCTCTGAGAATTTTTTTTTTGCCAGGAACAGCTCAGTTGGTCTCTGGTGGATCTTACCCCAAATCCTGCAGATATGGCCAATTTTATCTGTAGAACAAAATGATGGGAACTGTCTTCATGTTTCAGGCTAAAACCTAGAATTCATCTTCCTTGGCCTGACAGCCTAGGGGTGACTGAGATAATGAATATTTGTACTCTCAGAACCAGGCTGTGATTCCAGTTTCCATTATGAGAAATTTAACTCCCTCTGGCCCAGAGAGGAGCTGAATTGGAGTCCAAGCAGTGAACAATGATTTTAGGAAAATCCAACCAGTGGAGAAGTCTCCACATGAAGGAAAATGCAGCATGGTAGAGGGGTCCCTCTGGAGACCCTTTCTGATGTCTCATGCTGAAGAGAAAGTGGTTAAGATGATGGGTCCTATAAACTCTGCAGAATCTGGCATTTTACATGCAGCCATGTGTTTATCACAAGCAAAGAGGAGAATTTTCTGTGGGCATCTCTTGTTTGGCTGTTGTGTAGTTTACTGTAGTCACTAGTTTACTGTAATATGATAAGGCACCATGATATTGCAGTTCAACTGCATGGCCACTCCTGTAAATACAACTTGGTGAGGCCCAGTTTCCCAGTAGGTTACTCAGCTCATCCTTAGTTGGCAAGACATCCCTTCTACAGTATTTGGTGCACTGAGTGTTGGAGATTTAGTCCTCACAGGATCAGAGACACCTCCATAATCAGGTTGCACAAAATTCAAAGAAAAGTAAGATCAGGCTGTGACATGGGCAACATGTCAAAGAGCCTTTTCATTCTCTTTCAACAGTCTGTGAAAGTCTTCTTAACAAAACAGTCTTCTTGACAAAAAGATGCACATGACACCAGATTCAAGGCTGAGCAGGAAACAAACCTTCCCTTGGGGACAAGAGTAAAGGGCAGAAGTAGACCAGGAAAGCATGAAATGATAAAGATTAGAAGGATGAAAGTCCCTTGTCTTTCACAAGCTCAAGTCCATCCTCTGGGAAGACATATATGTGTCCTTAATCTCTTCTACCAGTGGCCCAAACAACAGGCAGAGATGTTCTTTACAAGGTGGTCAGAGAGCTTTGTCTCCATGGTTTTCCCCAGCACTGTGATGCCTTGTCAGTATCAAAGTGAGGGCATCATCTTCTATCTGCTTTGGAATGAGGAGAAAAACCTTGAACAAATATCATCACCTGCTGCTCAGCTTCCCCAAGTGTCTGTATAAGGTGTGAGGAGCTGGAGAGTCAGTCGTTTATTCTGCCTCAATTTCCTCACCCCAAGACTTGTACTTCTCCCGGGCCTATGGTAACAGAAGGATATCATTGTGATAATTTTCTGTGATGTGACTGCCTCTGTTATTTAAAAAGTTCTGATTTTCAGCTGGGCTCTATTGTCTAAGCTCCAAAGAGCAGTCATGGTGTGGCATATGTTTTACCTTGCTTAATTGGTCTTATGCAGGAACACACCATAAAAAGCATGATGCTGGTACAGAAGGACAGTACAGATTTTGCATTTAAATCTGATCTTCAGTCACATGTGGGAAACACGTTATATGTTCCAATAGATATTAGCATAACCTTTAGTTCCTTCCCTGGTGCCTTCTCCTGCCTGACTTTTAGATATGCTGGCTAGCAACATCCACCAGGAGACGCTAAAGTAATCTGAGATCCTGGGGCACATCGAAGCCCTGATCGCACCCCCCGTGTCCTGATCCTACCCCTCGCTGGAGCTGCAGGCAGGCGGGGAGGTCGGCAAGTGGCGACCCTGTCCCACGGAGAGCTGCCGGGACCTCCCTGCCCCCAGAGATGCTGGTTCCATTGCTGGAGAGCTGCCGGGACCTTCGTGCCCCCAGAGATGCTGGTTCCATTGCTGGAGAGCTGCCGGGACCTTCGTGCCCCCAGAGATGCTGGTTCCATTGCTGGAGAGCTGCCGGGACCTTCGTGCCCCCAGAGATGCTGGTTCCATTGCTGGAGAGCTGCCGGGACCTCCCTGCCCCCAGAGATGCTGGTTCCATTGCTGGAGAGCTGCCGGGACCTCCCTGCCCCCAGAGATGCTGGTTCCATCGCTGGAGAGCTGCCGGGACCTCCCTGCCCCCAGAGATGCTGGTTCCATCGCTGGAGAGCTGCCGGGACCTCCCTGCCCCCAGAGATGCTGGTTCCATTGCTGGAGAGCTGCTGGGACCTCCCTGCCCCCAGAGATGCTGGTTCCATGGCCGGCCCGGTGCAGGCAGCTCCCCGTCCCTCCCAGCCCCAGCAGGGTGCGGGTGTGGTGACAGTGATGTCAGTGCCACCCCTTTGCCTGTGTGGGCTCTGTGGCCCGAGGGCTGTGACAAGGAGGAGTGTGTGTGTCTGGCACGCTGAGAGAGAGGCACAGGCGTGATGACAGTAGATGGTGAAATCATTAGCCCAGGATTATCGTGAGAGATGGGGCTGAGCCACAAGAGCAGCATCTGTATCCAAAGCTCAGGGGTGGTGGGGCTGGGCTTGGGCCTGTCTTGTATTCAAACTTCAATGCAGAATTCAGCAAAAGACACACTAGGCCCAAGGGAGAAAAAAAACCATTATTCACACACACAGATTAGCTGTGGAGGGGGATTCAGGGAAATACCTGCCAAGTGCACTGTTTAAATATTAATGATCTCCTCCTCTAATTTTTAAAATTTTCCTCCTTTTTTTTCCTTTTTTTTTTCCCCCCGGTGGGAAAGCCCCTCCTTGCGTTTATATCAGATCTGGTGCCTTTATTTCCTTCTCAGTGAGATATTCTGTCCCTTCCCAGCACACTGAGCAACAGTCTCTGCAATAGTTGCAGTGACCCATCACTCCCATCCCTCTTTTAGAGAGCAAATGTACAGCCTGTCTTGGAAAGGACAAACTGTCAAGGCGAAGGAAGCTGCAGGCTGTTTCAGAGCTAGGGTACCCAAATTTAACCCCCACTGGAGGGAAAAAAAAAGAAAAGTAAAAATAAAGGTCACCTTTAGATTTCAATCAAGATTAGAATTTCCCAGGTTCACGTTTGTTTTAATAAGGGGGCTGAACCAGATTGCTAGGCTGAAACTTCCTGGCCCACTGGGGATATTACACCTTTGGAGTAAAACTTTGCTAAACGCTCCACAGCTTTGAATTCTTTTCCAGCTATAGGTCATTTGTTTCTGTTTGAACAAACCAGCAGTGAAGATTGTGGCTGTTTAATATTGTGACTGGTTCTGTGCTTTGTGACAGTGTCCCTTGCAGTGTTTAGGGAAGAAGATTTAGAGGACTGGGTAGTCAGGGGTGAAGGCTTGAACACTAGTGCAGCTCTGGCAAAACATGAAAAACAAGGACTGCTGTCTTGCCTCATTTGTTGAAGATTCATTTTAAATTGTTTTTATGCTTTCTAGCTAGGATGCTCCTTATTTTATGCCTTGCAGAGATTGTTTCAAGGGTCATTTGAAGAAAAGAAAATTGATGGTTGACAGAATCTACTGAAAACCATCTCTATGAGACATGCACACTTGTAGTACTTTGATACTTTCAATCATTCTGCTGAACAGAAGTTCACCCTTCTGGGGACAAAGGTCTATGTGCAGAAAGGAGTTTTTCTCCTGGGCCATTAAAATTAAGCTAGAGTGCTACAAGAATGCTACAGCCTTTCCCACTTTGATCTTTACCTACTGGTTATAAACTGGTGGAGGATTTGTGCCTTGGAGGATTAGGATTGCTGCTGTGGATGTTTTGATTTCTCTCTCAAGGGAATAAGCTTTGAACATAAGAACAATTCTTGTCACAACTGTCCCCATACAGATAAACCTTTCCCTGGTACCAGGCACCAGTGCATGCCTGGAGAAGAGCATGACAGAAGGCAATCCTGTGGTAGTCTTTCCTCTGTTCTTGCAGTTTCAAGTCACATGGATTACTTTGTATGTAATGTCTTTCCATTGATTTCCTCCTCACAAACTGATCTAATCACTTTATGAATGTGGTGTCCTGAGGCAGGGCACAGGTGGGTTACCTGTTGTGAGAGAAGCCACCTATTTTTTTTTTCCTGTTTTGATGCTGCATCCTACTAGTTTAACTTGATACCTGCCCAGCCTCTCATTCCTAGTATGAGTTGCACATAGCCAAAACAACCCTTCTCTGGGGCTGGGGTCAACTGTGGAGATAACCTTCTTTCATAAACTCCAGTGGGAAATTTTTCTCAAGGTTTTTCTAAGCTGGGATGAGATGAGTTCATAGAGTCCCATAGGCTTGGATCAGAGACAGGTCTTGGATCACACAGGGGTGGTGTGTGGTAATGTATGGGCAGGGCTGGGCTGGCACAATGACATGGACACTTACACTGCCTTCCAATAAATCTCTTTTGAACATGACCTCCAGGGCTGTTTTTATTTTTTACAGTAGATAAATTGATCCAGCCCAGATTTTGACCTTTTACAGAATTAAAATGTAAACCAGCATGCAGAGAACCTAGAAATGATGAAATATGTGGGAAGACATCTTTGCAAAATACAAAGACATTTATTTTCCAACTAAGCAACTAAGCTTTAAAGTTTTGTGGACTGTATGACAACACTAATTGGCAAGCACTAATTAGCAAATTTAGAAACTAATCCTGCAATGCAGAAGTAAAATAGCCATTCAGTAATAGTCCTTTTTGGAACAAAGACAAGGAATTCAATATCTTTGCAGATTCCAAAGTTAGACAGAGGCCATGGGTTTCATGAACAGCTTCTCCAGGGATTGCATTTGTAAACCATAAACAGATTAAGAAAACCCACTCCTGCAAAATAGCCTCATCACAGTGAATTTCCCCCTTAATTAAATGCTATCTACATTTGTGCTGTAAAACCTCCAAAAGTTGTGGTAGGATAGGATTATTCTTGCAATGCAACGTTTTGCTTGATCAAGCAAAGAAGGGAGGTGAAAAAGAAAGCAGCTAAACAGAGAGATTTCCTGCAAAACAAATAAATGGCAATATTTGGTTTAGGTTTGGTTGGGCTTTTTCTTACCAAAACCACTTCTACATGTTTCTACTTTTCTGGAAGTCATGGATTGTTTGCATATTCTTCTCTGCTATCAGAGATTTCTCCTCAGTCATGTTATTAGAGAACAAAAATATACTCATAACAGACAAGCAAATGATTAGAAACCTAGAGGAAGTGGAAGAAGGAAAAACAAAGCTGTGTATGTGTTTCTCACCTGGGACTTGTTGTGCTAGGCTGGTAAATGGCAGATAGAGCAAGAACGATCTGTAATACACAAGCTGCAGACTCACCAGGGTTTTTTTGTGTCATAGCTTTCAAACACATAAAGATCTGAGCTTCATGAATATGTCCTATGAAGGTGAAAGATGTAACTGGGAAAAATTGCTGTACCCATGTGACTGAAAACAATGTCTTTAAAGGGAGCCTACAACTGTAAGAAGAAAAAGAAGAGAAAAAAAAAAAAGAAAAAAAAGAAAAATAATAAAAGTCAACAGAGCTGGAGATTAAATGGTACAGACTCACAAATATCTATACAGGATTATGTAGAAGATAATCTATATTATAGAAACAAGAAAAAAGATATACTGTAAAGCAGATCATGACCCTTATGTTGGTTCAGGAGTCAATACAGAATGCTTCCAGCAAATCAGCTTTGTGAATGCTCCTCTCCCCAAAGAGCTGCTTTGATCACCAAGAAGACGACTAAAAGAAGACTTGACAGGAATGTTTAAATACTGTTGGTTTTAACCAAATGGCGAAAACACTTATAAAAAACTATATTATCTATATTTTTCATGAAGGGTGAACAACAGGGAGTTACCTAAAATGAGAGGAAAAAACATGGAAGGTCAGACTTGAATTTGCTGTGAGTTTAGAGGTGAAAAAATTAAGCCTGTTTTCACTATCAAAAAGGAAGGGAAAAAAAAAAAGAAAAAAGAAAAAGAAAGGAAAAAAAAGGAGAAAATTCCTCTGTCAGGTCACTTTCTAGCTGCCCTTAAGATCATTTTGTCATAATGGTGGTACTTCTGATGTGGACACCTGCTCAGTGAGAACTGTGCTGAGCTCACTGATTCATTTCACAGCATCACTGGTAGGAAGTTACGTGCAACAAAGTCCAGGCCATGTGCATGCAGATGGTTTTTTAGGGAGGATGATGAATTACAATCACAGACCTTTGGGCTGGGTTGTTTTTTTGGGTTTTTTTGGAGTTTTTCTGCTAAAAGCAGTTGCTGCAGCAAGAATACCTGCTTCATGAACTGTCAGGTTTAGCAGGGAGATGCAGAAATCATACACATGGTGAACCAGATTTTTTGAGATATGTTTAGGTAGCCAAGTTATACTAATTTCAGAGGGAGTGAGACCTCCTGAACCCTCTAAGCACTATGCCATTTTTCCATCATATCTTAGAGCATTGTTCTTCCAGTTCTTACTCAGCTAACATCTCTTTAGTATCATCCTTGGTGCCTTACTCCCAAGATTTACTCACTGCATTTTAACTATGTTGTACCATACCTTTCACTTGAGTTTCTTGCTTTTTTATATCCATGTCCCATCATTATCTCACATATACTGGAACTTTATTCTGATCCCAGTATCAAAAAGTACTTTTTGACTTTTTTGATGTGTTTCCATTGGCTGAATACAGAGAATTTGTCTGACTTCTTTTTCTTTTAGAGAAAAGAATTTGGTCTTTTTTGTTGGCCTTTTTTGATAGTCTGTGTATCTGGCAACAAAGCAAGAAAAAGGCAAGGAAGTGTTATCATGCCCATTTTAGGAAACTGAGGCAGAGCAAGGGAAAGAATGAGAGAGCAATTGTCTACATGAGTAATGTGAAGACCACAGAGCATCAAGCTTTGATCTGTGAAGTCACAGGATTAACTAAAACCGAAACACTGAGTTTTCCTTCTATTCAACAAATCACTAATGACTTATGTCTGGTCCCCCTTATGCTCAGGTAGCTTCTGATGTGATGATTGAAGACTCCTTACCTTATTTTAGCCTTTTGTCTCCTGCAGATTTTTTCTCATAGTTTTAAAGTATTGTACCTATGTGCAATTCTTGAGGTGAAACATGGTCTGTAAAGATATACATACAGGGATGCCTTTCATGGTCCTAGCTAATTTCATCTGAATTCTGCTTCAAGTATCAAATCAGCCTTTTGCAAGTATCTGTCAACAAGATTTGATGGTGGTGTGACAAAGGAGGACTGAATATCTCCAAAACCAGAGCAACTGTCCTCTGGACAGATACAGGATCCTACTGGTACAACAAAGTCAAGGCCAGTGTTGAAGTCCTTGGACCCTGTGACCCCCACCGCACAATGGAAAGGGACTTTTTCCATTGTCACAAGCTCACCTAAAATATGAACTGATCACATATGAAGCTGGCACCAGGCTACCTAGCAGGCATCTGGTTTCCTTTAATGTCTCCTTTTATTAGTCGCATGTGAGGCCACTACAGCTTCACAGCTCCTGCATGCAGGGAGCCAGGAGTTCAGATATTACATACATTAAAAAGCAATGACACCAACAGAAAATAGACTAAATTCTTTTTCCCATCTCCCCTTTCTCCTCTCATCTACCTGCAGGTGCTTCTGAAATAGAAATCTTTTGGATGCATCCCATGGGAGTCAGTGGCGTGACTCCTGTGAGATTCAGGCGCCAGCTCTTTGGGGATGTTCAGATCGTATGTCTAGACAAGATAACATCCTTCTCTGAACCCAGGAGCTAACCCCTGGGGAAACCATTATTCATGTATAAAACACCAAGAGAAACTTTCACTGCGTGCAGTTTCCTTTTTCTTTCCCTCCTCCCCGTGGGAATTTTCTTAGTTTAACCCTTTCACCCCTATGAAGCAGCAACTTCCCTGCTTAAAGCCATTACCCTTTATCCTTCCACCCTTCAGGGCTCAGCACTCTGCACCTGCAAAAACACTGTGTCTGGCTGAACAATGCCAGGTGAGCCTTCAGCACCGGCTTTCATGTGAAGTCCAAACCCAGAGAGACCTCCTCCTTTCCCCATGGAGAGTAACAGCTCTTGGACTAAACCTCCAGCCCTGTCTGCAGGGCCCAGGTAGCACAAAATACCTGGCAGTTTGCCCTAAAAAAGCACCTGGAGTTGCTCCTGAGACAGAGGAATACCTTGAGTGTACTAGAGTAATAGGGATATGCAAGACAGAAAAGGAATGCAAGACATTTTATTCTGATCTACTTTCAGTAACATCAGGCCCCTAGAAAGGCTTATGATCCAGTGTAACTTTGTAAGGGTTGAGGAATGGTTTGTATTCTGGATGACAGTAACTGGGAGTAAAGCATGTCCCAAGACTAAGGAATGTGTAAAATCAGTGAATGCTGTTCTGTATATGCACTTTCCCCTGGGCTGACCAAAGGGTTTACACACTTTTTTTTCATGTTTTCTATGGCCATGGACAGATGCTACTGATTTTACATGAGCTAGTCTGACTATGCAAATTTATCAGCAGATCACTTTTAATCTGGTTACATGATTTTGTCTCCATCATCAAATTGTTACACCATCAGATTTTTCCAAGGTCCTGAACACATGGGGGCCAGCTTAGTATCTCTACTTTTTGGTTTTCCTCAGCATATTGTCCTTTTTTCCCTAAGGTTTTTGGTTTGGATTATAATGATCAGAGAGGAAAACATAAATAAACATAGAACAGTCTATGTGAGAAGATTTGCCTTGATCTGTACCTTGCAACATGGCAAGAGACATCTGTCCACAAAAACATTTGTCCCAGCAGTTCAGTTGTTGAAATATGGAAGGGACTTGTGTGTCTTTACGAGGTCAAGTTGGGAGAAGAGAGAAGAAATTTGGTCCCTACAGTAACTGCTGAATCCAGAAATTATCTGGATCTTGGATATGATTGATCATGTATATCTATTTATAAAAGGCACTTGCAGGGAGCAGTAGCACCATACTGCTCTCTGTTATTACATCTTGGCTGAGTAGAAAAAGTCCCTTTTAGGCAGGCAGCATGTTTACACTGTGTGGATCCAACAGCTCTCTCCATTTAAGAAAGAACAAGTGTCAATAGAGATAAGAAAATGGGTTCCAGCAGACATAAATTATGCTTATTGAACTAAACAGCAAACATTTTTTTCTTCCTTTCCTGTGCATTAAGAATTACAGAGATTTCACAACGTCACATCTGATTCATCACAGTGATAGAGGTCCATGGCTGGATTAGAGAAGAAAAATTCTTGCAATCAACAATGTGGAAAAATCAAACATTTTTTAATAAATGTTTCTACATTTAGAAAGAAGTGGGATGTTGCACTCTTAAAACACGAGAATAGTGAACTCATATCCGAGTCCATTAGTGACTAAGTATGGTTTTAAACAACTTCTGTAAGGGATAAACATTTTGAAATCAGTAGGCCTGGATAACTTGCACCCAAGAGTCCTAAAAAGGTTGTCTGAAGCTCTCTCCAGACAACTTATTTTAGTTTTGAATAAATCTTTTGGCCTACCCAGTAAATTCCAGTAGATCATAGAAGCTGATTTGGTTCCAATATGCAAAATGCCAAGAAAGATGACCCAAATACTAGTAAGCCAGTTAGCTTGACACCAGTCTTAGGCAAAAATAAAAACCAAAAGGAAGAAAGCCAAAACCACAAAAACAGGAGTCAAATAATTAAAAATTAGACAACAATTGTACTTACTGTTAGTCAATATGGTTTAATAGCAATGAGCTATGTAGAACCAAGACAAATTCATTCTCTGATGAGATCACTAATTTTGTTAGCAAATGCCATGGTAAAAAGATAACAGACTTTAAAGGATTTTGTCTTTCCCAGTATCCTCATTTCAAAAGCAAGCTGCTTTGTCTCATTCCCATAAATTCTGCACTAAATTGGAGTTGATTAAACTGCTGTATAAAAAAACCCAACTTGTGAATTAGGGCACTTTTATAAATGAGGATTTTCTAGAGAAGTTAGATGAGGAGATGAGGAAATCAAATCTTTTCCCAGTATTATCCAATAGCTTGATCAAATAAAACTACAAGAACAATGCAGGAGTATTCACTTATATTTTTATTTTTATTTTTAAAAGCTCAGAACAATCTGCACACACACAAACATTCCTGCCATGCAAAGAAGCAATGGTAAAGAGGTAAAAAATCTGAATCTTAGCCTAATTTTAACTTGATTGAGAACAAAAGCAGTATTTCAGCCTCTCATGAGTTATTGCAACCAAAATTTTTCTCTTTCTAAAGTGAAGAGACACATTGATTAAAAAGATCAAGATGCTTGATATATCTAGATATTTAAATGAAGTACATACATGGAAACAAACAAATAAATTTGCAGATACCCTCAATAAAGAGGACTCTTTTCTGAAAAGTGGTGGCTCTGAAAGGGTCATAGCAGGCAAGTGATTAAACATGTGGGAAAATTGTACTCAAAGAGTAGTTATCAATGGTTCACTGACAAAATGGAAGGATATCTACAGGGATTTGTTCCTGTTTCCTGTGCTATTCAACATTTTCATTAATGCCAGAATGATGGACTTTTGTTATTAAATTTGCAGATGACACCAACCTGGGAGTAACTGGAAATGCTAGAAAGCAGGAGAAGATGTATTTAGTATGATTATAGAAAATTGGAGAAATAATCTGAGAAAAATAACGCGATCGTCAGAAGGAGTGATTATAAATACACATTCCTCAAGCAGCAACTATAATTTTCCCAGATATGGGATGAATAGTGCTCTATGGGTAGTGAGGATTGCACTAGAACATGATCTGAACATGAGTCAATGGTGTCTTAATATTGCAAAAAAGACAAACAGTGTGGGGGATGTATAAACACAAGTGTCGCCTGCAAAAGACGTGCAGTAATCCTCCTTTCCCGGAGTTCAACGTTGGTAAAGCCCTAGCTGGAGGCTCTTCCAAAGCCCTGAGGGCAACTTTAGACCTCTGATGCCAAACAAGAGGCAAATCAACTGGAGCAAACTGGGAGGTGAAACTCAGAGGTCTAGGAAAGGAGATGTTGTTCATCCTAGGCCATAGGTGTGCAAAAGGATGCTGCAGAAAGGAAATCAATGCTGTGTTTCTTCATGGTTATGGCAAGCCAAAGTCATGGCTTAAATGACAGGAGAGGATCCCAGTCGGGAATGAGGGTAAAACCTTTCTAAGCAGAAGGTAGTGAATCACTCCAGTGCACTGCCTGGGGCATTGTTCCCCTGGGAGGATTACTGGAGGTCTTTAAGAACAAATTAGAGAAACATCTGTAGGGATAAACCAGCTGGAATTGAACCTAAATTTGGGTAGCAAGGTAGGCTGGAAAGGAATCTTAAAGTCACTCTAATTTATGAACATTTTAGTGAAAGAAACAATTCAATAGATGTTATAATGGTACAGAATGGAGTGTTAATTAGAAGTAGAGTTGTGACTCTTATACAGGGATGAACTTTGTATCCAGTGTCACTGCTCTTGCTTTCTTCAGCAGGATGATGTAAAGTACAATGCAGAAAACATTTCACTGAGGTTTAAAGTTTGCAGGGACAATGTAAAATATATGTAAATCTGGTTTTCCTTTAGGCAATAACTTCAGTCAAAGGAAGTGGGAATATTATTTATATTAAAGAAAAATTTTGGTTTGATATTATCAAATAAATATATTTTGTTTCTTGCTTTGAAATTATATTTTATATTAAACTTGATATTTTTAAAGATAAAAGTTTCACAGAAGATTTTAAGTGTTGAATTACTTCAAAATGAAGCCCAATAATTATCTTTGAACTAGAATTAATTTTACGATTTTTTTTCTCAAACACTGTTGTGTTTGAGAAAAAAAATCAGTACCAAATAAAGTGGGCTTTTTTTCAGCAATATTTTGCTTGGTGATGGAACAGAAAAGGTTTGCTATCCTCTAGCTGTATTTGTCAAACCTGTTGAGACCTGTGTGAACCTTGCTACATAGGAGCAGTGCACCAGCCCATTTCAACTACTTTCAACCACTTTCAACTACTTCTCTCATCAGTCTTGATTAAGAATACAATCTCTCTGTTGGACTGCAGATATTCTCTCTCATTCAGTAATTTGCAGCAGCCAGGGAGGAACATTCCTTATTACATGTAATATTCCATATTACATTCCTCTACACTTAATATCATACAGAGGCATAAAAAACAATGAAAATTTGTCAAAAAATGGAGACAAGGACACTGATGGTCCAATAAAAGAAGTGGCAAACAAAATGTAATAGTCTTTGATAACAAGGAAGCATGCCAGTAATTTCCTTAAATCGCAAGATGACTGATCTATGATTTGCCAACATATTCTTTTCCTTCTTTCCTTCTCTCTTGTCATACACTTCTTATGGATGCTACCTCCAAGTGTACTTTATCTGGCTTGTGTTACTCTAATCCTTCAGTGAGGAGTAAAACCAGCCTCACCCAGCTCCCTTCCACATCCTTTTCTGACTAGTCCAATCCACTAGTTCCATAACCTGCTATTTACTCTTAAATCAGTGAGGCTCATAGAGTTTGTGTGGGAGGGGGTTGAGCCCCCCTCCCCTTAACCCTTTTCTCACCTATTTACATCTTCCCAACCTCCCCTCTCAGTCAAACATGTCCATGAAGAGGTACCAGACTTTTTGTCCCTCACTCATGTGGGCTGCTGTTCAGGCAAGAACTGCCTCTGAGGTGAGGGTGTCAGACACTGTCCAATGGCTGCAGAGACTCCTGAGGGTCACTTTCTGGTAAGAAAACCTGAAGGGTTTTGGCCTTGTATCTGGGGACCTATTTTACTTCTACAGTAGCTCACTTGTTCCTTTAAATGTGAGCCTTAAATAGGGCTCCTGCTTGAGGCAACTTCACAGCAGTTGATTTATTTATTTTTGGTTTTTTTGAAGTACAAGTGCCTATCTTCTCTCAGGCAACACATGCAAAATCAACCGTCTGAGTTAGGTCTGGCTTGCACCAGGTGTCATTGACACCAGCTGGGAAGCACTAGGGGTATCAAATCAGGGTAAAGTTGCTCAAAACAATACCCTGTGCTTTTCTAGATATCTTACTGAATCTCTGTACCTCCTAAGCAAGCTAAGAAAATCTGTAAAGCCAACATTCCCCCCTCCCAGTACTTATTGGACATGGCTTTCCTTTTACAGACAGAGGAAATGAAAACAATTATTTACCTTTAAACTACTCTGCAGCTGCAATTTAATTCTTTGGCCTGTTCATTCAGCTCCACCAACTCATTTTAGTCTCAGCAAGTTATGGAAGAAATACAGTTTTGAAGGCTTTTCACAATCGCCCTGCTTTGAGGTTCAGCCCAGGGAGCTTTCAAGAGCTGAGTGATTCCTTCAAGTTCAGGGCATGGAATTATCCTGTTTTGATGGCCAATAAGGGTGCAGATCATGCTCCTCTCCAAATATATGCAAGGACCTGCAATCCCAGTGAATGTTTCTGCTCTTCATCCCCTCTCCTGACTTCCTCTTGATGCATCTGTTTCCACAGTGAGGTTTTTTTCAACTCCTGATTAAGATATTGGTCCCTGAAGCTTCTCTCCAAATAGCAAATACCTTGGGTTGTCCAGAGCAGAAGGGACTGGTATCAGAGCATAGAGGTTATTTCCTACTGTCAGCCCTGTTTTCTAGATGTGTCCCACTCTCAGCCACAGAGAATATGGACAATTGTAGACCACTGGAGGAGCACTTCCACCACCTGTCTTCCATCACCTTGTTGAATTGTCAAAGAACTTTACAGGAAAACTGACAATGAAGTAGGACTCTACTTGTGTAAAGTGAGACATAAATTATCCTTCAGAAGAGCTTCAAGAGAAAAGAACAAACTCACCCATGCCAGTAAAAGGATTCCTGAGGATGAATCCGGCACCATCCAGGAGGTATAAATTTCAGTATAAAGTCCGTGTGAATGCAAGTGGCATGAAATATTTCTCCTCAATGTAATTAATGTCTTCTATGATATTTTATTTTGTCCCATTTCCCTCTGAATTAAAAAAGCAAGTAATTCAACCCACCTGAGAGCAAAAACAAGGTGCAAGGAATCTGTATCTTTAAATAGGATGAGTGAGTGCTAATGTGAATGTGTCACAAAGAAAAATTTTGCCTCTGAAAAGGGTTTTATGTTTCCCTGAAGCAAGGAGTAGCTGCATTTGTACCAGCTCCACAGCCTGTCTGATATTGATATGTCTTGTGTCGTCTTTGAAAGCCTGCTTCTTTCTTCTGTTAGATAAATATAACCCTAGATTATTTTCACCCATCTGAAAGAGAAATCATTACAAAATTAACCAGTGATCAACCAAACCACATGGGGAACTCAGAAAGAATTTTTAGGCTTTTTCAAATGGCTGGCTGTTCTCTCTCCATCTGGTTGTGTTTAGCTCTGAATTATAATTTTTGGTGCTGATCACTGCTGGGTAGACCATACAATTAAGGTATTTGAAAAACAAACATTTCTAAACCACTGATCACTGGGGAGATGGCTTAGAAACGACAGCCCATTTTCCAAGAAGATGGTTAGGAAAGGGAACCTGAAAGCTTAAGATAACATTGAAAGGAAACAGAAGAAGTCCAGGGAGGGGAAAAAAAACAAAAGAAAAAGGAAGCCAACCAAATAAACCCACCCTCACAAGGATTTTTGCTGTTTCTCTAGTACTTTCAGACTTCTATTACTTGGATGTTTTAAGGAATCTGGCCTAGTTTCTGTGGATTTCTATGGCTTCATGGTTCTACACAAGAGATATATACTGAAAAGTGGAATCTGTGACAGTTAGAAAAAAGGAAATATTTGCAATGATAGGAGGAATTTCAGCTCTGTAGGTATTTTTTGGACTTTACAATATTAAATTTCAAGCAGGAACGAGTGCAGGACTAAGGCCCAGAAACAAATTTGGACGTGCCTTTCTTTACTGGTACCCTGCTGATTATTACTTTTTCCCACCTAAACTCAGCTCACTTTGGCTCACCTCCCATTATCCTCAGGCAGCTTCATTTTTCTTCTTAAACAATTCCAAAAGTGTTCGTTGCTGGAGATAAGTGCCTGGCTCATTCTCACATGAAAGATGATTTAAAGCCAGGAAGTTTTTTACAGTTCCATTTTGACTATTTTATCAGTTAACTAAGAAGACAGAGACAATAAAAAATAAAGACTGTGTGATTTGGTGGCTGGGGCAAGAACACAAATGTTCATAAGTGAGTCAGATATTGAAAGAGTTCTGAACTCTTGCAGGGTTTGGGTATAAGTGTGAATGTTGTTGAGGCACTACTATGCAATCAGTTTAAATCAAAAATCAGGATCTCCATCAGGGGCAGGCTCAACCCAGTCCTCAGATGCAGAGGTAAAGACCATCTCTAGTAATAGTCCTGCTGTTGCAGTCAACAGTGTTGTAAAAATTTTGGTTAAGGATAGGACATTTCTGGATTTCCTCGAAGTCTGTGGCTGCCTTTGGCTGAGGAGAGAAAAGGTTTTGGATCCTGCACAGGAAGGTGATGCAGAGGCCAGTGCAGAAGCCTCCAGAACCTGAGATAAGCTTTGACTAAGCTTTTTAATACTTGGATGCTTAAGCAAAGATAACCTCCAAGGTTTTGGCAACCTTGCCCACAACTAGCTGAAACACAGAAGGACCAGGTAATTACCTAATGTGGTAAGAGCAGTTATGGGAAATGTGTAAAAGGTAAGACAAATTCTACCTGAGACCAAGGCTTGCTCTCACACCTGGGATTTTCATACCCAATTCGAGTTCTTTCCTTTAATTTTGCTGAGATGCATCTACTGTTGAGGTGAGTCTTGGCATTGCTTTGCTTCCTTCCTAGTCAACACTCCAGAAATCCTGTATGTTGAGGGATAGTGGAGAACAGGGAGTGGAGTTCTGGGTCCTTGTTCCAGACTGTTACTGGGAAGGAGAGGCTGTAAAAATTCTCAAATTTGTATTTTTTGAACAGTTGTTACTCAAAACATAGTCAAATCCACAGAGTTAGACCTCCTCAGACTTTGGGAAGACTGCATCCCAGCATGTCAGCAATGTGCAGGAGTTGCTGAATCCCTGGAAAGCACCTAGGGAGCTTCCATAAACAACTTTTTAAATGATAATGATAGTTAATGACCTAATTTCCTAACCAGCCAAAATACCTGTGGAATCAAAGTCCCATATCTGAATTAATCTAAACTCCTGGGAGGTTTTGTTCTGGACTTAATATTCACAATTACTCCTTTATGTCTGGCATTTTTGGGGCCAAATCAAGACCCCAGTTTAGATATCCAAATAGTTGGATATAATTTTTTATTTTCTGCAAAATACCTGATTGCAGCTTTGTGTTACAGCAAGGCGTCTCAAGGAAAATGCAATTTCACCACCTTTCAGTGAGGTAGATATATGTGCAGAATATACTACATTAACAGCAGTCAAGCCTCAAAATGCTGCAGAAAAAAGAGAATATATATACACTTTAAATTTCTTGATCCCATTGTAGTTATGTTTCTTATTTCTAACCCAATTTTTCTTTGCTGTAAATTGGAAATTTTCTCCTTTATCCTTGACTCAATTGCTTGAGTAAAAGAGTCACCAACAACCTCTTTATAACTACTTGCCATTTATTGAAAGACAGTTTATCAGTTCTCTCTCCACCTTCATTTTTTCTCTTTGTTCTTTAAACTGGCGTGTAGTATAACTTCTGCCTGTTCTAGAAAGACATCTAAGCTGCATTGCCTTCAGTTCAGAGGGAGACCTGTCTATGTAGGACTCACTAGGCAAATCTATGCAAACTGAAAAATCAGCATATTCTGCCTGCTTTTGCAAGACAGCCTTTTGTGGCGAGTTCCTTATAATTATCAGTTAATTGTTGCGGATCCCATGTTGCCAAAAACTTGAAGATGTGAAGATTGGATGCTGGTACAATTTGCAGCTTGCAGGGTATTTAGCTATTCCAACAAGGATTTCAGCACCTTTCTACAACATATGCCCACAAGCCTGTGTTCTGGTATAAATGACAATAAAGTTTTTGACTTGTGATATCATCTCCCCTTCCTGGTAAGACTGGATAGAGTTTATTGGCTTGATTTAACCTTCCTTTTCTTGGTAATCTTCCTTTGCAAAAGCGTATGTCTAGTTAAAAAGTCCCTAAAAGTGCATGAAATGTTCTTCAATAGCCTGAGTCATGGAATGAAAGTCCTAATTCTAACCCATTAGAGAAAACATGTTTTCCCCTTCCCTAGACTTCAGTTTTCTGCAGCCATCAGAAAAATAACTGCCCTGCCATATATGACAGGTCTCCTTTGTGCAGATGCTTCTGGTTTTTCTGATCAGTTTTTCCCACCTAGCACTTAGATATGTCTAGTGAGAAGACAAGGCTGTGGGAGCATCTTGGGCAGTAACCATAGGACTGCTTGCAAGAAGAGAGCAGGTCACCCATCTCCAAATCTGTGGTGGTGAGATTAGTGAATATGGCATGAACGTCCCCACACCTCACTCAGTGGAAACATGTATTATGCAGAAACTTGGGCAATATCCTGTTGTGCATCCTTTATAGGAACAAATCCATTTCACTTGAGCCCTCACAGAATTCTGTATTCACACCCAGAGAAGCACAGCTTCATTGCACCCAGAAAAACAATAGGGAAACAAAGATGATCCATAGACTGTTAGTTTTTGTGGGGAACAAAATAGATTGCTGTAGCCATGTGGAACTTACGAACTCAAAAATATCACATCATGGATTATAATTTATGCAACTGTATTTACATTTATTTAGCAATATTAAAAACTACAAATGGAGCCAATCACCTTTCTAAACCATTTAGACTTGGAAAAGAGCCAGCCTGGACACCCAAGGCCAGGACTTAGTTAGCTGTCTGCTTTGGTATATGTGAAATTGATTTTTTTCATTCACTCTACCACTGTACTTTCCCTTCTTTTCAGTACAGCTCAGTTTTCCTGGCCCTGATCACAGAGAATCCCTAGGAACTCAAGCACTCAATCAGCATATATTCTACTTTATCTGCCCTGCTTTATGAGTTTGCATGTGCCAGAAAAATGTTCAAAAGCTTCTTATCTTCAATTTCACAAATATATAAATATATATATATATGAGGAGTGTTCCATAGCCCAATGGATTTTCCAGTTAGGATGAAGACTTTTAATTTATTTGCTTATACAAATCTTCTGAGTCTTTCTAAAAGAATGACAATTGAATCTGTATTCTGCATGAACCACAGTAATGTAGTATTAGTGATATTAAAATCATTTACTGTTGAGTCAGATTCTGAATTTCTTCCTCAACCCAAATTATTATTGGCTTGTATGTGAGTTTTGTCTGACTGAAGACATCAGATTTTAGCCCTTATATAACTCCAAGTTTCACGTAAATCATTGTGAAATATTTTAAGAACTATTTGTATCTAGCTGGTAGGCATACAATTACAGGTGAAACGGCATGATGAGTGGGATGAGCTACAAGTCATTTCAAAGACTGCACAGCAACATTTCACTGTGAGATATGACAAGAAATGAATAGCATTACACCTTCAGTGAAAGTTTGGGTAAAAGGAATCATGTTACCTTGTCAGAAAGAAAATTCAGTGAAGGGTTTAGTAACATTTCACCGCGACACTAAAAATGCATAGCTTTACAAAATACACCAAAGTTGTTCAGAGCATGCCACAGAGCATGCAGAGGGGAACAAGGTCCAGTATGAGCCTGGAAATAAGTTCATCACAGGATAGATTTCAGCTTTGTTGCATTCTATAGAGTTGGGATGGAAACTACAGTGACTCGATATTGATCATTGCCCTGAATTGGTCAGACAGTTGAACCAGAGGATTGTTGTACATCTCTTCCAAATGCAGTATTCTGTTCTCTTCTCCTGCATTATATTACATTACATGTAAGGAGCTTAGAGAACCTATCCATACACTCTTTACAAGACTCTTTCTTGACTCCCAAATAAACACTCACCCTAGTTTTCCTTTGCTATTCATCTTTGTTGCTGTGTGAGTGCAAGACACACCAAATAGGAAGAAGCACACTGAACTAGCCAATTCAAATAGAGAACTTTGGCTAAGGCTCTGGGGTGGGATGTAGTTGTTATCTCAATATGCTGAGAATGGTTCCTCATATTTGACTGTGTGCAACTGGCACGAAGCACACACCCTGCAGGAACAAATCCCACTCTAGGATTCCCTGATTCAGTGACAAAAAGTGGACTAATAAAGGTGTAAATTAATAAATTACAAAAAAAATATTAAATTTTGTGGAAGAAAAAAAAAAGTGATGAAACAGACCCCTATTACCACAGCCAAAGATTTCAGTGTAGCTTTTAGGGAAATACCAATCTTTTGGGTTGTGACTGGCTTGCTGAGCACCTCCCTTGTCATATAATTGCCCATGAAATTGCAGCCCATATGGTTAAAATATTAAGCAGGATAACATTACAGTTTTTAATCCACAGCTGAGACAAAGCAGAGATCAGGAATAATCCTGTTCAACAGCACTACATTTACTGTCTGATGTGGGAGGTGTTGATTAGCTTTTAAGGAGAAACATATTTTTTAAAGTTATATAATCTGATGCTCAGATTTCTCCCTCCCCCTTGAAAAGAATTAACCTAAATATTATGAGAGATTAAAAAGTTCTCCAGGCCTTTGGTTCTGGGGGAAAGGGGGTGCACCTGCAGCTGGAGTTTTCCTTTCTCCTGCTCCCAAGACCATTACTCAGTGAAGAATATTTGTGCAGTGCATCGTGTGTAAGATCACACATTCAAGTAATCAGAACCTGACTCAGCTGTTCCTCAGTACTTCCTAGGGCAAAACCAATGGAAATTTGCCTGAAGGAAGACTGGCGATTGAGTGAAAATGACAGGAGATATAAGGAATGGAGGCATAGAAACTGGAAGGGCAAAGGTTCTCTTTCCCTGTTCATGACCCATGATGACCTGTCCCTGCAGCTTTGCACCTTGGGACACCCCTTGCAGGGCACCAGGTGACTTCCTGTTGTTTTTCTTATCTTGATGTGGGCCCTCTTCTGTAGGGCTGGGTTTGGACACAATTCTTAGACTTCCTCTAGATGAATTTAGTTGCCTGTTGCTGTTTGTGGAAGTACTGGAACCCAGAGCATGAGCCCTTCTTCAAGAAGTTTCTAGTTCTGCTTGCTACCTGCTGTCCTGTGTGCAGAGTGTACTGGGAATTCACCTCGGGTACCCAAAAGAGGTAAGATTTGAGTGGACAAAGTTCCAGCTTCCAGGCAATATTTCTGCTGGACTGCAATGGGTAAGGTCCTGGTGCAAAATGTTTCAGCTGTGGCCCTGAAGGTAACACACAGAAATCAACAAAGTAAATCTATACAAAAAAAAATTAGAAATGTTCTTAATTGGCATAGTCAGCCCCGGTTGGCCAACATCATTTGGATGTTTGGATGTTAGTGGAGCCAAAACAATTCACAGTTCTCTGAGTTAGTCCAATAAAGAATCCTAAACTTAAATTTGAACCTCAGCTATAAGTCAAACAAAGTTAAGAACAGAGCTTATTTTCCACTTTCTTCCTCTCTCTATTTTTCCCTTTCTTTGAAGTGTAGACATCCTTGCCAACAGGCACCTAAATAAAATTGGAGGGATTTTTCAGAAGTGCTGAGCACAAACAAATCTAATCAAAATCAGAAAAAGCTGTGGGTGTTCAGAAATTTTAGGTGCCCAAACAGGGATTTGGCTTCACAGAGTTAGACGCCCTTGTTTGAGAAGTTTTGGCTCAAAAATATATTACCCAACCCATTGTATGAGTGTAATGTTCAGTGAAATGTCAAGCTCAGTTTAAACCTCTGGGAAACTAATAAAGTCCATGTACTGCATTCACCTGGGAATTTAGCCCTTTTTTGTTTCTTGCAATTACTTAGGAAACAAGACTCAGTACGGGAATCATAATGTTGCTTTTTTTGTCCATTTTTTTTCTCTCTCTCTCTTTCTGCCGCTTTTAAAAAATCTTTCTTTCAATTTCTTTTTTTTTTTTTTTTTTTTTTTTTCTCTTTTTTCCTTTTTTTAATTTCTATCATATATATCTATTTTTTTGGAAATTTTGGAATTTCAAGCACATAAAAATGCCAGAATAATAGCCTGGAAAGCAATTTTCCAGGTTGAACTTGGAGGTGAAAGATTACATCACTCACCAAACCCGGGCTCTGGGTCCAGCTCAATCAACATTACGAAGAGTTTTCTGAGGGACTGCATTAGCCTTTCTTCTAAAATTGTTTTGTGTAGTGGGCAAAACTGTCTGCTGCAAGCTAGATAGATATGAGCACAAACCAGGAGACACAAAATGACCCTCATTTTACAATGATTTTAGATATTCAACTCCTTAGAGTGCAGCAACATCAAGCTCAAGGTGCTGTAAATGAGAGCATGTCCTTCTCACTGTAGGAGGAAATACTGCTCAGAACAGAGGGGGGTTTCTGCCATGTGCAAGACCTCAGTATATGAGGATTAAAGGCAAGAGGTTGTTGAGTTGCTGGTGGGTTTTGCTTGTGTCAAGGAGAAAGTAGACTGGAAATGAGGGAGAAGAAAGAAAAGCTGAATATCAGGCTCTGTCAAAACATCCAAGCAGCTGGGAACAGGGTTTGGCCAAAGGAAAAAGGACAAACATCAATCAATACAGATGTTATTTCTGAGCTTCCAAGAGGGCATTGCAATCCAGATTTCTGGCCCAGGAGTCAGGCCCTTGCCCAGTAGCAGCTGTTTTATGTACCCAGTCCCCCCTTAACATTTTCCATTTTAGCCAAGTCTCACCATACTTCTGCTCTCGTTTTCTGAAATTCAGATGAAACAGCTGCAGGATGCACCATGCCAGGCAACTCCTTCTTTAATTTTCTCTCTCACAGCAATAATAAAAAAATTAAACCAGTTGATGCTGCCTGAATAAGAAGGTTAATCTAAACCAGACCCTGGTGGTGGCCCAGTTCCAGCTGAGCTCAGATGGGTGGCAGGGGCAGAGCCATCTTCATGCAAACATTTGAATAGAGATGCAGATGGTTGGAGAGGGCCTGGTACATGTGGGACTTTGCTGAGACATCCTTTGTATTATAAGCTTTACCAAGGACGGGCTCTGACCTTGTTGGTGCTTAGCCTTCTGCTCAGGACATCTCAGACATCCCGTCCTTCCAACATGAAGTGATTGCTCATTTGAAAACCACACATTTTTTGCTGCACTTAAGTATGAACAAGCATTCTGAGAAATGGCCATCGCAAGCCACAGGAAACATATGTATCTGTTTATTCTCCATTGGTATTGATTACATTTTTAAAAAAACAGCTCTTCAGTTGGAACTAGCAGAGGCAGGTCCCATTCTGAGAAACCCAGTTATTTCTGGTAGTGTGAGCACTGACAGATGCATGTGTTCAGAGGAGAAAATCCCTGTGAACTGGAAAGGCTATAAAGTGGATGACCAAACATCCCAAGGCTGTGCCAATAAACTCTGAATTTAATTAAAATAATAAAACAATAAATATAATAAATGCATTAAAATAATTAAAATTCCTTTTCCTTACAGAAAGTTGCTGGAAGAAGCCATTAAGAATTTTGTTTTGAGAGGTGAGAGGCACACACATACTCAAGTGAAGTCAATAAAAACTACAGATACTTAAAACATCCAACTCACAGACCCAGCCTTCGGTCACTAAACATTAGGCATCAAACTCAAATTTGCAAATCAGGTGTGTAATAACTGTAATAATAAGGCTTCCTCTGCAAAACATATTGGCACAGAGGAGTTTAGAGTTTTAGTTTTCTAAAAGCCTTTTTGGTTTGTATATGGATGGGACTTTCTGCTTCTTAGCACTGCAGTCAGGAGAGCAATGTCCAACGTGTCAAGGTCTTGATTATTCTGCTTGCACCCGCTCCAAATTTCTGTTTCCTATTCTTGAACTGGAAATGGCTATATAAGGGTGTATCCTGATATGTCTCCAAGGATCCTAACACAGTAATAAAAAATACTACAAATTATAACTAATTAGAGCAGGAGAGAGTGGGAGTCTTGCATGATGTCAGAGGGTTAAAACTGTTTAAAAAAAATGTGGAACATACACATTTCACTGTTGAGTATGAAAGATGAGGGCTGAAACAATGAGAGTGATACATTCCAAAGGCTGATAATACAAGAAAAATCTATCAGCTCAGATTTCGAGCCCCAGTAGAGACCACTTGGTCAAAACAAAACAAAACAAAAAGCAAAACAAAACAAAAACCAAACCAAAATGATGTATTCATCTGGAATTCATTGAGGGTTACTCCATAAAAAAGGATTATAAGGAAAGTGGACCTAGTTGTATGCGTATGATCCAGAAGTAATGTGTCCTCCAGCAGAACCATTGAAAAGCTGCTCTGTAAGCATAGTTCATGAATAGGTAAGGAAAATCAATTTTTTTACAGATCCTTCTGTAAGTCTTCACTCAACATATGTGCCCAGCAGCAGGCTCATCTGCTCAGTAAGGAGGACCTTGGCAGCTGCTTTTGCTAGCTCAAGTCTCCTGTAAAGAGGCCTTGAACAATATTAATGTTTTCTGTACTTACCCTCTGTCAGCCTCTAGATTCATCATTAAATTGGTGCATTTCCCAGCTCCTCTGGCCAGGCTTTCTGGCAACAGTAAAATCTCCTGACCTAGTTATTCCTAATCCTCATACCTGGTTCACTGGCAAAAAAGTCGTCCTGCTGTCCCGAAGATATCTTCAAACTTTTCTGAAGCCTTTCTCCCACCTAGTGCCTTCCCTCTTGCTGAGCCAGGAAAAAGGGAATTCCAATATATTTTGTGTAATTCAGAGTACCTGAAGAGTTGTCCACATGTCACCATCTACTGAGGTAAAGGACATTTCATGTGGTTTTGGCAGAAGACTGGCAGCGGAAACCTCCATAATACCTACTGCTACCCAGTGGATGTGCTTGTTTTTCATTTGAAAATATTTTTTGAGTAAAATCCAAGCTAGGAAAATGGCCTGTCTATCCTATTTATATTATTTTTCAGAGCAGACGGAATTGTTATGTTCCTGCAGCATGGCACAACTGCAGAAGCTGCCTTTGCCCATTTCCTCATTAGTTCCCCGAACAACTGGGCAGATGGCAACATTTCCACACTGAAACCCTTCAGGAGGGATTTAACTAAGTGGATATCCTTTTCTCAAGAGAACTCATCTCCAGGTTACTCAGAAGTCATTTGGTGGTATCTGGGTGACAGGTTCAGCTTCCTCTTCTGTGAGGATGATTTCTCTGCCCCTCTGGACTCCATTTACAGTCTGGGAGTGAACACGACTTTGTGGAGGAACTGAAGAAAGAGAGAGAGAGCCTTCTACAAATCCTTGGTTTTTGCTCTGAATTTTCTCCTTCAGATAAATGAGTTTGTATGTTTGGACATTGACATTGAGAGTCTATATGTAGGTGCCTACAAGTGTTCATACCTACAGGTATTTAGTGTACCTCTACTGATGACATTTACATTTACCAGATCAAAGGATAGAAGTTAACGTGTAATTGAGGCAAAATTGTCTGGCACTGATTACCCATTCTAGGACAATTCTCTGCTCGGTGTCTTTGTGGGATATTTCTAAAAGATAAATACTCCCTAAAAGCAGAACTATTCCTTGAACTCTATTAAAGTAACAGCTGATAATATTGATTCTCCACCTATAAGGTATCTGTTCCTGTTGTTGATACCAATCCAGCATGGGTGAGTGAATATCAAACAGGATTGTTACTGGAACATGGTTTTTAAGATCATTTCAAATTTGGAATTCAAAACAAAAGAAAAATTCCACAGCTTCCTACCAGTTCAATGCTGAAACAAAAGTTCAGATTTTCTTTTTCTCTCATTCTCTTATTGCCTCTTTATAAAGTATAGATTTTTGGATGTTAATTTGAAAATGTTGTTTAAAAAAGATAAGTAAATATTTTCCTTCCGTTTGGATTTCAGAAGCAGTAGAAATTAATTTCAGACTGAAAGTGTAGAGACTAGATGCTTAAAATTTTCCAGAAAAAATGCTAATTAAAAGAAAATCAATAAAATGTCAGTCTTGACACAGACTTGCTTTTTTACTTGGTCACAGAAAGAATATCCTTGATGGAAATTTCTTCCTTTCTTCTTTCTTCCTTCTTCTCCCCTAAATCCTGCACCACCAGAGAGTCAGAGGAATATGTCATGCTCTCTCCTTTTTTTCAGTCATAGGAAGGGGTAAGGCACCCCATTTCACCACGCTGCCTGCTGTGAGTGTCACCTTGTGCTGTTTGGTCACAGGACAGAAAAGGAAGCTTGTGTTGGTTACTGAGGCTTGTGTTGGTGCAGTGAGGTAGAACGACTCACGTGCTCTCTGCTGCACCCAGCACAGTGTACGTGCTTGAGCTTAATTAAAAAGTGAGGCATAAAAATAAGGCACACAACAAAAATCCCAAGCCATGCTCACTGTCAGTGTCAGTCTCACACACGATGTTTTCCCCTGTGAGTTACCTAGCACCCACCAGTTCCAGTGGAACTATCTGGTTTTACCAGCTCCAATTTCGTGGAATTCCAAGTATTTCACATGAGCCATCTGTTCAGTAAAAGATTTTTGCTAAAAATCCTGCTTCCCAGAGTGACAAAGCCATGGAGAGAAGTTTCTGAAATTTGTCTGGCTAAGTTCCTGCTGGAGTCAGACAACTAATGCTCCTGGAATTTCCGAACAATGAATGAATTAATTGTGCTGTACAGTTAATTAACTAATGTGAGACCTTTGGAAAGGTATATGCTGCATATATACATATTTATAGATACACATATGCATGTATATAAACACATATATATCTCTTTGTATATCTAAGTAAACATCAGACTGCATTCCAGGGAAGTTCAGGGCTGAAGAGGCTGTTTATGCATTAGTGGCCTGAAACTCAACCACAGAATACGAGGGAGAGTGTTAAACCATGACAGGGAAACCTGGAGCTGAGGGTGATCTACCACTGGGAATGATACATTTTGTGAGTCAGAAGTGAGCTGCTTCAGCAGAACTGGCTTCAGGAAAAAGTGCTCAGCATTCCATTAGGCCTGTATTTAAAACTCTTCATGCCTGCTCATTTTCACAAGTGTCACTCAATATTTTTTTTCAATAATGATGATATCCCAAGGCCAATTAATAAAAAGGGTATTGCCTTATGATAAGGAGTGAAACAGAAGCTGAAATGTGATAGCAATTTCATCCTTGGTGTATCTCTGGGAAAAGGCTGAATGCCTTCCAATCCAAATGGAGCCACTCACCTTTGTCTTCAGTAAATTGCTATTGTATGGCATTTATCCTTTCATGTTAGATCTTATTGAAATACTCCTTTCTAAGCCTCCAAATTTATTCCAATGCATGCCATCCAGCTTCCTGATAATTAATATGTAATAATGCATTCTATTATCAGTACAAATACCAGTTCAAATATGAATATGAACATGGCCTTTCTGTGCCACATGTTGCTTTTTCCATTAAATAAAATAATCAGCCTTAACCTAATATTTTTATTCTCCTTTCACAAGTGGGTCAGTGGAGAAAGATCCGTATTTGGTTCAAAGGCACTAAATTAATCAGCTCTCAGGCTTTCTTTGGTATGTCTTTCTGTGGTATGTATTGGGTCCTTTTCTGCTTTGCACCTTCACCACTTTCCTAATAAATATTTAAGAGAGTCTAAATCTGAGATGGTGGTGTTTCCCCATGTTTCTTTCACAGGATGTAGAAGCAGAGTACACGCCTTCCACCAGTGCAATCCAAGCAGCAAGACTTGTAGGCTGCTTCTGGATCTTCTGCAGGAGTGTGTGCCAGGCTGAGCTCCCCATCCTTGATCAGACTTTGCCTGAACAGATCTCCACCAGCATGGCATCTGCCAGTCCTTGCTACCTCTTCTACTCTGCCCCAGGAGTTATCAGGAAGTGGCCAAGAAAACTTTCCTGCTTGGATTGGGTTTCCTAAAATTGTGAGGAGGTACAGGGTGTCCTGTGTAGATAGAGGAGTGGTTGGGACCTCTCAGTGGTAAGGGGTGAAGTGGGCCCAGACCCCAGACCCTCTTACCATCATACTCCAGACCATAACTAAAATCTGTTTCTGGACTGAGCTTTCTGTCCAAGTGGGACACAGAAAATGCCACAAGGACATGGCTGCAGGTGAGGGGAAGTCCAGGATAATTTTGCTCTCTGAAGAAATAAGATCTCTGAGCAAGTTTGGGACAGTTATCTGCTAAGCTAGCATTACTGTGGTTTTCAGATACAGGCACCAAGATTAGTCAGAGACGGTGGCTCTTGGCAGACATTGGTGTTATAACAGGGTATGATGACATTTCTGCTGTGATTTCAGGCCCTAAAGCCAGGAATGAGCCCAGTTTTGGACCTCCAGTGTCAGAAGAGAGCTACTTGCAGAAAATCACTGTGGAGAATCATGTCAGAACAGGGACTGAGCATGAATAGTGTACTTTCTCCCGGAGAAAAACAAAATAGAGGCCAGCACAGACAGGTGTGTGAGCCTTGCTGGAATATGAAGTGCACTCCAGGGACAGAGAACAATTGAAAGAAGGACTTGCCTTGCTTTAGACCTGGGCTCTGCACCATGTCTGTCTTCTGCTACCAATTCAAAAAAGCTCCATCATGCCTGTGATCTGTGTTTAGTCCCTGCTGTTTGTGTAAGAACCAGTAGTAATAGATTTCCAAAATAGGCCTCAGCAATATTGGCCCCACAGCAGAGAGCTGTGGTCAGAGTTAGTGGGAGGGAGGGGAAGCCTAGAGTTGGGAAGATTAGGATTGCACCAGTATATCTGGTCATCATCTTGCTGTTTTCCTTTGATGTGGTTCTCTAGAAAAGACTGCAAGAACAGGTTTTGCAGCTTTTGCTAGACATGAACTTCTGAATTAGGAGGTAAAATGCGGAGGAAGGACTAAGAAAAACCCAGCTTTCAGTCTCTTAGAGCTCTTTTGTGCATCTGGCTCCTATTTAGATTTGTAAAAGTCCTGGTACTACAGCAATGGGCACATTCTCCTGAAAACAGACCTTGCATGACAGCTTAGCAAAGGCAAGGCTTGAAATGCTCATCATCAGTCCAATGGTGGAGCTGGTTATATGCCTCACCTGGAGAGTTGGGATTGTTTTTATGGCACTCTATTGACCTGCACATCCATGTGTCTGCATAAGAAATGTATGCGTTAAGGGTACTTGCATGTATATAAAAGAAACCATCTCCAGGGGTATTTCTAGATGATTTTTTTTTGTAATTTGTACTTTGTGAAATGTACTTAGCACTCATCTGCAACAGAGGCTGGTGGAGAGCATCCTCAGGAGCAAACATCACAAGAAAAAGCCTAAGCAGGCTGTCTGCAGCCTCTGTGCAAGGCACCTGAGCAGACAGAAGCAAGATAGAGCATGCCATGCTCAGTCATTCATTAAAAATGCAGCAGGCATAAGCCCAGAGTGGACCAACCTATTCAAAGGTTTGGGCTAATTTCCAGACACCTATGTAGGCTGGTGGAATTGGCGGGATGGGGCAAGGTGACCCAGGCTGTCTGCTTGGGAGCAGGACACCTCCCTGTGGAAAGCAAGCATTTCTTTCCCCAGCTGACCTGCCCCAGGGATGGCAGGATGTGCTGCAGAGGACTGAAGCAGGAGATGGGAGAGGCACCACCTCTTTATACCCCCTCTGGGGCTAATACCCTGCCCCACTTCCCTGCAGGTAGATGGCAGCTGCTGTGGACAGGCCTGTCTGCTCCTTCTCTTGGTATGGTCAGGGCCCTCCTTGAAACACAATCTCATGCCTCCTCTGCAGAATGAGCACCTGGGGAAGTACCTGGAGTCAAGTCATGACTAGCTGGACTGTGCTGACCACAGCTGAGGAGTTACTGTCTATCTAGATCAGGAGACAGATTGCATATTTCCTGCACCATTTGAGAGAAAGGGAGCACAGCTATAGATTATCAAAGGCATTTAGACATTAAAATCCCAGGATTGGGACCAGCAGCAATTACCCTGGGGCCCTGGAGCAGAAAACAAGTTTGAATCAGTTTGCAAACTCTACCCTAGACCCATCTTGTCCAATAGGTGCTGCACAAACCTCAATGCTCCTAGTTTTCCAAGTACCTGAAAAGGCAACAGCTGTTCTCAGTGCTGGGAACATCCCTTTTTAATTCCCTTGTTACAGCTGTTAACTCATTTGCCCCCTGTGAGAAGGAAAATGAATCACTGCTGTCTTTTATTTGCTAAATGTTAACAGCCCTGTGGAAAAACCCTCATAAAATATTCATCCTCTCCTGCTCCTCTAAATTAGACAGTTACAGTTCTAACAAGCCCCAGAGAAGACTTCTTCATTCTCTCAGTCAAAGGTACAGTCAAACATTTCTGCAGGCTTTTCTGTACTCTGCATTACCCTCAGCCAAAATTTCTGCTCCCCCAAGCTCTTTGCTGCTTTTATTCTTGCATATCTTTGTGCATCTGGCATTACAATAGGAGAAGTAAAGGTTTCCAAATGCATTCATCCATGTTCCTGCTTTAATGGTAAAGAAAAGGAATATATTTGCTATTCCAAATGCAAGGAATGATGGGGGGTTGTGTGTGTCTGTGTTTGCAGGTGCCACCGAGTGAGTACTTCCCTCCTGGGCAGGGGAGAAGAAAGGTCTAACACATTTTCAAACCAAAATATAACAGCAAGACCTTGGACATTACACCATCCATTGCTTTCTTAGTTGAAGGGAAATTGTTTTACTCTAGTGAGTGCTCACCTTCTCTTTCTTTTGTCAGAAAGGCAGAACAGAGATGCTTTCACAGTCCCTGGCTCCCCATGTGCCTTCAGGCTTTCCCTTCCCAACAGGGTGCATGTTTCTACAAGGATGAGGACAGGCACAGCAGAACAAGAGCAGCTCCCTGCTCTCTGCCTCCTGCCTGCCTTTCCTCGTGGCTACACCATGCCTTACTCCTGAGCAGAGTTTTGATGACTCGCAACAGGAGGGAAAAAAATACTCAGATACTCTTTGTTGCTTGAAAGCACCAAGGAGTGAGATAAAAAGGGAGGGGGAAAGATTTAAACAAGAGGAGGGGGAAAATGATTTTGATGCCAGCTCCCTTTCTGGATAATCATTATAGGTAATGACTTGCAGATTTTTTTGGCCTGTGTAACTTCAGGCTGATTTGTTCCATACCATGACCTGGGTGAGCCTGTGAGACATGAGACGTGCTTCTCTGTGCTTCAGGTTCTTCTTGGAGTCTGGAGCAAGAAGTTGCTCTGAGCAAGTGATGAGGACTCCCTGGCTGTGAGCTCCTGCCTGCCAATCACAAGGTTTCTTGGTGAGCAAGGGTAGAATACCATGCATGAGGTCCTGTTCATGACATGGGAACTGTTTTCTCGTGGTGCTACCTTTCACCACTGCTCAGAAACAAAGTTGGCTTTCCCAGCTGTAGGCAGGCTGCCCTGCATCCCTCACCCTCTCCATGGTCACAGCCAGGGAAGGAGAGAAAAGTTCAGACTAGTTTGTGCTGGAAGAGAGGTTTCAGATAGGTAATTCACTCAGGGAACTTCCTATTCCAGAAAAAAATATCAAATTAGACATGTTGATAGGAGAAAGCTTTTGGAGAGGATGGTGTTACCTCCTGGAGTAGGGGAAAGCACTTGGGTCACTACTGCAAACCACTGACAAGAGTCACAGTCCACTGGGAGAGCCATGGAGGCAGAGAGGGTTTGCAGAAACAACAGGAAAGATTAGGGAGTCAGTCTTGGGGAACAGCTTGTTTCTGAGATGTCAAGGCAGAGCTTCTTGATTCATAATTGGATAACAGTCAGTCAATCTTTGTCATTTTTGCTGGCAGGATTTGCTCTGATTTGGGAAAACACACAAGCTGATGGAAAGGATGGAGTAAGCTGCTTTTCAAAGAGAAGAAAATAAGGCTGTCCCCTTCATGAGCCACTTGTCCTGGTGTATGCCTTTGTCAGCAAGTGACTTTCTGATCTGGCTAGAGAGCTGCACTGAAATTAGACAACAATCCCACTGAACTTTGCAGTGGAGTGGGTTGGACTTTCAGACATGCCAGAGCTTGAGAAACAAATACCCTTCATGCATACCCTTAAATCCTCTAGGAAAAAAATCTCACAACAGGTCTAGTTTCACAGGGCATAAAGTGTTCTTGTTTTCCTAGCACATATTCTATATGTGGAATGAAAAGAAATAAATAAATGAAATTACAGCTAATAAATTTGTTAAGTGCAGAAAGGTTTCGTCTTTACATATAGCGGTCCTCAGTAGCACCACTAAAGTTAAAGGTCTGTCAACATTTTTGTTAATAAACCCCCAATTTTCATGAGTTTATTACTCAGTCATAAAAGCCTTTTTCTGAGTTCAGCTTGCCATATGAGTCCTCAGGTTCTGTCCCACTCCAGTCTGAAGCCTGGGGAGTACACAGATGTGATTCAGACCTGTACTCCACCCTGATTTTGTAGTGCCATTAAAAAGACTTATTTGTCTCTCAAAGAAATAGAAATGTGGAGGCACTAGTCCTTATGTTTATACCACAGAGAAATAGCATCAGAATTTGATAATTTTTAAACAATACAATGGATTTGCTCTGGCTTTATTTAGAACTGCAGGAATGTAAAATGGAACAGAAAGCAGACTTCCAGGATAGGGTTTCCTTTATGCAGTCTGACTTCATACAGGAGCTGTGCAAGAGAAAGGGGAAAGGGGTGCAGTCTGATTTTTAGGTGTCTAATGCTCTACTACTGCCCCTGCCTAGGGTGGTATTAGTTGCACTTGAACCTCAAAGGTATGACTGCTAAGGGACCTGAATGATGTTAAAAAGGACTTTGAGACACTTCTGACAAAAAAAAAACAAAAACAAAAAAACAAAAACAAAAACAAACAAAAAATATAAACAAAAAACAAAAAAAACCCCAAAAACCCCCCCAAAAAACCTAAAACAAAACAACAAAAAAACCAAACAAAACAAACAAACAAAAAAAAACCCCACCCCAAACAAACAAACAAAAAGCCCAACCCAAAACACAACAAACCAGCAACCAAACCCCATGAAAATTTGTTCTGTCCTCCTAGTCCAGTGATCACAGGTGTGTGAAGACAAGGCTTTTTCTCCAGCTGTCTTAAGGGATGAGGAGAGCAAGGATGTATATGGACAATAAAACAGTATCAATTTTTCAGAGTCAAAATTATCAGTCTGAGTAGTCACAGCACCAGGCCTGCCAGAGTTCAAGAAGTACTTGGAGAGCATCTTCAGGAATATGAGAGATTTCTTCGGTCTGTCCTGTGCAGGATCATGAATTGGACTTTGACGGTCCTTGCAGGTCCCATCCAACCCAGAATACTCTGCCATTCTGTGAGTAGGAATAGGATCTAAATTCCCTGCATCCCAGCCCAGTGTTCTAATCACCACTGTTGCTTTGTAATTTGAAATCTTCCAGCTTTTACAAGATGCATCATTGCTTGCTGTCTACAAGGGAGAGCAAGAGGCAAGATACCAGTGTCAGGTCAAAAGAGCCTTGATCTTAGAATTTTTTATGTATCCACCATAGTAAGCCTGATTCAGGATTGATGTGCATCCTATTCCAATTTTACTCTAGAAAAGTTTACATTTGAAATATTTTATTCAGCCACTTGATCTAACCTGTTGTAGGAAATTCGGCATCTGACCAGGTGCAAAGAAAATGTCTTGTCATATTTGGGGAGTGCAGCCATGAAAGGCTCTTTATACTAGGAGTGTAGCTTATTTGCACAAAAGTCAATAGTCTTTTTTCTAGGATACTCACTGAAAGAATCAGAAGTGTTTATTCAACTACTACTTCTTACAAAGCATCTTGGATCCACACGTCCTAGGAGATGTTCCACATCATTAGATTTTAACTAGTCTGCTTTGATTTTATCAAGGTCTCCAGCTAAGTGTTGGGGTCCTCTATTACTGCAGTGTTTTTACCTACCTTCTACACAGTTGTAGGGCAATCAGATATGCAGATATTCTTCAGAATTCATATTCAGATTGTTCAGCATCATGGGAACAGATTTTTCAAGACAATACTCATTAGTCTGAATCCTAATGAGTATCAAAGATGTCTAGGAATAATAGATCAGCTTCCCTGTAGAGGACTGAGAAAGACATCCTGTTGGACAGCCAATTTTCTATTTCTAGAAAATATATATTCAGGTTTATTTAAGTGTCAGGAACCGGGGCATTTGCTCTCACCATGGATTTAGACAGTGGAAAAATCCTCTGTAGGCTTCTGGCTACATAGGATTATATCTTGGAGATCATTCTGAAATCTAACCAAGTTAGAGGAAGCTATGAGTGGAACTGTGGGGCCAGGAGGAACAAGTACCTTGTGTTGCTTTAGGGTTAAATTTATCAGTAGGATTTCTCAGTGTTACTTTGTCCCATTTATCTCGTCCAGGCTTAGCCATTATTTTCTGCTCCCTTTCATTGGTAACATGATGCAGACACACAAAAAGGTGACTATTCATGGCCTGGCAGGTGGAGGATTAATTCTGACAGAGGAAGAATTTCTTGATGAAGTGACTTCAAAGGCAAAATATTGTGGAGAGGGAGGGAGAAGCAGGCAACACTTGTGTGAAGGAAGAAGAGGGTGGCTGTGCCAGTTGGCATCAAACACTAGAAGGATAACCCTCATCCTCAGGGCTGACAGAGCAGCTCAGGTTAGTGCATCGGCAGCTTTGCTTGTGCTGCATCTTCAGCTAACCCCAGCCCCTGGCTGTTTCACATCCAGGGACACAGAGGGCACCTGGACCATGTGTGGCTGCACCAGGCAGAGCAAAGAAAGCTTTGAAAGAAATGATGTATAAAATCCCTTCTGGGAAAACTGAGCTCATTATCCCTACTTCCTGCTCAGCCTGTTGTAGTAGAGCTGACAGAATCCCCAATGGTCTTGAGGCCTTAGTGTAACGTTCCTCTCACCTTTCCACAGTCTGTAGTAGGCCATGGATTTTCTAATTTTTACAGGATTATTAGTTATTATTATTTATTAAAATTCTGTCACGTGGTGTTCCTCAGGCACATGGCTGAGCTGAGAGCTGATCCACCCACCTTGGTGAGCATCATTGGAAAAGGTCTGATGGACTCCTTTCTTCCTTTCTGGACTGCCATCAAGTGGAAATTTCTCTCAAAAGGCAGAATTCTCAAGGTGATTATGGTGGCCTTTGAAGTAGAGGGAAATACAGAAATGCCAGAAATGAATTCCTGCACTTAGGGGCCACTTTCTCACATAAGAACAGTGCTTCTACAAGCCACATGAACAGGCTGTGGGAGTGGAATAGGGATTAGCCATAATCCTTTGCAACTTTTCCACCAAAGAACTCTTACTGTTTTCCAAAGCACACCATGTCCTGAACATGGGTGAAGTTCTGTGGAGGTAGCTGCCACTTCATCCTGAAACATATTGTCTGTAAGGATCATGCAGTTATCCTTGGTGTGAGAAGCAATACCTCTTGTACAGCAGAGGTGAACACTCATCATACTCCAGAGCAGGAAGTGAAGCAGAATGCTCTGCCAAGATCAGTCTCTGTGGGAAATTGAAGGACACAGAAAGTACCACTTTAGCAAACTAGCCAGGGCTTTAAAGCACATCTTCAGCCCTTGTGGTAAGTGTGCTTTAGTTTGCTAATGTATTTTAAAATGTACTACACAAACACAAAGGTAGTTCAGAAACCTCAGCATAATTCTTTACAGAAGTCTCTCATTATGCAAGCCAAGATCAATGAAGACTCATCAGCCAAAGAAATTTTGGTCTCAGGTGAATTGTTAACATCACTTTACATGACTTTTTTCTCCCTTCTCCTCTTGAAAGAAAGTGACTGACCGGTTTAGACAGTGGAAAGCCACACAACATACTTTGAAATAATGCAGCCTCACGAATTTGATGTGTAGGTTTTTAAAATCACTAAACCCAGAAACTGGGGTTGCTTCAGAAGACGAGTTCCAGAGATGGTAAATTTCTCTGAGCTGGACTGAACTTGGGGAATGATCAAGGAAAAACCATACCAAAGACTTTTATTGCAAATCAGCAAGGATTATGTACTCAGTCATGGAGAGCCTTTCCATCAATTTCTTCTACCACCAGGCCAGGGACAACTTCATTTGGCCTTGTGGATTAGAAAGATGTTTAACCAAATTGGTCCTTTGGTTAAAGGCAATGGAGCAATCCCAAATGTTTTGTGTCCGACAATGTCCATGGCCATATAAATAGTTAAGAAAAGTTCTGATGGCTGTGAGCAAGACAATTATCCTGGGACAATAAAATACCGGTTCTACATCTCATCCCCAGCTTTTACAGCTGACTTCAGTAGATTTTATTTAACTGCAAATGCAAGATGAAGTGGGAGGTAGAGGAAAAATGGGGTTCAGAGGCTGCCAGCAGCTGAGCCTGCAGCTTGATCAAACAGATGGTATTGGATATATCAGCTGTATTCAAGAACCTCTGAGGCACCACACAACCTTGGTGGCTCAGTCCAGCCTCTGAACCACAGCACGTTGCTCCTATGTCTCACAAACACTGCTGTAGAGGCCCATGCTCTGAGCCCTTTGTCTTCTTCTTTAGGAGGTATTTCTTCCTTATCTTGGAGAAGGACAAGGGGAGTGAACAGCTGGGACTGAGGGGGTGGAGGACGCCCAGATTTAGTGTAATGGTGCTTGGAAACAACTTTGAGATGCAAAGCAGAAAATGTTGCTTCTAACTTCTTCCACCCTTCACAGATGTTAGCCAGGGAATCTATCTACCACACCCTTTCTAATCTGCCTTAGTGGCAGATCTGAAGCAGTTGTAGCTCAAAGGAACTTGCTGTACTCCTATAGCAACCTCTGTAAACACAATGTCACAGAGGTGGGACCAGCAGACAAATTACCAGCTCACCATCAGGAAAGCAACAGCCAACACCTCTTGTCCTCCTACAAAAATGTCACAAAGTCCCCACTGACTCCTCTTCTTCCTTCAGCCTGAATGATTTCTTCCATTCATTCACATGTGTTCTTGAATTCCAAATCTAGCCGCAGCCCAAGCTGGGGTAGGAGTGATCCTCAAATCTCAGCACAACTCCTTCTTTTTCCATGCATACAGAAAATACTCCAACAGTTCAAGACCTTCTACAGCCACATATTCATGCATAACCTGGATTCTAATATGGCTTTTCCCAAAGGCTAGAAACTCTCTTCTGGTTTATTACAGGTATGGAGGTTAATATCAACTTTCAGCAAAAATCAAGTATTTTAAAGGACTGCAGATTAGTTGTCACTTCTTGCAATAGAAGCCAGCAGGAATTGCAGATATCTAATGAGTGATGGCTACTCCTGGAAGTCTGCAGAGCTGGGGAATAAAATGTGTTTGCTCCTGCCCATCATGAAAAATAAGAAGGAAAGAAGAAGAAGAAGAAGGAGAAGAAGGTGAAGAAATCGTAATTCCTACAGCAGTATTTAGCAGTGATACATAGTAAAGGCATAGCTTTTCAGGATATGGAAAAATGTGATCCTGATTCCAGGGAAGTTGAACAGATTATCAGTTCCATAAAGTATCAGAGCATTGCTGTCAGGGAAAGGAAAAGCCAATATGTTTTTTCGACAAACAAACTAAACAATCTCTAAAACATTTGCAGGCTGCGACTATCAAAACTTAAGGAGAAAATATCATTCACATGTGGACCACAGTTCAGCATCTTGTCTCACAGTTCACTGACAGGAACTGAGAGACAAGATGCCAAAACAGGCAGAGATGTATCCTGGACCAGTTACTGGGGATTGCATTAGATCATCAGTGAAAATTTTCATTGTTTTAAACCTTTCCTTGTATGCTGTTAACACCCCCCCACCTTCTGTTCCCTGTTCTCCATACTCCCACAGTCTCTTTTCCATCCTTATCTGGGTATAATGTCCCCAGTTTTGCCCAAGCTCAAACAGTAACCCAAAGGGAAAGGGGCTAACCTGAGACTCCTGCCCTCCTGAGGGAAAAACCCTCTCCCTAAATCCTCAGTGAGTACAGAACCCATTCCTGCCTTTCTCCTCAAGACAGTCTCTCTTCTGCTAAGCAAGGAACTTAAAACCCCATAACAAAACCTAACCAAACCTCTAAAATTTTGAAAGAGATGTGACAGTTTAAAGGAACTGAGTAAATAGTTTACCCACAAGGACAAACAATATTTTTGTTTCTCTAAATAAGTTGTCTTGGGCATGTAAAATAACTAAAAACCCACAGGAATCTCATGTCTGAGCGGAAAGATCCTTTGAGACTGGACTCCAAAGGGCAGTGCTTTCAGTCCATGACCCTCTGGAAGCCAATTTATGGATGTAAACGTGAAAAGTCCTGGGTTTACAGTTCAACTTAAATCTGTAACCACAGGATATGTTTTAGTGCTCAGAAGAAGAATGAGTAATACATTCATAGCTGGAGGTTTTATAGATTTATGCAGCACCTGCCAGGACTGATCTAAACTTTTCAGATCCTACCAAAAGGGAGAAGATGCACTAGAGGACACCTCGTGAACTCTGCTGGTTGTTTTGTATTAATTGCTAGGTAGAATTGTGAGCTTGCCCTCAGTGTCTTGTCACATCTGAGGTTTGAGGAGACATCCCTCCACCATGTGACTCCAATAGATGCTCTGATGCCAGCACATATTTTTGTTTCTGTTCAAAGATTCCTGATGATTCTCCACAGTTTACGGTACTTGAATCACCAACTCAGGTGAGATTGACAAAGACTTGCTCAAGTCCAAGACTCCAGTAATAAGGAACTAAAAAGTTGCCCCAAATTACTATCTTCAGCATTGCTCTTCACTACACCCTCCCTTTTAATCTGCTGTGTTTTATTGCTTGTTTGTGGTGCAGTTACAACCTCCTTATTCTGTGATTCCCTTCCCTGAACACTTAAATTCCTTATGTGAACTCAACCTGAGTTCCAGGTTAGCCTAATTTTTCTATATACAAATATGTATTTACTGAACATCTTTAAAAAGTATTTGTGTGGGATTTAAGATAACATTGAAATTCCTTTTGCTGATGATTTATAAAGCTATTTTCCCCCTGTCTAGACGCTTTCAATATTTGCAATTAGCTGATGGAAAAATAAACGGTGGAGTATTCTTTCCAAACCTCCATTGGAGAGGAAAAAAGGTCTCCATCATGTAAAGTAAATACTCTGCTGTCAAGTCAGCCAGGAGGAAGCTTCTAAAAGGCAAAAGACATGGAGGATGAGTCTGGCTAGTGTTGTATTAAGGTGTAGAACTTGGATGAGGAAGGGGTACAGAGATTTTATAGCTCCAGGGAAAAGAAGAAGAAAACAAGATACTATGCCAGAGACATTTTTCTTGGGCTGATTGCAAAATTAGCTGGAGCTGAAGCTAATTGATTGTGTAGGCAGATGAAACAAATTTGAGATGACTATAAATAGCAACAGTCTTTCCGTGCAGCTGTAAATCTGAGCTGGAGAGCTGTCTTCAATTCACTGCGAACATTTGCAAACATGGGAGAGAGAATAGAGTAAAATAAAATAAAGGAGAACAAAGCTTGGTCACATAAAGAAACCTCAGAGAGAGCCCAGCACCGAGAGAAATTGTCAGGGTCAGCCTTTACAAGGCAGATGAGAGCTGGAATTTAATCTCAGAGATGTTGTGGCCTGATGCATTTTACCTGTCTCGCCCCCTCAACCACAGCCTGGGAGAGGCAGAATTCAGTTTTTTCTTTTGTCTTTACAGTATTTTGTGTCAGATAGTTTTGCTGTCTCTTCATGAAGGAAGAGGGTGAGTAAAGCAATGGGCTTGGTCTGTTTGTCTGGATACTGGTAGAGAAAAATGCTACATCCCATCAGTCAGTGGAAATGGGAAAGACACTGTGTCCTCTATGCAAACTGAATACATGTAAGCAGACCCTTGCCATGCTTTTTCCCCCACTTTTTAAGGTGGAGGAGTTGTGTTTTTTTCTTCAGGATTAAGCTACATGTTTAAACTCTGCTCTACCATCTGTGATGAGCAATAGCCTGATGAGGGAAGGTTATGGCTGCAACCCAGAGGAGAGATGGCTGTCAGGATTAGGGTCTCCTTTGCATGTGGCCACTGGCAGCTTTCAGCATCTGTACCTGTATCCCCATCCTGGGTGGTCTCCAGAGAAGATGATCTCCCTATGGTGTAAAGACTATAGGCATGGATGCAGCCTTTCTTGCACCACTCCCTGGAGAGCTTGTGAGGGCCCAAACCTTTGACCTTGGTCATTTGTCTACCCATCTGCAGGAGGGGATCACCCTCTACATACCAGGTGACAACATAATTCTCCCAGTTTAAGGCCAAAAGTGTAGAGTTCCATTATATGAAATTGCAGAGTAATTTGAAGAACTGCATGACAGAAATACAATTAGGATGAAAGATGTGGTACTTGGACTTTTTCAAAAAGGGTCATCAGGCTTTTACCACCAGCATTACTGTTCTGGTAATATCTACACTCTGCTCTGCTGTGTTGGAATCTGTGTTCAGCAGGAGAGACTTCCCACACTGAGGAGTTATGGTTTACAGATACAAGCCAGACAAAAGGGTAAAAAGAGAAAAGGCAAACACAAAGGTTTACCCAGGCACTGTTGGAGGCTGTCCGCTTCCCACATCTCTCACAAGAAGGTGAGTGGAGAGACTGTTCTACAAGTAGGGCAAGCAAGGAGTGTTCACATGGTCAAATTGGGTGTGGAGGATGAGCAGTAACTTTTCCAGCTTGAGTAACTCCCTCAGCTGACCATGCTTCTGCTGGGTGATGACAAGGCAGTTCAGGTGCCAGCAAAGGCTAAGCAGAAAGGAAGGACAAGTTGGGGCACTATGTCAGGGCACTTCATTCCACTGTGTGCTCTGCTGGCTGTGGTTCTTCCATTTGATGTGAGCCACCACCCTGGGGAGAAGGCTTCCCTGACCTGGCAGAACCCAGTCCAGCTCAGCAAAGAGCTTCTGTAGTGTTGTTTTGCTAAATACAGTGTACTTACATGAATTTTAAAACTTCTCACCTCACAGCCATAGGGAATGAGCCTCTCTGCCTACACTCAGACCAAGCCCACAAGGTTGTGATGTGACCATGATTCCTCTCTCTGACCCATTAAAACATACCCAAGGTCTGGCATCTCTCCAAGGCAGAAGGAGACTGGATATTTCTAAAATGAGTGTTGGATAAGCAGAGGGCTCATTCGTGTGCTTGGGTTTGGCCCAGCCTGCCAGGCAAAATCTTCTTGGTATGTTTCAAGGCCTGCTGTATCAAAAGCAGCAGCTGTGGTGAGTAAACCAAGGCAGTGGTTTGACTCCTGAACCATCTAGGGGAGAACCCTCTTGGACTGTATTTCTCATGTCCTTTTTTTCTTTCTGATAAGAAAATGCCATTCCAAGACTAACACCCGCCCACTCTCAAAATCGTGCATGCAATCTCCACCTGACCTGCCACCTCCCTCCTGACATTTGAAAGCATCTGTGTTTATCTTCTTTTTTACTGGGTTTCAAACGACAATGCTATGCTCTCATGAAGGATTCTTTTATCAGCTTCAAGGCCAGGAACCTAAAAGAAGTTAACCTGGAGGTCACTTTCTAACAATTTCACTACTCAGTCCAAAGAATCACCTTGGAGATTTCATGTTTAATCAAGACATTTTTACAGCTTTTCTGCTAAAGAGAGAGGTGCACTTTGCTTGAAGATAAAATCCGTCAAATGATGCAATTCATTTCATCTGGCGTCGCAGAGTCTCTGTCCACTTGAGAAAAAACCTCTCTGCATCGTGGAGAGAAAGGCTTCTTTTTGGGGGGATGGGGGAAGGATGATTGTTGGGCCTGTTCTTCAAGTCCAGTTTTAGCATCATTCTCCTGCTGAACCCTACCTGACTGCTCTGAGAAGACAAACAAGGCAAATAGCTCCAAGTGAATATACTCTGCCCAGGTCTGTGTATCAGGTTTGGTCTTTGGTTTCGCCAGCTTCTGAGAATGTCACTTCCATTTAGAAGAGCCTTGCCCTTTGGTATGACACTATCATTTCATGATAGTGTGGAAATAAATGTGGAAATCAAATATATAAATCCACATTTACTTGCCTAAATATCCACTAGTGTGCTATATAATTCCTGTTCTACTTGCAAAAAGCCTGCTCGCACTTATCCTGCTCACAGAGGCACACGGGAAAATTTGGGTCTACCAGCCAGCCATGATCAGGGGGCACTTTCCTTTGCTTCTGCAATAAGAATATTCTACCAAGTTTTGAGACAGTCTAATTTCCATGGCACACCATATGGTTCCAGCTCCAATATGGATTAACACACACACGTCTGAATGGGAATCAGGTGTATCCAAAACCCAGGGCCCCTACCAGGATAAGAGGAGAGTTGCAAAATCCCTGCAATACCTGTATTGACACATTTGAACCAGCTGTGTAGCAAGCAACAAGGAAAGGCTTGTTTTGTGCCTCTTACCCACTCACACCTCTTTCATGTTTTGCCCAGTTGGACATCTGGCATGTTTTTTGCTACACACCCAATGCTGAGCTTTCATTTCAGGCGACCCATTCTGATTCTATCAGAGCTGACTTCTGCCCTTATAAATGCGTGAAACTCAAGGCTTGTCTTGAGGCAGAGCCAAGCACTAGGAACGTTGCTCAGCAATGGGTCAACCTCAAAGGGTTTGAAGCATCTGCTCTTTTGTGCTCGCAGGGATTCACATGCTGATGCCCACAACTGTTGGTCTCTGAGTGAAGCAGATGGTATTGTCCTGGGTGTCTGACCTAGCTGATTCCATCACTGTAGGATTCTTCTGCAGTTCATCTTACATCTGTTTCCCACTGGAACCATGCAAGAAGGGACTTGCTACTGGCATTATGTTAATGGAAACCGAATGTGTGCACCTGGTACATCCTATTGTGCTCAAAAGGCATCCCGAGATGCAATCCTGAGATTGCACAGGGATCTAAAATAACCAAACACTGAAAGGTCTCGAAGAAAGAAGTTGGAGGAGGATCTTATTTGGGCCAACAGAAGGGAGAACATTGTTTCAAGACATAAGGAGAATGAGAAATTAGTCTGGGAGGAGAATACCAATAGACCAAAATAATGACACAGTTTAACCTCACACATGATAATGATTTGACAGAAAAAAGATCTCTTGGGCCAGGCTTCCCAAAGCAAGAGATTCTTTTAATTGTAGCCAACACTGATAGAATTGGCTGCTCTTCAAGTCATTGGTACTTTAACTCTCCAGCTGTGCCAGTCACAGTCCAGTGAGAACTTCAGACATGCTCTCTAGTTCTGTGACATCATTATACGTGGTCAGCAATATCATATTCCCTACTGGGCATAAAAATATGGTCTTAAATATGAATTCAGCTTTGTTCATCTAACACCCTAATGTCTCATCTCTTTTAAGAACAAAACTTTGTGAGCTTCTAACATGTGAGTAAGAAAGAAGCCACCAGAGATGTCAGTAGAATAAGCTGGGTCTCAGGACTGGAAAGAGAGGATCAGAGATCTTCATTCAAACAGACACAAAGCCTTCTGAAGAAAGTATAGGGGTGTGTGGAAGCTGCAAGACAAGCCAGTAGACTGGGTGGGGTGGAGGACAGCTGGGAAAGGGGTGATGCAGTAAAGAATGGAAAAAGTTGCTGGGTGGATCAAAGTCTAAGCAAGGATTTATGAAAGGCATACAAGAAATCTGTAGGGTGAATACCATGAACAGTGACACAATTTGACCATATTCTGAAACTTTTGGAGTAGAGGATTAGACAGATTTCCCAGGAGAAGATTGCCTTCCCAGCTCCTTTACCTCTGCACTTCTCAAGAGCTCTACATTTGCCCCTGAACCAGAACCTCTGTCTTCACTTTATTTTTGACAGTCTTTTGCCTATCAGTTCTTCTAGCTTTCTTGCCTTGCTGCATGCTCCTAGCAATGCCAAGATGGCTTAGCGCTGATTTCTCAGTTCCCCCTAGGCAGGTTCTCTCCCTCTTTTTCATTATTTGTTTCCTTAAAATCATCTGGCTAAGGGCCAGATGCCCTGAATTCCAAGAGATCCTTTTTTTGTGTTTCTATTCTGTCCTTGGGAGATTAAATGATGCAGTGGGCTCTGCATCCTGGAACATATCAGCGTTGGAAGTGGAGAGGGATTTCTGTCATGTTTAAATCTCCATCATATTCACGCAATTCTTCTGTTACTGAACAGCAGCAGGTAGAATGACAAAGATAAAGACAGTAAATCACCAAAAGCTTAGAAAATCTTGGGTATGCTTTAGCCATGTCTGGTAAATACAAAGTTCCTGCAACTTCATGGTGCAAGGAATTCACTCTGCTAGTGCTTTTGAAATATCTCTTAACACCATTCCTTGTCCTCGGCAGGGTTGGAAGGAACAAGTTGTCTAATTGAAGTGAAAGCAATTAATGGAGACATTTTTACTACCCTTATTAAGGGGAGAAAGAGGCTTTGATATAGCACAATATCCACTAGATGATGCAATTAATTTATTTTGGCTGGCCAGTGCTCTTGCCTGGGTCTGTGTGTTATTAGAGGGTGGTGCAATGGTTGTTCTTCCTACTGCTTGCAGGCCCTAGGGTCAGGTTCTGCTCCACCAATAACATGACTCATCTCTGCATACAATAATTCCTCAAGTGATACCAAAGTGACTGTAACATCAGTCAGCTTCCAATCATCTGAATCCAGTAATGATGGCTACTTCCCCAGAATCCTCTTTAGAGCAGCTCACACACTTGTTCCTAACCACAGAATGAAAGTCAGCAGGGAACATGTTGGTTTTCACAAAATAACATGTGAGAAAGGCCCTAGGGTGGATATCATTTACATTTCTGTCCTCATTAATATGCCTCATAATCATTTCATTAATGAATTAAGTTGAATGCCCTTGCAGAAAGACTTACTTGTCCCAGTGTGAAAGATTCCATTGTGACAGGAGGCAACCTACCCAGCTTTGGCTACACAATATAATTAAGCAGCTCTGAGTTTAAGTCAGAGAAAGGGTCATCTGACACCCCTGATTCCTGTTGCCCTTTGGGTAGCTCAGAAGGCAGCTATCAGCTATAAAAAGAATCAAAGCTACCCTTGGATAAACAGATAGGAAAAAAATGATGATAAAACCCTTCTGCTCCCCACGCTTCTATTCTTTCTTTGCTAGTATCTCTTAAATAAGTGTCTTCTAAGACAAATGTGCAACAGAGCTAATTACAGAAAGTGGATCTATTAAGAGAACCACTCTTCTTCTTGGAACCCTGGAAGAATTAAAGCAACATTCTATGTCAATTTTCCACAAAGTTATTAAGAAGTAAAGAGACCTCAGCCAACCCTACCCCAGGTAATGTGATGCTGCTCTGGGGTCATCTCCACTGTGTTTCTCTTGGTTAATGGATGCTAGGGAAGGGAAAACAATGAGATGGAGAATTTGCATCCTCTGGGTTGAAGAAAGCTCTTTGGAGCAAGTAATGCAACTTGATATTTAATTAAATCCTTATGGTCTACATAATTAGAACTACTAGTTATGCAGTAGTTCCAAAAGTTGTTTAGGGAAGCCAGGTTCTTTATGGCAAGGCAAATGGACCTTAAAAAGAAACTCTGTTTTCAGAGAATCATAAAGAAACTCAGGGCTAAAGAAACTCAGGGCTAAAGAAACAAGGGTTTATTTTATAATACATCCCTTATCTATATTATTTCTTTTCTTTGTATTGAAGATAATCCATAAATATCTGTGAATACATCCTAATACTTTCCCTCCAGTTTGACGCTTGTTATGAACTTTCTCCTGTGTCAGGATATAACTGTAGCACTTACAAGAATTAGGAACAACACTCCTCTTTTCCTTTAGGTAAAACCCTGGACGGGATTTGCTCATGAAGGTTGTTGTTGTCTGTAGGGAATAAAACCTTAGCCACGAAACTGGGAAGAAATCTTGCCAGTTCTTAGAAATCATTCCTCTTTTCTGGAGGCTTGGAACAGGATTTCCTGATGATCAGAGCAACAGATCAGCTTGGAAGAGCACCATTATGATTTCCTTGGATTTGACGTTATTTTACAGTATGAATTTAGTGTCTGTCTGTCCTACATAGAACAAGCAGTGAGAGCCAGTTAGGCAGATGAATGTGTTCTGACAATAGCATCTGTAGGACAGAGGCATATTTTTTGCCAGGAAACATTCAGTACTTTTAAATATTTGATATTTTTAGGGTTTTTTTCATTTTCAAGTATTTGTTAATATTTATTCCACATGGGTGACAGATCTGAAAAAGGCACAAGATTCATGAAGATTCATTCACTTTATATGCTGTGGGCATTTTAAGGTCTTGACTATGTTGCATGACTTCCCTGCTCTGCTGGGAATTTCCATCTATTTATTTCACTGGGAACTGAATTGAAATCCTACCAAAATTACAGCATATTTGGCCAAAAAAAGATGCCCAGGAATGTTTCCTGCTGAATAGGTACATATGAATCCCTTTGCAGTAGCAGGTTATTATATTTTGGACTCTGGATATCAGTGCCAAGTTCACTGTGAACACACAAAAAGTTTTGTAGTACCACTGTCATGGCTCAGAACTGATACCAGAGAAAGGAAAAAAAAAACCTGATCTCCTGCCCAAATTCTTCCTCATAATGAGTACGTGTGAGACTAACTGTGATCTCATGGAAATCTCTATTTTGTGGTCATTAGGTATTATTTACATGTCATCAAACTGGCTGTGTTACCTGCTCTGTCCCCTACAACTCACTTCCAGCAAAACCATTGCTGTATCAAAGAAAGAATCTACTTGAAACTCCTCACACCACCAGTTGTACCTTAAACTCTTGTTTACTGGTGTTTAACCCAGAAAAGACCAGCTGCAAATGAAATGAAAGTACAGACATGCAAATAGCATTTTCCAAAATAGGGCCAATGCTCACTTCACACAGATTCTGCAGTATTACACTGCCAGAAAAGGACTAATTATCTGAACCAATGGGAATACAGGGTAGGGGGAGTGTAAGATTATTCCTATAGTTATTGTTACCCTGCTACCACGCAGGCTATATTCGGTGATCTCCATATGTGTAGAAAGATACGACCCACTCATCTCTTTGCTAAAAGATCATATTCCATGGCTGGCAATATTCAAAGAGTGGGAAAGGTCAGAACAGTATTTATCTGAATTACTGGTGTGGATTTTCCCCAGGTTTTGCCTCAGCAGATTATGATACTCTGTTAGCAGGGTCTAACTTGCACTCTGGCAAAAGATGCAGTCATACCCTGTTGTCAACCAGTGTGTGTGCCCATAATTTGACAAATACAATATTAATGAGTTCAATGCAAGTTCAGTGTTTAAAGATACATGTAACATATTACTGGCTTTTTACCATGGGTTTTAGGATTGTATTGTACTACTGATACAATGCACATCAGCTGTACTTCCATGCCTCTCAGCCAGCTGACTCCTATACACCCTGGGGAGCCTCAAGGAGGCACAAACGCTTCTGTTTCTCCCATCTATCTCCAGGCTCCTAACAAAGGTGCAAAATTAAGGGAAAAGTCTATTGAAATTCCCTCCATAGTCAATTGAGGAAAGTTCATCACCGCTAAGACCTTAAGCATTCTTTGAGGGACCTTGTATTTATGGTGTGGCCAGCAGGACTAGGGCAGTGATGCTCTGCCTGCACTCAGCACTGGCAAGGACATACCTGAATCGAGTGTTCAGTCTGGGGCCTCTCGTCATGAGAAGAACAGCATGGGATTGAAGGGTGTCCAGAGAAGGGCAGCAAGGCTGGTGAGGGATCTGGAGCACAAGTCCTGTGAGGAATGGTTGAGGGAGTGTTTAGCCTGGAGGAGGCTCAGGGAGGACCTTATCACTCTCTACAGCTATCTGAAAGGAGGATGTAGCCAGGTGGGCATGAGTCTCCTCTCACAAGATGTAATAGGACAGGAGAAAATGGCCTCAAGTTGCAGGATAGATTGGATATTGGGAAAAAATGCTTCATCAAGTTCATTCCAGTTGTCAAGCACTGGAACAGGTTGCCCAAGGAAGTGATGCAGCCACCATCCCTGGAGGTATTTAAAAGATGTGTAGATGTGGCACTTGGGGATGTGGTTTAGTGATGGACTTGGTAGAGTTGGGTTAATGATTTGACTTAATGATCTTAAAGCCTTTTCAACCTAAACAATTCTATTCCTATTATTCTACTCATAGACTACAGAGGGAGGGTTCTGAGCGCCTAAAATTAGATGTGATGAATCTGGGTATTAAAGCAGAAGTTCAAAGCAGAGTGGAGAGCTCATGCACAAGAGGTTTACCTGAATTTTAAGATCTGTAACACAGAAGTAACCCATTTATGAGCCTTACCCTGTAGTAAGGGCATCTTCTCTGGTGTATAATCCTTACTAGTTTGCACTGTTCTGCTTGATTCCCTTAAGGAATTATATCAATCCATAGGTGGAAGACCTTACAGAGAACAGCAGCTGTCATTAGGCAATGCTCAGAGTGAAAGCACAGAGCGTGCTCCAAATTTCAAGGCAATAATTTATGAACTCTGAGGAGCGATATTACCAAGACAAGCTTTTGATACTTTCATGCTAAGGTAACCACATGTTGTCTTCTCATTGAAGATCATGAAAACAAGGAAGGTAGATGTAAGCAGAAAAAGTGGTGAGTGTCTGATTGGTGTCACAAAGAGGAAACTGCACAAACACTAGAACTTTTAAGTCCAGATCGGAGTTCCTGTGTTACTGCAACCTTCATATGTGATGGTGGGCAGCCTCCTTAAAAGTAGATCCACATATATTTAGGTGTATCAGCCATGAAGTAGGACTTACCTCCTTCCAGGTTGCACTTAGAAGTAGGTAGGCTCAAGCAGAATAAAAAACTAGGTTAAGAAATTGCCATAATTTCCTACTGGAAATGCCAAAATAAGGAGTGACATAAAACTGCTTCCTGCTCTGAGCATCAAGAAAATACCAAGATTACCAATTTTCCCTTCCTTCCTAGACATAAGCGGATGTGCCATTTTTAAATAAAAACACAAAGGGAAACCAGTCTTTGCAGATACATTGTTATTTTGTTACGATAGGTGAACCAGAGGAAAATCCATATACACCAGAAAAACAAACAAACAAACAACAAGAACAAACAAACAAAAAACCCCAACACCGCCACTGACCTGAGACAGAAAGTTTCAATTCTGAATTGGCTGAAAATATTTTGAGTCAGATGAGTTTAATAATGAATTACTTTCCAGTTACAGTGCAGGGTTAGAGTTCAAGACTCTTTTCTCAGTAGATGGGACACTTTGTTATCCTGTAATGCAATGCAGATGTTTCTCTCTTTGCACTGTGAAAGGATGATTATCTATATGGGTTTTCAGAGTTTTCACACAATCCAGACATGGAGCCTGCAAAGAGCAAACTTCCAAACTACATGTCCCAGAAGGCTGTATCACAAGGGAAAAGCTCAGAAGTGACCTGAAATAGAGCATTTTGGGGTCATTTTGGCACACCACAAGAAAACATTTTGATTTCAGGAATGGTGAAATATTTTGTTTTGCTTGAAAATGTCAGGCAAAATGCTGTGACTTTGCCAGAAAAAGAAAAAAGTTTTTTGGGTTTTTTTGATTTTTTTTCCTAAAGTTTCCACCCAGAGAAAAAGTCTTGACATTTCAGCTCTTTGTTCCAATGTGGGATGGAAACAAACATTGAAATGTCAGGATTTGCAGCAGGATGAATTTTGCCAAATTTTTGGTGTAATGCCTTGGCCCCAGAATTTACATCTTACTTTGAAGTATGGGTGGATGCTCAGAGGGTGGAAGGCATTTTGTAAAAGAGAATCATATGTTCATAGGAACCTAGACACCTTTGTGTTCCTGTTCCTGTGGTGTTTTACACTATTTAAAGATTGTGTGAACAGATAGTCAATGCAAATAAACTGGAAGACAGCACAAATCAACGTAGAAACTCTCATCTATTTACTTTGTTTTCACTCCTTCTATAAGTGGGGAAACTGCCTTAGCTCTGTATCTAATTTTAACTTGATTAATGAAAAGCAGGAACAGTGGGAAGCTCTTGTCTTGAAATCTTTGAGAGTGATGCTTGAATGAGGAAGGAGGAGGAAAAAAAAAACCAAGTCAACCTTGGACAGCTTGGCCCAAGGCTGGCTTTGGAGATATGTCAGCAAGTATGGCAAACATTGTAATATGCCCTATTGGCTGTAAGTAATTAAGCAACATAAATCTGAACTACTGTCACAATTCACAATACAGGACAAATATCCTCAGAGGGTTTTGGTTCTGCCAGCATTGAACAATACATTGGTGGGAATCAGCCACAACAGGATTATGTGTTGCTATTGCTTTATGGGGAGCAGGCACCTTGACAGAAGTATTTATACTTTTACTGCCTTCATGGATTCCTTAGAACACCATCTTTTACATGGCCAAACACAAACTGCAAACTAAAAAGATAAAGAAATACAGAAGAATTGGAAGACGCTTTCTGCTATCTCAGGATAATCCAATTATTACAGCAGCAGAACATCTATACCTGCTTTGGAATGCCACACATGAACACCTAGAGGTGGTAGTACATGTCAAAGCCTCCAAGGCCAGGCTGTGTTTAGGTGCAGAAAAGCACAAGGTTGGTGTACAAAAGAGCATTTTTTTCAGTCAGCCCAGAACCCTACCTACAGGAGGCCTAAGGTAAATATTAGTTCAGAACTCCAGGTAACGTAGCAGGTACAGAGAAACTGTTCCCTGTTTCCTCTGGACATCCAGTCATCAGAAGTGGGGGGCTCTGATCAGATTATCACACTTGGAAACCACCAGTGGACCTGTCCTTCATGAGTTATCCTCTTCCTTTTGGCCACAGGGGCTGCTGGACTTTGTACTCTTCCTGGCAGCCACTGTCCATTCCAACCCATGCAAAAGTGGGACATTGCATGTAGTCATCTCCATAACCTGGAACTGACCAAAAGACACTCACTTGAAAGTCCCTAAATTAAGAAATCCCTTTGTACCATCTTATAAATACAGTGGCTTTACCTTTCCATTTTACAAAATTCTTTGAATCAGCAGGTAGATGGCCCAGTGCCTTGGACAGATGTTGAATTTTTGCTGAACAAGAAGGGAAAACTCTCACCTCCTATTCTAAATTTATGATTTTTCTGGTTTAACAGATCTGAAAAGATCTGAAAAACCTAATCTAGAAGTTTCTAATATGTACAATCAAAAATGGTCAGAGGTATACAGACATTGCAGGCAGTCCAGAAAGATGGAATGAAGTATTTTCAAAATCCCAGGTGGATTTTTTCACAAATTCTCAAACAGTGAACTGCCAGAAGAGATCATTTTGAGTGCACAGGGAACATGAAGTTATTTGAGTAATTTGTCAAGGGTATATTTCACAGTGCAATGAAGATGCTAGACAAGGTATGAGTGCTAAAAAATCATGTCAAGGCTGCTAGAATTACACCTTTATTATTTATTTCACAATCTCTGAGATATGGGATGAACTGGATTAAATGCAGTACCTTTTCACTAGGAAAAACATTTTTTTACAAAAAGATTTTTGTATTCATGTAACGCACAAAATTTTGCAACAAGACACTGGTTTCCTCAAGGCATAGGTGATTTATCTCAGCTGGGCATGGAAAAAGGCCAACATTCCTTCACCTCCACAATACTGTTCTTTGTCGCCAAAAGATACCAGCAACTTAGACCAAAGGGTTGTTCTGGCTTCAGGTGTCTCGTAAAGAATGAAACAAGGAGAGTTTTCTAGCTAAAAGGTCATGAGCTCATTTGCACTCAAGGAAAAAGATGAAGGTGAGTGGGACTTTCAGAAACAGAGGAACTTGTCTTTTCTTCCACCTTGAGTTCATTGGGAAGCTGACCTTTTAAAGATGGTCCCTCAACTACATAAGTTTAACAGTTTGTGGTCTGGACCACTATTTCATAAAAGCTATCACGTTTCTCAGGGTTGGCCTGACAAGCAAACTCTCAGTCAAGTGACATTCTACAAGTTTTTCATTACTTTGCATGAATGCTACTCTCACTCTGGGACATAATCATCACCTTTTCAGGCCTCTCAGCCCCTGAAGAGAGAAACTGGCCACAGTGCTTTTTCTGCTTTGAGTCCCACCCATGCTCTGAGCCCTGGGCTGCCTCGCAGATGCCTCCAGCCTGCCTGCAGACCGCCTCCGCAGGCAGGCAGAGTCCTGCTCTCTCCAGCTGGCATTCCTACCTGGAAGGATGCTCTCCAGCTATGCAAGAGGCCATGGCCAAAGTCTTAGCTTGTGGGCAGCAGGCAAGCACAGTCTTGAGGCCACTGTTAGCAGATAGTAAAGACATGTCCAGAAAATCAAGCGAAAAACTTCGGGAATGACAGCTCTGAAGATATTGACCCAAGGTAGAAGGCCGTACTAGTATGGAAGGCAGAAATAACATATGCTACTGAGCCTGAACAGTCCCTTCCCAGTAGCCTAAGAAAAATTCTCAGTGAAACATGGCTAAGCCACTACCTTGCATATGAAAAGAATCTGTCATATATCTAAGATGTCAGTCCTTTGCCTAATAAAAAAAATGTTACATTCTCCTTTCCCTTCTGGAACACAAATGACTTCCAAGGATATAAAATTGTTTTTAATGATTTTCATATCTCATTACTAAGGCAACAATTAGAAGTCTGGATTAGACTTTGCCCTACTTTTTTCCTAAGAGCTGTGGATTCTGACTCTGAAGGAGTTTGCTCTTCTGGACATCTTCTAACTCTTGTTGCTTCAACTCGGCACAATGCTGCCTAACACCCATCGTGATATTTATCGTGATAACACCCACTCATCTCCCAATGAGCCTTGTGTAGCCCCAGTGCCAGACTGCACTGCAAGATGTAAGCATCATCAGAACAAACATGTTGCTGCCATGGCTGAGGATCCAATGAATTGAGAGAGATGGATTCCAAACTGATGCTGATGAAGAGCAGACAACCAATTTTCCACTAAAAAGTAAACACTGGACAATTCGACGTAAGCAGAACTAGCCAGCCCAAGGGGAAAGAAGACAACAAAAGGATGAAAAAGAAAAAAAATCCATGCAGATCCCACTGCCTTTTTTTTTTTTTTTAACTACAATAACTGAATGTTCCCAACCTCCTCACAAGGGAAATTATTTTATGTGCTAATGTTAGAGGAGAGGTTTGGAGGCTGCCTCAGTGAAGAGAGTCATGCAAGGTATCATAGAAAAAAATAAAGGAAAACAGTAGTGAAAGAATAGGGATAATAAAATATATCTTAAAAAGAAAAACAGAGCACTAACTAAAGGTATTTGGAGCTGAAATGTTTTCAAAGGGGAACTTGCTCCTTTTTGTCTCAAGTCAACCACAAGACTGCTTTGATGGAGTGGAGAGGGACAGTGGAAAAGGTGCCATATTCAGACTCAGCTGGGCAGGGCTCTACTCCTGACTTAAATCACCATGTAACCCTAGGCAAGTTCCTCCCCTTTCCTGGGACTCATCTTTCCTCCTACTGTTTGCCTGTCTTCTCCAGTGTACCTGTGACCTCTGGGGCAGGGAAGAAGACAATGTTCCAAAGCTGAGAACATTCTGGGAGCGTCTTACTTGAACAGAAGTCCTCTGAGCAGCCAGAAGCCCTGCTGGTGAAAAGACTCCTGTCTCCCTGGCCTCGTCAATATTTTGCCAGGAAGCAGCTGAGCTCTTGGCAGCTCTGATGCTCCAGGCATCCTCAGTGGCACCAGGAAACAGCTTTGAAGTGGGGGATTTTCCTGAATGGCAGGGATTCCCCACATTTTCCCAATCCAAGATCCAAGACAGTAGCCCTGGAATTCCCAGAATTCAGAGCTGTTGGCTGATTTTTTTCTCCTTTTTCTTCGTCTTTTTTTTTTCCTTCAGAAAACAGCCAGGCAAAAATCTTTTCATTCCTCCTGTCTTACTCTCTAAAACAATAAAAAGAAAATCTAACAGTAGACTCTACTACATGCAAAATTATGTCTTTCCTACAAAAATTAGAAAAGAAACCCATTTTTAATATGTTGGAATTGATCAAGAAGTCATTCCTGCTAAGAGCTGTGAGACAGAATCTTTATGTCCCTCCTTAACCTTCCAGATATGAGCAAATGAGCACCAGTGTCTGGGTCAGACCACAAGTTCAGCTGTGTTGGCATCCATAGCTAGCAAATTTCAAGGGACATTAAGGACACCGCAAACATGTTCTGAACCTTCCTCAGGGCTCCCTTCCTGACTCAAGTCCTGTGTGGCTCTTGCTGAATCAGAGGTGTGTCTCAGGAAAAGTATTTGCTTCCGAAAATCTTTCTAGTAAGAGTTTGAAGCCAGGTAAGCAACCTGTGGAGTGAAGCTGGCTTAGCTAAGCATGGTGAAGAAATATCTATTTTCATTAGTGCTGAACAACCTGGCTTCACTGGTACTGCCTTTAAAAGGTTCTAGACTCCACTTATTGTCTATAGAGATAGATATGTACCCTCAGGAAGTAATTCATCTCATCTTGGGGTACATGTCCCCACATTTCACCCCTTCCCTCCTCCTGGTAAAGGCAGTCTAGGGTGTCTAGCTCAGCTTTAGAAAACTAAATTTTAGATATTCAGGCTGAGGTGAATTTCCCCTACAAGTACCAAGTATCTGTGACAGACGTCACAGGATCACAGGTAAAAACACAGACCAAGAAAGTATGATGTTTCTGCAACTGTGCTGTTACTCCTCTGGCTGATGGAAGAGATATCCGTGGAAAACAAGTGGTATGGTCAACAGTCTCAAGATGCAGTCCAGGAAATCCCTGAACTACCAGCTGTGATATCTGAGAGGAGATCCCAAGGAACAGATCAGTCAGACAGATTTTCTCACTCTTTTCCTTCCACTCTCTGAGACAGGATGCAGTACCAGGGATTGAAGGTTGTTTGAAGGTCTGACTCTGTGATAGTTACCTTTTTATTTCTTCTTGTAGCTCACTCCCAATAGCTCACCTAGAAGCTAATGGGATATAAATATGTCTTTATAATGATAGGCACGGAAAAGTAGAAATATTCACCCACATGGGAAGGGTCACATTGGAGTCCTTACCACTATCAGACGCTGAACACAGAAAATTGCATAGAAGAAAGTGTCTCAATCCCCACTTCAGCATTTAAATCACTTTATCATCCTATTTTCACCACAGGGAAGGAAACAGAGACTTTCTGACTTCTCTGCTCTTGGCCACCTTGGTTCCTACATCGCTCAGGTCAATAAAGGTTGCACCATGCCAGGAGTACTGCACATGGGAGTCTTCACAGCCCAGATGTGTCCAGCAGCAGTTGATACATGGATTTGCATCTTAATAACTTAATAACATCTTGAATAACCAGCTCTTGGTTCAAAGAGGTTCAGCCCTACATACAACATAATACACTGCTTTTTTCCCTTTCTCCTGCTTTACTGTATCTGAATGCTATGTTCTCTTAGGAGTGCAATTTTTGGAAGGCAGCTGGTCACCGACTCAGAAGAAAAGCTCTAAACATTTAATAAATTAAAAAGACTTAATGAAATAGAAATATTCATTACCAAGAAAACCTATTTTCTGGATTAGAATTCTCCCAAATAATGAGCTTTTCACAACACTCTAGAGATGGGGTTTGGAGCTTTCAGAGCCAGCAACAAGAGAATTATGTACCAGGGTCCAAAATCAGCCAGAGGGTTTACCTCAGAATGATCCCCTTTCCCTTCTCCTCAGATGCTGCTTAAACTACCACTGCACTGTTTTGAAAGACTCAGTCCTCGAGATGGCCCTCAAATTCCTTTTGGAACCTCCCCCCTCTGCATTGCCAACCAAGTCTTCACTTCATAAGCACACCGCCCTTAATTTGATTTCCACCCCTTGGGATTTACATCTTTGATGTAATTCTGTTAACGTCAAAGACATTATGGCAAGGACTCATCTGGGATCTTGTGTGCAATTGTTCTGTTCCAGGCTGGAGGAATTCACATTCCTCCACCACACCCAAATCTGCCCTGCGTTATCAATACTCCGATAAGCAATTCAAATGACTTTAGACTGGTTAAGGAATTAATCTACTCATATTTTCTTCCTTCATTTTCCCTGGGTTCCCTCTCCTTTGATTTTTCACTTTTCAGCCATGACATTCCTGCTGATTCCTAGATCTCTGGATTCCTACCTCCTCCTTCTGTTGTTGCTAATACACAACTCTGTCTGGAGCCAGATTTAATTAGACCACAAGAAAAATGAACCACAATGAAGTTACATCAAGGGTGTGATTTCAAGACACAAGAGCACAAGAGCCAGGAAACACAGAAGACTGGGGAAAAAAAACCAGCAACAACAACAAAAAACAAACTAGAAAAGAAGAGGAAAAAATTACAACAAACTTTGTCCTAACCCTGTAGTGTCCCACCTCTAGCACAGCTATTATGTTCAAACACAGTTTACATAGTAAGCAGTTGCTGAGGAAAAGCCTTGGAAGGAGAAGGAATGGCCTGGAGAGGATCTGCTGGAACACTTTGGCCCTATAACCTTATTGTGTGTAGGTTTGATGCTGTGCCAAGCTTATGACACTTACATCAAGGTTGCTCTCTGCAGTGATGCACCACTGAAACTAATTCACCTACCCATCATGGAGTTTACAATGATTTCACTGTACTTTTGGTTGAGAACATGTTACCATTACCTTCCCTTTTTTATTACCCCAAATGCCTTTCCAGGTCACAGCACACAGTGCTCCAGGAACTTCTTTGCTGCCATGATGTTATGTCATTGTGTAAATTCAGCAATGAATACAATAGAGACCTGGTCTATCCCAAGGCCTCCAGACACTGATGTAATAGGAATAATGAAGCATAATCATCAGGAAGAAAATGGCATGCAGCTCTGCCCTGTGGAGTATGGAAATGGATGCGGGTGACTGACGCTGATGTAATTCACTCCTACCAAATGGAGGCAAAGGGCCCAGAAAAAGGCTCCTCCTGCACAGCACCATCAGAGTTATGCCAGTTTCAGTAAAATCCCTCTTTGGTGCGAGAACCATCCTAGTTATTGTAACATGGTGGAGTTTGAGGCTGTGCCTTCTTAGGTTTGGGGTTTAGTTTCTCCCTTGCATTGATTACTTGCAAAAATTGTTTTATTTTACCTAAAGGAAAACAAATAGAGGAAGGAACATTGTCTGATAACTTGCATGCTGGGTAACACATTAATAGAGATCTGTTCCTAGATTATATTCTAGAATATTTCTCCCCTCTTGGTCCCTCAGCTTCCCCCTTCATGAATTAAAATAGCAGAGAAAAGTTTACAAGCTCTGCACCACTATTGGGAATTCTAAGCTTAGAAGGATGTAGTTGGTTTGGAATAGTAAATACTCAAGTGTTCAGTTAGAAATTGTGCTGAGCAAAGTGCAGAGCACTAGTTAACTTTCTATTGATTTATAATGGAGCTTTTCACTTTGGTTCTTGGATTGAATTGGATCTCTGTGCCTGTGAATTACTCCACTGAGAGCTGGAACACGTAGTCATTGATCATGTCTCATTTCTTCTAGGGTTTCTCCCACTTGGGAAAGTGCTGCTAACACAAACCTCAGGCTCATAGTTTCCCAGGACAAGCAGTTCTGTAGCTGCAAGGACATTTGGTTGGAGGTTCAGTACTGTGATTTGGTAAGATGAAAACTGGAGATAGGGAACTTCTCTCTGTAATGAACTTTTTAGTGGACTTTCCTGGTTAATTATATGCCAGATGCTTTAAATGGCAGGCTGGTTAAAACCAGAGGGGAACAGGGAGGTGAGGGAGGTGAGGCTAGGCAACTGGGGAATCTATAAATGCAGGCAAAGCTAGAAAGTAAGCCTTCCTTTCAGCTGGGCTCATCTGGCAGCTGGCTGGAGTTAGCAGGAGATGAGAGAAATTTTGTTAGTGGTGTATACCACCTACTTTTAGATACAGCTCAGTGGGGAACTTTATTGTTGGGTATGGGAGGGGTTTGGCTTCAGCTAGTCCTCTCACAGATGCAGTCAGGCTCTTCAAAGAACAAATTTAGTCTCCAAATTATATCTACCCTTCGGCATTTCTGAAAGGCTCACGGTGTGCTTAGCTGAATAGAGAACAGTTATCAAGTCAACCACAGGATTTTGCAAACCACCTCAGCATCGTTGTAGGTATCTCAGTTGAACACACCTACTCTTTCTGCAGGTATATGGGAGGAAAATGCTAAAAACAATTAAGTGAACTCCCGTGGCTCTACGTGCTCTCTACTTACTGTGCAGTGAATCAAGGAAAAACCATTGAATCACACAATGGTTTGGGTTGGAAGGGACCTTAAAGATCATCTAGTTCCAGCCCCCCTGCCACTGAAGCTGAGCAATATGCTACTAATATGCCTCCTCTCATGTTTTGAAAGACAGAGACTGGAAAAAGATGGCAATATGATCTGATCTGGAAGATCTGTTTGTGAGGAGAAACTGAAAAAAAAAGTGGGAAATTGAATGTGCTGCTTGTTCCTTGACTCTGTTGACAGATGTACACACACAAGCAGCTTTTACAGCAATCAGGAGTAAGTGATGAGTTTTCTGCCATTAGATATTTTTTGCCAAGCACAACAAGCTTTTGAGAAAGCATGAATCTTTCAGCAAGTAACAGAAACATTTACAGTTAGGAATATGCATTGGGGAAAAATGAGATATTATGGAAGAGATGACCTGTGAGATAAATCACACTGAGAATCAAGGAAGCAAGTTGCTTTTTCTACTTCTTTCCCCAACCTCCTGGAGGGCTCTACATAAGACTTTTTTCCTTCTGAACTTGTTCCCCATTTGGTTTTAACTTAGAGTGGAAGGACCTTCTCTGTGTGTGCAGTTCTCACAACAAGTGATCTTTTGATTTTCACTGATTTAGTCTCTTTAGCCCCCCCAAAGTAAAAGACAACCCTAGTACTCTCCCTTTTCCATTGGACTGGAAATAAATTTCTCTCCTAGATAAATTGTGTGTGTGTCTTCTTCTGAAGTATCTATCCTGGCTACTCACTCGTCTGTCTCCCTCAGTACAAACAAGACTAAGCCTATCCTCGGAGAAAATAAAAGGGCTAAAGACTTGGGAAAACCACATGGTTTCAGGAGCAAAAGAAATTTGAGGAGGAAGGGTCCCTGAAAGGCCACTTCTTACACTGCTCCAGTAGCATACCCAACACAGTGTGAGCTGCCTGCTGTGCTCAGCTGAAGAGGAGGCAGGAAGCAGATCACTGGGAACTTCCACTCCTTGAGGCTCCTGGTGCCACTACTCCTGGGCCTTTCTCCCTGTACACCTTGCATCTATCAGGAGAGCCAGTTTGTCAGATCCAAATCTTGGTCTGTTAGCCACTAAGATACCCAGGCTTCTGTGCACCTCTGTGAGACACCAGATTACCTACTAGGGTAAATGCTATCTCTTTCTGTTATGCTGTCCTAAGCAGTTATCTTCATGCAGAGAAAATTTGTCTGGGCTGAGGAGAAATTCCAGAAGCAACAGTGGGCAGATAAAACCAAGAAGGTTTCAAGAGTGATGGAGCCAAAACCTGGGCTCTAAAGACATGTCAGCAGCAGGGATTAAGGGCACAACTGAGCCTGTGCATTTACTGATCAGCAAAAGGCCCAGGAAAAGGTTCAGGAAAAGAAAGCTCCAACTCAGGCTCGTTGGCCTAATGTGTCCTTGTGCCCTTATCATGAGTAGTCCAAGCAGTGTGCTGCTGCTCTGCGTGGCAGGAGATGGGCAGAGCCCTTGGTACAGCCTGCAAGGGGCGCACAGCAGCCAAGTCAAGCACTGTGACAATAACCCAGCAGTGGCAGAACAGGCCTACATCTGCAGGCTGACTCTCCTGCTGCTTCTGGAAACGGTGCCTCAGCAGAAGCAACTGGGAGAGGTTCTGTAAGTGAGGGATTGGGCTGGTTTCCGTTTCCCATACTCCACATTTTTGGTGGCCTTAAAATACCTTTTGAAAGTGCAGGATATGGATATGCAGTCAGAACATTTTTCTACTTCTGGAAATGTTGTTCCTGCACTGAGCTGCCCTCATTCTCCACTTTCTTCTCCCCTCTGAGATGGAAATGCACGAGTAAGCCTATGTATTATTTGCAAACTTGCAGAGAGGCCAGATCTTCTCATGGTTGAATTACTAGCCAGCCACTCATCCTGCCTCAAAGAAATGCTTTCTCTTGTGAAACTTTCCAAGCTGGTTTAATCCACCTTGGGTGGCAAACTCCATGATCTCTTCGCCTGCTGGCACACACTTTGCATTCACCAGAGCTTAAATTAGCTCTGGGTAATTCCAGCAATGTCTCAGTCTGTGGAAAGGATTCTCCAGCTGAATGCATCATGCTGCATGCTCTCCTCCCTCTACCTGGGTAGTCTCTTAAGTTCAAGGGCTGGGAAGCAAAGGGCCAAGAAGGAAAGAGGGAATGAGCCAGTTATTTGGAAATATTAGCATATCCTCTCTCTCCAAGGCAGGAGACTGAGCAGTTTGAATAGGAGATGCCTCAACAGCCATTTCACAGGAGGCCATCACAGCTGGGGACTCCTGGCAGGATCAAATGGATCTGTGCTCTTTCCTTCTAGACAGGGATGTCTCTCCTTGTCTATGTTCCCCCCTATCTCCAAAGTGTCACCTGCACTTATGGCCCTCCTCTGGGGTGGTTTGCAGCAATATCCTATTTCCCATCTATAGGGACAGGGATACTCTTGTGACAGGATTCACCAGAGGGTGCTGTTACACATAGCCTTTTACATTTTTTCCTAGCCTGGAATTATAATGTAGTCTTTTAAGGGGACACTGAAATGTTGCCAGTTTTAATATGTCAGCTCCTTTTCTGAGTGGGAAGCTGCAAAAAATAACAGGTTTTTCCTCTTCTTCCTCTCTTTTTCTTTGAGGGGTTTAATTTGGGGGGGTTATTTGGTTTGGGCTTTTTTTTTTTCATCTTTTTTTCTCCAACTGTCAACAGGAAATTATTCTTGTTGCAGTTTTCCTCCTCATAAGAAGGAGTTTACTGACTGCTTCTGTTCTGCTGGGAAAGCATAATTAATTAGTTTTACAATCCTGACCTGCCTGCCATGGGCTGTGTTTCTCCTGTGGTAGAAAACATCTACATTTGCTATGTCTCCATAGAAAGAAGGATGCCCCAGTTTCCCTTCACCACCACCATGAAGACCTCTGAAGTCTTACTTGAGCCCAGAGGACCAGGTTCATTCCTATCTGGAATGGAGGGAGTTAGGGACAGGCTGCAGGGACAAGCAGTTCAAAGCATTTATCAGTTCTCCCTTCCCTGAGAAGAAGAGGATGGCAAGGATCAGGCCAAGGGCCTGCTGTTCCTGGGCAACTTGACAGCCACAGAACATGTTGCAAACAGCTTTCAGGCTTGCAACAGAGACCTGTTTGTTTTCCCTGTTTAGTTTGGGAACCATGCATCCAAGCAAACTTTGTATGTCTCTATGTATAAGCCTATACTACAGCCTATTGATTTCCTTCACCCTTGGCAAGCATATCACGGAGGATTTTGGCTTTGCCTGTAATCTCTTGAGTGGATGAGACTAGGAATTTAAATGAGAGCTTAACTTGCTGACTGTCTGCACTGCCCACAGGATGGCTGCTCCTTTGGCTCCAGTCTGGAGCTGTCTGGGTGAGAAGACTTGGGTACAGGGCAGGAAGGGCTGGTTCCCATCTGTGCTCAGCCCCTGCAGACGCTGCAGATGAAACTGGTTCCAGGGACTTGGCTCTGCAAACCGGATCCAGAACATGAGCTTGTCCCTGAGAGGCTGCTCAGGTACAGGCTCTGTTATTTTTGACATATGTCTGGTTTTAATCTTGAAGCAAGGCCTGGATGCACTCTCCTGGCTCACCAGCAGTGTACTCTGTGTTGCTTTGTGGTCCAAGCACAAGATACTGAATCCATTTCTGCTTCTCCCTGTGCAAGAAGAAGCTGGAGGAAACATGAATCTATGGTGAGAAGCTAACATCTTATTTCTGGGGTGGTCTTTTTATCACCATATGGCTTTAGTGGGAGCAGTGACCACCCATGCAGTAGAAGGTTTGGTGATCCAGTCTACAGCTTCTACAGAGAGCGGTTTTTTGATCGCACAACTTTGCTTGCGATGTGGTTTCCTCTAAGATTTTCAAGTCAGAAGTTCTGTGAGTCATCTTAGATTTTCCTGCCCTAAAACTAACTGTAACAAATGAAAATATAGTCAAATAATACATTTGAGTAAAGGTAGGTCTTCTCCTAGTGAACAAATAGGAAGGCACCAGTAAATTTCAGTCCATGACCACTTTGCTAATCAGAAGAGCTTTTTCCAAATTACTTTATAGCTTGAAAGCCAACAGAAAACATGGCCCTGAGGCATTGGAAAGAGAAGGTAAGCAATAAACTTAGTAGTGGTGGGATGTGTATCAGTCTCTATGTGATTTTATTTATTTTTTAAAAAAATAATCATACTAAAGGCAAGACTCCCCATAAGAATCCCATCAGATACCTTTCTATCTTATTCCAGCTGGGAAGTGATACTTTCTTTGAGTGTTGACATATATTCTCTTCTCCACTTTGATTTACCTCCAAAAATAGTCCTGAGTTAATCCTTTTTATATTCATGAATTTGAAATAATCTTTCTATCTGTGCCAAGCATTTACAAGAATTGTAAACTTCTCCATCAGTTGCACAGTGCTTAAGGTCACTGAAACAGTTGTCAGGATGCTGGCTTGATTTTACTGAAAGGGGAACTGGTGCTCCAGCAGTCAGTGCTTGAGGACCTGAATCACCACTGCCAGAGAGGGGTGGGGAAGGAGGAAGTTTTCCTCTTCCATGTGATTCCTCATATGATGCTCTCAGGCACTGAAGTGAAATCCTGACAATAACACATCCACCCAGGAAATGGGTTAGAAAAGGCCCATTTCACTGCTTTCAGTGAAATTTGTTAAATCCCCATTTGCCTGCATTCTGACCCTGTAAATGTGTATAGAAAGTTGGGGAATTATATTCTTGAAGGGGTTAGAGTGTTTTATTTTAACAATATTGAAGTAAGCATCTTTGTCTATAACCTCTTAAGGAGTTTGAAAGGTTTCATTCAGTGGTGCTTATTGTGTGCTACACAGACAATTGAACTGGCCTCAGAGAGGCAAAATATCTTAATTTGGTCCATTGATACCCACATGGGATAGGGAGAAACACAAGTAAAACCTGGATGCTCCAACTATTTCCAGGGAGGAGAAGTGAGTTTTCCAGAAGTTCTCCTTGAGATGTGGCAGTGATTAAATTTGCTGCCCCTAAGAACTACTTTAATGGGGCCCCTAAAGCCGGTCTAATAATTTTTGGTTTAAGAAGTCAGAATAGTCAGCATGGATCTACCATACACAAACCAGGTTCAACCAACCTGATTGCCCTTTGTGATGCCCTTTGTGAAATGACTGTGTGAAGAAGGGGAGAGCAGTAGATGTAGTATTGATTTATTTAGGCTTTGAAGACAGCCTGACACAGCATTCATGTCACAAAGCTCATGAAATATGAGCTAGTTGGTTGGATAAAAAAAATATCTGGAGTGCTGAGTTTAAAGAAGAACATTAAATGACTTGGTTTTGGCTGGTAACTACAGGAGCATGCCTGGAATCTGTACTGTGGTCAATATTTTCATCTGCATGATAATACAGAATGTATCCCCACCACATTTGCAGATGATACTGAATTAGGGGGAATGGTTGATGTTTTATATCAGAGAACTTTTGGTAAGAGGGAGAAATTTGAGGGGTGAACTGACAGAAACCTTACAAGACTAAGGAAGGAGAAGTACCCATAAAGCAGAGTAACCCCACACATTGATACTATCTGGAAGGCAACTGGCTTAGCAGCAGCCTTCCCCAAAAGAACTTTTAGGGTTGGGATGTGTACTAGGTTGAAGACATGCCAGCAGTGCTCTGTCACTACAAATAAATCCTATTGCTGCTCAGCTGCATTACAAAGAAGGTGCCAGAAACTTGAAGGAAGCTGGGGATATCTGTGCATTGCTATAAGGCTGCAGCAGGCTACAGTAATTTGCTCTTCACCATTCTCTGCTTTAGCCCACCTTATATGCTCGGTCATCTATCACCTGATCCAAATATCACTTTGTTCATCTAGGACTTAAGGCAGAAAGATCAAAGCTCCCTTGGGTACCACTCTGTAGGTTCTAGTTACACCTATGGTTGAAGTGGAGACATATTTACACCTTGATTTGCTTCTGGGAGTTCCCTCCTCTTCCTCTCTCACTCCTCCCCCGCACCTCCGAGCTTGCAGTCAACCTCAGCTGAATATCAAAAGACATCAGAAATGTGAGACAGCTGTCCAGATGCTCAGAGAAATGACCTGAGAAGAAAGAGTCAGGTGATGCATCCCAGGAAACGGATCCTGTCCTAAGCGGAAAATGCATTCATCATTCAGATAACTTCTGCCACAGAAAAGCCATCTGGATAAACAAGGACAGAATTACACAACCATTATGCAGATCCTCATTCCTTCCTGGCCAGTTGTAAAAAGACAGATGTGTAACACAGGGTTTTGTCTGCAGGTAGAGAGAGAAGGAGACCATGAGGGAAGGCTGGGATTTCTGAGGCCAGCAGCAAAAAGAGAGTGATTTGCTTCCTTCATCAGATCCTTTGAATCCTTTACAAGACTTGTAACTGGAAGTTGGTCAGTGGAGGGCTCAGTTCAACACAGTTATGTTGCCAGGAGATGTAAAACAAAGAGAAAAGGGGAAATGGGATTCTCTGAAGTCCATTTGTGGACTTCCACTTTCTCCAGCTTCATCACTGCTAAACAAGCCAACATGAGGTATCACTGCAGGACCTACCTCCCAACTACAGCTCAACCCTGCTGCTGCTCAGCTAGGAGCTGCTTTTGACCTGCTGGAATTATTGACTGACCACCTTGCATTAACTCTCCTCACACAGCAGCCCTGTGTCCCCACATCTCTCCCGGCTACCCTTTAACCTGCACCCCAGCCCTCCAGCAGGAGCTCCTTCATGTCCTGTCTCTCTCATGGGGAGGGAAGTAGTCTCAGATGTTTATTGGCTCAAGGAACCAAAGGAAGAATTTGATGGAAGAGTGAGAAACTGAAGTTCAGTACAAATAACTGGAGCATTGTGATGACTTCCCACAAGGGCAGCAGGGAGGAGGAATAAATTCTCACTTAAGATTCACAGGCTGACTAGAGTCTTCATTTTCCCCAGTGTTGCCATTTATAACCCCAAGTAATAGGAGAAACATTAACCAAGGAAAGCCAAATGTTGCCTCTCTCCAATGGAGGAGCAGGCCTCTGAGGAAAAGTCATGTTCAGTGCTAATTTCTCAGTTTGGAAAGGGTCAACACTGACATCTGAGTGACATTCTCAAAAAGCATGCAGATCCTATACACCCCAAAAGTCAAGTAAGGCCCAAATACAGTATGAATACCCCACTGCTCAAGAGGGAAGGCTGTAGGACAGGCTGAGAAGTCATAGTAAGCCATATGAATGCACAGATTGGCCCTCATAAATAGTGGAATATTGTCCGGAAGAAAGACTGTTATGAGAACAGGCTTGGAAGCTGGCTAGAATATGGCAAATCTATCAAGCAGCTGAGATAACAAGAACACACGCAGGAGAGTTAAGGGCAGAAGGAAATGGGTGTACAGTGTGTGTCATAAATTACAAAAAGAGAGTAAGCAGGGTGTGCATGGGAGACTGAATGCCATGAGCAAAGGTCAAAACCAGACAGTAAAATGAAGAGGTACATGTGTGATGCAGCAGAAGCTGTAACTTAACTAGCTTATGGGAAAATCCACAAAGAGATGGGAAAGGAAATATTTTTTTATTTACTTTTTTCCCTCTTTGCCAAATACTGCGGGTCATTAGCAAGGACAAGCTCTGTGGATAATAGAAAGGACTCTCCAGAGACCGAGTTCTTCCATCCCTGCTCTGAGTCTGCCAGCTAAAGCTGAGGCATCTCAGACAGCCACAGCATCCACAGAGATCAGCATTCCCTATAGGACAGGCCTGGGATGCCTGACTACAGTGCCTGCTTCTGTGAGAGTAGGTGGTTATAAAAATGAAGGCAGCAGGGTGCAAGTCAGATGAGATACTGGGACTGGCCTAAGTGATCCATACATTCCCTTCCAGCATAAAGGGAGATGCTCTAGGTTATCCCACACTCTTGATTTCCTCACACTTTCCTCTGGAGAGCTGTGCATTTCGGGAAAGAAAGTTAAAGCCTTGCTCTTGGCTCCTCTAAATTCACACTGCAGAAGCTGGGGGTCTTGACTCAGGGGTGTCACTCCTGTGTCAGTACCATCCCTGCAGGCTCCTCATGCTCTGTCAAGGGAAGAGCTGTGCTGTATTTAGAGCAGTATCTTACACCACAGAAGAAGTAGGCTATGGTCTTTATTTTTACAATCCAAATCCTCTGTGTCCTGTGACATGGTTCCTCATCAATAAACAGTGAAAATATCACTTCCTTGTTCTGGAGAAGATGTACAGAAAGCCCTATGGATGTTCCAATTGAACTGTGGAAGTCACGGAATACTTCAGCTGTGAAATACTGCCATCTTCACACACAAAATACATTCATACAATGTCACTTGCACAAGGGATGTGAGAATCAGCCTTTCTATAGTTGGGTAAAGCTCAGGATTCTGGTATTCCCTGACTAAATGTCTGACATTTAAAAGTGTATATCCATGTTTTAAAAAGAAAAGCCAGAGTTATGTTCCCAGCCTTCCTGGCAGAAGAAATAAAATTGTGAACGAAGATTGTATATGACTGCTCCTCAAACTGGAAAGCAAATAAAAAGGAACTTCAGATCTTACTTTTTCCCCTTAAACACTTTATCCGGCAATTTACTGTTTTGGTGGCTTTTATGCTCTATGGATTTTGTGCTTTTCCAAAGTTTTTTCCCTGAAGCACTATCTCTCTTTCAGAACTGCAAACAACAGGAAAAAACCAGCACATTTTCAGTAGGCATTGTGATGAATGTAGCTGCTGGATGAATCTAGCCCACTCCCCTCCTCACTGCCACCCTGCTCGATGTATTTAAAATCTCCAAAGATATTCTTTTAAGATACCAGGGCTTCCCATTGTGCTGGCTTTTATTGGATTTCAGGTGCCATTCAGTCAGCCCCCTCAGCTGCTTAAATTCTTGACATGCTAGGATCATATTTCACCTGATCTGGCACTGAACCATGCTCGCTATCTCACCCCAAAATTAATTAAACCATAAATTTTCAGAATAAACATGCAGCATCCACTATCACTGAAACAGTCTGGGCTTTGTTGAGCAAACTGCTGCAAGAACAAAGGTGCCTCTTTCTCTTTCTTCCCACCCTGCACTTCTCTTCTCTTGATGTGTATCAGCAAATGCAGTAAATACAGCACTCTCCCTCCCTCTTACAGAGAGATAATTCTTGTTCTGCCGTTGTCACCATTTCATAGACTCAGGAGAAACTGCAATAGCTCACACAGTGAGATTGTACAGGAGAGCAATAACTCTACTAAGAAGAGGAGCTGTTCTCCAAAATGAATCCACATATTTTCCTTTTTTCAGGCAGCCCTTCAAAATGTTACTTTGATTTGTCCCTTACCTCAGTTTCCCATCTGTATAGTGAGCTTTTCTATCTGACACTGACGCTGGACAGTTAAAATTCATTAACGAAGCAGAAATTATTAACTAATTCACCCAAGGAGATTAGTTAGTTAGTTATAATCTTGTAGCTGTCTCAGAACTAATACCTAATCAGTCTCTACCTCTGAATCCTCCCTAGCCTATAACTGTGAAGCTGAACTATTATAATAATTTTTGAAGCTAACACTTGCCATACAAAACACACACTATTCAAAACTACTGATCAGAAAACAACTAAAACAGGGATTTCCATTCACTATTCTGAAGTTTTAACTAGCCTGGAGGCTGCAAAATCTCTCTCAGATCTCAAGAAAGCCGTATCCCTGAAAATTGTTTAATTTTTTTTTTCCTGGATAGCCTGATCATTTCAGACAGGGTTTAGGACCAAGGACTCTGCCACTTCACCAGCATGACTCAGGCAAGACCTTTACCCTTATCCCCAGATCTTCTAATCCTGTCAGAGACCACGAAGAATACTGCATGGCTGCTTGGGTGGGATACCTAGGGAGCATTGCCTGGTTGCTATAGGCAATGTAACCAAAGGTGGCATTTTTATTCCTTAAATCAACTGTCAGCCAACACCCTTGCCTGGTATTCAAGGCTGTTGTGGGTTGAGAGATACAAATCTGAGGTCCTGACCAGCTCTGGTCTTTGGAAATTCTCTGGTAATTTGATTGCAGCTCTGGTGCAAATGCTGGTGTCCTGGCTCTGCTCCAGCTCTGCTGATTTACACTCTTCTGACTCAAACTCTCGGTTCTGTTCCAGTAGGATGCTGTGCTCTTCTTCAATTCTTCAGCTTCTGTCTAGAGCAGATAAACATTGTTTCTCCCCAGCCAAAATAAAGTGAGTCTTGCATTCATTCTAGGGTGTTTTTGATGAATGGTGCCACAGAAATGTGAATGTGGCATTTGTTCCTGCTGGGTCCTCCCTTTTCATGCCAGGCAAAATCTGAGCTCCTGTGCTACAGAACCTAGACTGTGGACTGAGATCCCCAGGCTGTGGAGCCTCAGGTGTACACGTGCTGCTGCCAGGATGCTCCAGCCAGCCAACGGGCTCAGGTTGCAGAGCCAGGTGCCAAGATCAAAGTGGTGTCTGATGAGCTGCAACACAGTTATCATCTGCAGGCTTGGTTCTGCTCAGTCCTGAGGTTTGCATGCAGAGTCTCCCAGCTCTGGTAGCAAATGAGGAATGTGATGTCTCTGTGAAAAACACAGGATAAATCTCTTCTCTAAAGAAGCTTTCTTTCTGTTTCTGTTCTCAAGCTGGGACCTAAAAAATAAGACCAGAGAGAAGGGAATACAGAAGGATTTTTACACATTATTCCTTGAAACTTTGGAATTAGTGATTAATGCAAAGTCTGGGTTTTCCTTGAAGGATCCTAGAGTCTGTTGTCTACTGCCTTTTTTTCACCTGTCGCCGTGGACAGACTGGTGAATAACTGAGCACTGTGAAACAAGAGAGCAGGCCCTTGGTTCCTAAGACATTAATCAGTCCTAGTTCAGACAAGAGCATTTCCCTTCACTTCAGTTTTCCCTCCCTGCAGCATCTCCTGCCAGGATGTCCTGCTGCCTGTTGGAATTAATGTGGCTTAAATATCCCTCAGGATTCTCCTTGAGGTCAGGAACTCAGCCTCTGGATCGTCTTCAGTTCTCTTTTTTAGCCCCTGAAATTAGATGTTGCCAAGTGAATTTTGCTTGCCCATCCCATTCTTCATATTTTCCAAAGTCACCTCTCACTGGCAAGGAAAGACTTGGAGAGGAGAGACAGAGGGGAGAGTCCAGGCCTGGATTGCTTCTTTCCCTCTGTAATGTTCATCTCCCCGTCTTATCCCTGAGGTTATTTTCTCACTGCACTATGCTGTGCTGCATCCCAAGCTCTTGGCACTCTCCAGGCCAGTGTGTTGAGCTGTCCTCAAGTTTTTCTTGCCCTTCAAAAACAATGATTTTTTATTTATTTGTTTCAAGATTTTTTTTTTTTTTTAGAGAGGAACACTTAAAACCAAGGAACTCTTCCTCTATATATTTTCTTTCCTTTCTAATTTTTTTTTTCAATGGAACCTGCTTTGCCCTTACTTCTTGCTGTCTTGTTCTCACCCCAAACTCAGAACTATCTCCCAAGGAGACACAACCTAGACCAAACTGTATTGCATTTCCCTGCTTTCCACTGCCAATCAATTTGTCTATATATCTCACAAACTTTCTCAGGAAAATGGGCCTCAAGAGAATAACTTTTTACTCACATTTCTCCTCACTGAAATCCACTCCAGCTCTTGCAGGTCTGGAATTATCTGGTGAGCATGGGAGGTTTTTTCCATCCTCATTCACGAGGATTTTTATTGCTTCCTTCCTTTCCTCATCATATTGTGCCCAGTGAGTTTTAAAGGCAGATCAATACCTCATTGTTTGTCAGAAAAACATGTGGCTTGTACTTGACATTTTCCATATTTGTGCTGTTATTTGTGCAGGTTATTCCTGGTCTGACTGAAGCTTTCTTGGGATACTCCAAGTCACGTTTGCTTTGCCTTGTGCATGGTTTTACCAGGCTGAAAATAAGAGATATGCAGGACACCTCATCCTTGTGTGTCCACCCTACCACCCACTGTGGCCCTTTCCAAATGAAGACCTTAACCTTCTCCAATGGTGTCCAGTAAAAAGGTCTCAGGTTTCAGCAAAAACCTATATAGGAAAAAAGTTCAGCATTAGATGAACCCTCCAGGCTAATTAACCTCCTGTTGAGATACATCCAGGACAAATGGATGGGGTGGGTAATGAGTGTATCTTGCAATAGGCTGTGGCTTGGACCAGTTCTCCAAATGGGGCTGCCTTGTGTGCCTGAACACTCCTTTTTGAGGCTTCTGTCCAGCTACTGGCCAGGCTTCCTCCTAGGAAGTGTTGCTCTTTCTTCTCTCATTCACAGAGCACTCTGTAATCATGCATCACCCCTTCCCAGACTTATACCACAGAGCTGTGTATCATTGACCAGATGTGGTCTTAATATGACTCTTCTACCCTCAAACTGCTGAAATACTTGGGCTGGCACTGAGTAATTCAACAGGTTGTTTCTAACATAGTAGGATGAACAGCTGATCTTAAGACAGCCAGTTTCTTTGAGCAAGAAATTAAAGTGTTAGTACATTTTGCATTTCCCTAGAGACACAGGGGAAATGATAGGGTTCTCTGTTGATTCATCAGCAGATGAATACAATTTTGGGTGTTATGTTTATTTTCCCAAAGTGTTTTTTTTCTTTCCCAGACTCTCCCAGGTCCCAAGGTCGGAGCTGATGTCTGCACTCTGAGTGCATCCTGTTTGTCATAGAATCATTTAATTACCATTTAAGAGAACTTATGCAACTGACCTTTAACATGACAGAGTCTCCCTGTTGCACTTTATTCCTTACACTGACATATGAAAAGAAAGGAAAAAATCTTCTTTTGGCTAATGTGAATGTCTTTCCACGAGGAAGATGAAAAAGGCAGGTGGAGTGAAGGAGCTGATGGAGTTCAGAGTGGTTGGTAGTTACACAAAGATTTGATTTGGATGTTGCTTGTTTCCAGGGAAAACTATAGTACTAACTGTTCTGCAGGGAGGGGGAGGAATTTTTATAAAATGGGAGAAATGAATGAAGCTATGAGTAAATGTATTTTATTTCTAGATTACTAGAGAACAGTTCCATAAATCCCCTTCTGCAATCTCAGAACTCAGACTTGTTTCTGTCTGTGTTCCTTTCAACCCAATTTTCATGAATAAAGACCTGGCAACATCTGACTGACAGTCTGGCAGGGGATTGCCTATGATGCCAACCCAGACTCAGAGTTATAGGATGCTGCAACCCCTTCCTGCCTGGTCAGCCACAGTTTTCAAAAGTAAGGAATATCTGAAAAGGAATAACAAATACAATATATCAGACTCTCTAAATAAACAATGGATTAGATGACATGAGGAGAGTTCTAAACACCTGACACTCATGATCATCCTTGTGAATTGACTCTGAAATTCATCTCATTTTGCCATGAGGCGAAAAGCAATGTACAAGATCTTATATGGAATCAAATCTTAGCTCAAATTTTTCAGCAATAATCGGGTCACATTTCATTTTACTGCACCTTTTCTGTGTCACAGACACAGGAGCTGCTGAAGTCCCTGTGCTGCGCTGAGGACGTTGTGTTTTCATGTCTATATTCAGAAGTTTGGAGATACAACTGCAAATAGGAGCCAGAGCTACTGGGTGGGGTAAGGAGCAAATAGAGGTAAAAGGAGTTCAGCTATTCTTCATAAATATAGAAGGCAGGGAGATAACTCACTAAGCAGAGAAAAAAACAAACCAACAAACAAACCTGAAAAAACCCAGCTTTCCTTCCGTACATCTACTGAATGATATCAAGTACAGCGTGCTGATACCACTGTCCCTTGCCATGACCTGGATCACCTGTAAATGCTTAGGTCACTTTTCCCTAAAACTGGCCTCCCCTCAGACATTTTTGCTTCACAACACAGAGACCTTACCTCTGTATGGGTAAGTTTGGGGGGAAAGAAGGGCACCCTTATTAATTAAAAAACCAGCAGATTTTCTGCTGAGAATGCTGAAGACAGGAATTTATGCTGTGATATTTAGTTCATTTGTGATGTGGCTTCTTACCCCTGACAGCAGGAGCCATGGTTCATTCATCATTGGTCCCAAACAAACAATGTGTATTTTTAGCTTCTTCTTTCAGGGAAGATAAAAAATAGTCTGAGTTAGCATGACATGACTTAGGTGGGGACACTTTTATGTTTTTTAATTTGTTTAGATAATTGGGTCACAGGAAAGCACTCCTGTGAGAACCACTCTCATTCCCAGAGATCCAGAGAGGTGAAGGGGTGGGAGAGAGTTGAGATTACTGCTAAAATAAAACATCCTGTGCAAAAGAGCCATTGTCTACGTAGCACTAATCTTAAGGTAGTTTAGAAAGATGACAAAAAAGTTCAGCCTCAGCTCTGCCCTTTTTCATCACATGTTTGTGTCTTAAAATAAATATCTAAAGAGCCTGGCTTCATCTTAATATATATATGTAAGTATATTGTGCTGGAGATTGTTACATCTAGAGTTCATGTAGCAATTCCCCATGTGCATCTGTGCACTGCCCAAATGGTCAACATTTCACCACTACTATTTAGATTTAGTTTTAATTATATTTATTTTTACTTTTTCCAGATTTCAACTTTTTATTTGGTTCTCACGGTTTGATATAATCCCTTTTAATCTGTAATCTAATTACATGTACTGTGTTTCCATGCACAGTTTGTGCTTTTTGAGCTAGGAGCTTTAGACTCTTGCAAGGAGAAATTTCAAAAAAAAAGCTCACCAGCCGTTTTGTAATTACACATGATTTAATTAGGAATCAATTCACTTATTGAAAAAACTCCTTTTTTATTGTTTTTTGAACCTAGTGGTGGGAGCTCTCTGTGTGTGACAGCAACCTCGAATAATTAGCCTGGTACCAAGTGAAGGCTGTTCAATCTCCTTCACCCCAAACATCTGACTGCATGTACAGAGAGGATGTTTTAGCAGTGATTTCTGCCCTGACATGTTGCAAAAACAGCTTCTGAAAACCAATGTGAAGGCAAATGTGTTTGAGTCTGAGCAACATTCCCCAAGAGCCTGTCCAGAACAAGCACTTCTGCAGTGTGGGCCCTCTGCCCTGCTCCAGACACTGCAGTGTTACAGGATCAGGGACATGACCCAGTTACCAGCTCTGTTTGTGGCAGCACATGAGAATGTTTATGGCTTTGTATTGTTCTCCTGGTTTGGAAAAATGCCATTTAAGAAATGCCGCCTCCCACTTCCCCCTCCTTTTACGCATATAATATGAGAGGTTTGAGTGAAATGCCCGTCCAGATCCCAGACAGCCATGACATCCAAACAGGCAGCACAGGGGGGCTCTTCCTGGTGTCAGAGCACAGCTTCAGAGGGTTCCCCTCCTTCCACTGCTTGTGTCCTGGGCATGAGACAAACAGCTCCATTTGCTGTTTCTCTCCCATCTGGTCAAGGTTATCCTTCCCAGCTTCTTTCGTCTTCGCCTCCTCATCCACGTTCTGTTGCCACACATCTGGCTTTGAGCATGGACCCACATCTTGGATCTGCTCCCTAGCAGCTGTCTGCTGCCAGTGCTTTCCCACAGAGGACAGGGATGGGATCCAAAAGGCAAGGGGAAACGGAGGACAAGCTGGGAACATCCACAGCAGGTGAAGGTTAAGACAACCAAATCTCTACAAGAATAATGTCCTTGTTCCTTCTTTCCATTCAGCTCTGTGAGCATCTGACTCTTCAGCATCTTTACTATCCCCTTCTTTATTACTTCTGAAAATGTGGACTGCCTCCTCTACCTCCTTTACCTCTGAATAAACTCTTTCTGGATACAGACTTATACAGCAGGTTGTGTTACCCACAGGGATCACTGGGAGCACATCCCAATAGACACAGCAGAAAAGGTGCACAGGGGAAAAAATGACACACCCTGCTCAAATTGTTAAGCTTGAGACACCTCTTTCATTTGTCCGGTGGCAGATGCCAACAAGATGCAGCTCGAGAATTCAGTCCGTGCAGCTCCTCCTCCATGCCTAAGCAGGATTTTTTCAGGGGTTGTGTAGTGTAAACAGCAGCGACTGAGGGGTGAAAAGAGGGAACATGGAAACTGGACATGTGCTCTCTGTGTTCTGTAGTAACAACAGGTCACCTTCAGTCTCCAGGGCTGTTGGAGAAAACCTCTCAATGTCATTAAGAAACCTGTATTGCCTTAAAAACATCTTATGCCAAAGGTTTCCTTTTGTGCTGGAGTAAGAGGGAAAGTCAAGAGAAAACAGATTTGACCCAAACCTACCTGAAAACTTGGGAGTCTTTCTGATGCCTTACACAGTTTTGGATCTGGTCTTCTTTTTGTCCTTTTGTGGGCTTGGTCTCACGATAAATCCCAGAGCCAGAGAGCTCTGAGCAGAGATAGATTACCATCTTCTTTCCAGAAGCCTAAGAATGGGATATATGCATATGCTTATTTTGCAGATGCCAATAACTAATATATTCATCGAGTTCAAAGTACACAGTGCTCTGAAGCTGCTGCTAAAAGAGGACAGACATTTTATCTGGCTTATTATCAGCCTACATGCACTGGAGGAGGATCCTAGGCTTTTAGTTCATCCCTGCTCTCAGTTTTATTTCAGCACATTGTCATATTAATGATCAAGCACTATTTGAGCTGCATTTTATTGAGTTGCCTGAAGGCCCTCTGGCATCCGTAAAGTAAATATATTTGTGGTGCTATTATTATTAGATTCATGCTAATAAAAGGTTAACAACCCAGCAGAAGGTCTTTAATCAGTCTATGCTGTGAAGCCAAACCCAAAGCTTTTTATTGGGATTTTTTTTTCTTCTAGCCACATAGGGTCCTGTCCATGTGAGTGGAAAAAAAATCATCAGTTGAGTGATTAATTTATATGGCTTTGTTTCTTTGATGAATTTTGCTTCTTTTCTCTGCTACATAATTGGTTTGGAATTTCCTTCCCCTTACTCAGATTTTCACAGAATGAACCACTAACATCCAGTAATAAACCCTTCCCTGCATCAGTAACTTGCAGCAACCCATTGAAGTAAGATCCCAGTTCTTGGTTAGTGCAAGCTGAAGGAGATGGTCTGATGGATCAAAGTAAAACCAGGGCCAGCCAGAAACCAACATCATGTTGAAAACACGTGTGGGTAGTGACAAAGGAAATTCCCCAGGGTAATTAATGAATCCACTCAATGCTTTGTTTGTCTGTAAAAACACAACAAATGCTTCCCTACTTCATCAGGGCATTGTGAGGATAACTTCCAGTAAAATGTAGGAAGCCAAGCACTCCTAGGAGGGTGGTGACACATGAACTCCTTTGTAGAACAGCTCCATCCACTCCCCATTTCTCACCACCTCCTCTGTGCCTTGGTGGATTCAGATGTAACCATTTCCTTTGTAAATGAACCTCAAAAGTGTAACTCTGAAATGGAGCCCTAAAGAGGAACTTCAGCACCTACAGCATCCATATAGTCATGTTCCCCCTTTCAGTCACTGCCAAACTGGGGCTGCAGCTCTTGTTCTGGTACAGTCACAACACCTCCAGGGCTTGTATATGTTTGCCTCCTTTTTGGATCTATCACTCCCCACCTTTGCTGTGGTTTTGCTCAAGACCCTCTATGGTGATAGCAGAGACATCCACTTTTCCTAGCTATTCTTTTGCTCCAGGAAACACATTCTTGGCTGATCCTGCACTTCAGACACACTTGCCTGCCTTTTATAAATCAAATCCCCCTGGGTTTGTTTTTCTCTCATACTGTCTCCATTTTCTTTCTTTTTTTTTCTCTTTTACAGTTATTATTATTACTTTGTTTGCAAGGCTATTTGAAGGAAGCAGATAGCTTCCACTGTTCACTTAAGGAGAATTTTAGTTCACATTGATTTTCAGTCTCCCACTTTGATTGTGTAACTTCTACTAGAAAAAAATTAATTCTGTGCTTCTGAGCAGCTCAGTGGTCCCCAAAACTGTCCTGATCTTGGAACTAAGATTGAATATCTCTCAGCAAGTTATTGCTGTTAAACCTGATGGTTGTGCTGACATTGTTCTCAGCTCCATATGTTGTCTTTTTTCCTGGCAGTCCTAAGGCACAGTGGTGGCATAGCTGTTGGCAAGTAAATCCCCTGGTTCCCTGTGGACTCTCTTCATTCTCCTATCTCTGCCCTGAAATTACTCCCCTCTTGGTAAATTCAGGTAGGGAGGGGTGTGTTGATGATTCACACTCCTGTCTTCTATCAGGGTTCAGTGGATACTCTGCAAGGAGGCCTGAAACCTCTGCAGTGTGGATGTGACTGGTTCAAGACTCTAACCCAGGCATTAAAGTACTTCTGCAGGGTTTTGCTGCGAAACACAGTGTACTGTAGAGGATGGTGTGTTTGCAATGGTGTGAATGCAGTGTGGAGTAGAACCTCAGGTGAACCACATCCCTCAGATCTGAGGAGCCTGTGTAAGAGGCCTCTTGAAGGACATTTTCAAGGACATAGTGATTGTGTTTATACTCAGGTGTAGGAGAGATCCTGAGGTCAAATATGCAGTTTGTCCACATTACTTGTCTGCGGGAAGACCTTGGAGCTAATCTTGGTGCAATCTAGCTGATACTCCCAGTACAGCAGTGTGAACACCCTCAGCTTATCCCCTACAGAAATCTGGAGGTGCAGCCAAATTATCTGGCAAGAAACTAGGCAGTAATAACAGTCACTCCTAAAGACAGCCAGTCACTGCTGCTGCACAGCCTAGGGGGAACTGCATTCTTACTGTGCAGCTGATCTAGCTCCTGCCCCAGAACTGAACAGCACAAAGTCATTCCTCTCCCTAGGTCAGACCCTGCTGACTTCCATGCGCCCTGGCAGGCCATGAGCCCTGAAACCTGCATTAGCATCCACAAGTACAAACCCACAAAATTAGAGCAGGCATGCAGGAGCTGGAT